>NC_135659.1:88399000-88721170 GCF_964188315.1 Podarcis muralis | reverse complement strand
ACTTCTATTGGAGTCGCCAATAGGAGTTTCCTCCTGTGCCAAAGGGGAGGGACGCGGGTGGCGCTGTGGGTTAAACCACAGAGCCTAGGACTTGCCGATCAGGTCGGCGGTTCGAATCCCCGCAACGGGGTGAGCTCATGTTGCTCAGTCCCTGCTCCTGCCCACCTAGCAGTTCAAAAGCACATCAAAGTTCAAGTAGGTAAATAGGTACTGCTCCGGCGGTAAGGTAAACGGCATTACCATGCGCTGCTCTGGTTCGCCAGAAGCGGCTTAGTCATGCTGGCTACATGACCTGGAAGCTGTACTCCGGCTCCATTGGCCAATAAAGCGAGATGAGCGCCGCAACCCTAGAATTGGCCACGACTGGACCTAACAGTCAGGGGTCTCTTTACCTTTACCTTACCTGTGCCAAAGACCAGCTTGGGAAGGGCTTTTCAACAGTATCAGAGGAATAATTGGTTAACACCTCCCTCCCCATAGGTTGTATCCCCAATTCTTAGGGCACCTGCCAGCTGCTATGTGCAATTTAACACATATACATGTAACACCATGTCACTTCTGCAAGTGTACATGTAGTTTTTGGCCCTAAGCATGGCTACTGCACTGAACGTTTTCACAGAACTGTTTCTATCAACAGCCCCCTCTACCAAGACCCCCTTCAACAGTCTAGCTAATATTACCTGCCATTTGGCTTTTCTTCACTCAGAACTGTCTCCTGCCCCGATTATATTATCTGAGGTCTTATGTATGAGTTGCTATCTGCATTTGCTTATCATGCCCCCCCCCCCTACCCTCCAATTATTAGATTTTAAACTAACCATTATTTTGGCTTGCAAACCACTTGGGAGTATATTGGCAGAGAAATGTAAATAAATAAATAAAAGTACTCAAACAATGGCTTCAAGCGAGCCACTATCACTGCATGCACACGACACATGTACTGGAAAAATGCATTTTAATGTGACTCCCAGCCTGAAGGACTGGCATTAATTAAAGGTCAAAGGGTAATAGTATAATATAGAATATAATATTACACAGATGGCGTGAAGCAGCCATCCTACTTGATGCCAGCAGTTCAATGTTTTCCAAAACAAGCTGATGTTATCTTGCTTTGTGGCATCCGGTGTTTTTCACATTTTTGTTTCTTTTTGTTGTTCTCGATGTTCTGAAGATTCTACAGGATAGACACAGTGTGCTCCTTTACATGTGGAAACTGTAGCATGGTCTACATATGCAGCAGAATGAGGGGGAAGAGTGGACTGTACTGCTTCCAGCTGCAAATGGAGTATGATATTTCTGAATGTTTATATTACATTATAGGTGTCACATTTTTTAAAAAAAACACCAAACCAACTGTGAAAACACTTTGCACAGAAATCCTTGTATGTTTTTCTGATATCTTGTAAGTTTCATATGAGCTACTAGGCTGACAATTCATCCAATTCTCTATGTATAAAATGTAAAAACAGTACAGCATATCCGTTTGTTCATTTATTTTACTTAACAAAACTTAATTCCCAAAGAATGTGTTTAACCCAAGAACGTATTTTGTTTGTTACTTTATGCTTTTCTGTGTTTTTATACTGTAAACCACCCAGCAATGCTCAGTGGTTTAACATTTTGTTAAACTGATCCCTCCAATTTCTGCCATCTCGTAAATTTGATTCCAAAGTTGCCAGTCCAGCTTGAACCATCCTTTTTATCCTGCAACAACCTATAGTTTAAACTATCGTTGTCTTTCATAATAAGTTGTACATTCTTTTATTCTAGGCACTGGTCTCTGTCCAGTTACTGATTCTCCCTAATACACTTGTGCCCTACTGTAAGTGTAATTTACCATTTAGCATAACATGACTCTTAGCTAAAGGCCCTGAATTATGAGATAAAGGCAGTAAAAGTAATTTTGTAAGATATATTATCTCTGGAATTTCCCCCTTCTCTGCAGCACAAGTGGAGAATCTGCATGCTGAAAAAGGCCAAATGTTATTTTAAAATAAGTTTCCTTCCCTCATGATTGCTGTAAAAAATCTGAAAAAGGGGATTGCCTATGCTTTTTCTTCAAGGTTTCTTCAGTTAAAGAAAGATGCATTATCAGCATATTGAATCCCAGCCAAAGTGTGCCCCAAGTACATTTTAAGCTTGCACAGGCACAGACTGTACCTATATGGGAACATACAGCAAGAAGCTGAATTTGTTTCTCTTTGACAGAAGGATGCTGGGCTTATGGCCAACGTACATCATTCATATACATCATTAATTCTGTCGAGCTTAAAGTTATCAGCAATGCACCCCTTAAAATCAATTGCAAAGCGTTCATTTAAACATTTCCCATAAGCCCAGAATTTACTGAATAAGGGATGATTTTCTAATTGTTTGGAAAGATGAACCAAATACACCATATATGGTCTGTTCAGAACATTTTTATTCAATGGGACCAAAAAATGCAACCTAGAAAACTTCACAAAAAAGGTTTGTTCTAAATGCACCCATTTGGTTTCCAAACATTAGGAGTTTTTCACAAAGCCAAGATGTTGCAAAACCTATAGACCAGAAATTATTTGCTACTAGGAAAATTACTAATAAGGACTTAATACAACCAAAAAGATTCTCAGGAGCTGGGTGTTAATTGGAAGGTATTTCCTGATCAATCCAGCCAGGATGCTCTTAGGCTAGCTTAACTTGGGACTGCCAGGAACACGCTTTTATTTGTTGCTTGGTCCCGCTTCAGTTCTGCAAGGAACTTATCATGGTTAGTGTGTGGAGCCATGTTAAACTTGTGAATCAAATGCCTCGGGGATGTGATGTTCCTACACCAACAGCACAGGAGGTTTTGGAGCCTGGTGTGCTTGCAAAACCTGCTTGGTAGACTTTTCTTTTTTCAAGAACTACCAGGGTTTGTCAGCTGCAGTAGGAACATGGAAAGCTGCCTTATGGGAAGACCAAAGGTCCGTCTAGTTCAGTATTGTATACACTGACTGGAAGCTGTTCTCCAGCATTTCAAACATCCCTACCTAGAGATGGTAGGGACCGAACCTGGGACCTTCTGCATGCCAAGCAAATGCTCTACCACTGAGTCATTACTTTCTGCAGGTGTGTATGAACCTGGCCCCAACTCCAATCTTAGCACTTCAGGAGCTGGCAACCTTGAGCTTCATGTATACGTTGGAGCTGCTGAAGTGTCCTTATGGATATAAAAGCACAAATAATATTTTCATGGAGGCATTGTTGTTTCTTCGCAATGAGCTAGACCCTTAAAAAATAGTCCAATGGGCCCCGAATACTAGAAAAAAATCAAAATAAGCCATTTGTATATATCTCACCCACTCGCAGCAAGGAACTTGAAAATGACGGAACAGTTCTTACTGTAACTAGGAAACTGAGCTTTGGTGCACACAGAGTCTGGTACCCTAGTAAGTCTTTAAAAAGAGCATTTGTAAACTTATCCTTCAAAACAGGGGCCAATAAGTGTATGTCCCCAAATTTAAGATATTTTCAGGCCACTGGGGGGGAAAGATAAATTTTGCACATACATAATGCAATCTACTCTACTTATTTTGGAAAAGTTTTTAAAAGGAAACTTTCTGAATGTAGCTTCCTCAAACTGAGGGTGAAATCGTACTCTAATATTTATGGGACTTCCAAGCCAGTCAGCTGAAACTTCATATACAACCTATTCCACGCATCACCAAAAAGACTGAAAATGGAGCATATTTAAAACATCAGAGTGCTCTGCAGCAAGCTTTTGCCCAGTTCAAAGCAACCTGCCCTGCATACGCACAGAACCATTTTTGAATTGCCTCAGGAGATAAGAAGTCTTGGTAAAACACTTCCAAACTGGTCCTACAACTGAAATATCATATGTAGTTTTGCCCAGAAAGATATACTGGAAGTGATTAGCTTCCATATTTTGCAGGGAGGAGGTCTAATAATCTATCTCAGAGCAGTCCAACATGTGGCCCTTAAGACCATTTTGGCGGCCCTCTGCAACATTTGATGCTCCACCGCCACCAAAGCACTCACAGTGCCTTCCCAAAGTCAGGTAAGCGAGGTGCTGGGCTCTGGGAAGGAGGCCTGGGGGCTCTGACCAGGTCCTAAAGTCCTCCCATAATAATAATAATAATAATAAATTTTATTTATATCCCGCCCTCCCCAGCCGAAGCCGGGCTCAGGGCGGCTAACAACAATAAAACAGTACAAAAGTACAGCATAAACAACATTCTAAAGTCATTCATTATAAAATTAATTAATTCAAGCCACTGGCAACCATTGGGCCAGAGCTCCGCGAAGATTGCCGAGGGAGGGAGTCAGGCTGTGCCCTGGCCAAAGGCCTGGTGGAACAGCTCTGTCTTGCGGAAAGATGTCAAGTCCCGCAGGGCCCTGGTCTCTTGTGACAGAGTGTTCCACCAGATCGGAGCCACAGCCGAAAAAGCCCTGGCTCTAGTTGAGGCCAGCCTAACCTCTCTGTGGCCTGGGACCTTCAAGATGTTTTTATTTGAAGACCTTCCCAAAGCCTAGTTAGTACTTCCCAGCTTTGGGAAGGAACTGGGAGGGCTACAGGCCCCTGCCGGAGCCTTGCACCTCCTTCCCAAAGCCCAGTGCCTCACTTATCCAGCCTTAGCAAGGCAGCATAAAGACTGGTGGGGGCATCGAATTTTGGCCCACCGCGTGACAAGGCACTGGGCAGCCCAATATGAAAAGTTGGACTGCCATGACCCAGCTGCCTGGCCTAGCACTGCACCTCTTTAGTTCCATCATGCCTTTGCCTTTCTTGGTACTTTATTTTCTTGTCCAAGTGAATCTCTCTGTAAGGAATGTTTGGAAAACATTCACGTTTACATGCACTTTTAATTTCAGGGTTGGCACAGGGGGGGAACAAACAGCTGAGAAAAAGACACCCTGCTGAGACCTGAGTGTCACTCGCTGATCTATTCTTCCTTGTGGTTTCTCCTTCTCCCGCCTCCGTTCCAGGCCTTCCATTTGTTTATTTATTTAACCAGCCAAGCAAATGGCATCATTAAGCAACAAACAGAGCATTTTCATTTGATCTTTCAGCCACAGTGTGCTCTGTTCTGCTGTCCTAAATTTAATCAGCAACATCTCCAGCTTTGCTCCACACTGAGACGAATTTATCTGGAAAAATCTTGCATTTGCACTTCAGAGCATACCATAATAATGCAGAATATAAAGGGCACAAGCATTCAGGGTTGGATTGGAAAGCAAACAGCAGGTTTTGAAAGCCCAACCAACACCAAATTATTTGGGCTCCACAGCACAGGGAAAGTAGAAGCTTGTGCTAAAAGTGAAAAGGCAATTTAAAATAAAAATAAAAATATATGACTTGCGTCAGACCTTTGTGTGTCAGATTCAAACGGGGGAGACCCAAATTTAAATCCCCACTCACCTATTAAGTTCCCTGGGTGACCTAAATCTATCATGAAGAAATCTATCATATTTCACATTAGGATCACTGTAGGCTCTAACTTTGAGAGAGCCATGGCAAAATGTCCGCCCTCCACAGTGGTGAGCAGAAACAGCACCATCAACAGTGCAATCAGCACCAGGCTCCTGCAAGGGCACTAGCACCCTACAATGATGGCAGGTGGTGATGCCTATCCCAGTGAGGTGGGAGAACAATGTTTGTACCCTGCACTAGTTAAAAGAAAGGTGGGAAACAAATGTACCAAATACCCCCATCAAATGCAAGAAAATAGGATTACCTATGCACTTGTGAAAATATTTGAAGTTGTCTTGTGCTGCAAACTCTGGATAATGCACAAAAAGCACCAGTGTTTATTTCTCCAGCAATTCCAGATAAGTAGAGGGTCCTTCATGAATAAGCATAAGAGATATGCCTGTGTTGAAGTTCTAGCCTAGGATGTCCACAGTCAATTCTTGGCTGCATGCAGAATTATTTTGATGTTCTTAGTAAGTGCTCTTCAGCTGTTTGACAGACAATAATAATGACTGTTCCAACAGGCCTTAGCAAATACAACCCACACAAACATTAAATGTTCAGGTGTCTGGGTGGTTGTTTTCAAAAGCTAGTCCAGGCATCTTAGAGTCAGCTGAGATTCCTCATTTTTTGGCAAAGTTTCATGTTCAGAAAACATGTTCAGTGCTTTGCACATGCATGCACACACTATCATTCTGCTTTTTTCACATTTAAATACACACACACTGTGAATGGCATATTGGGAAATCTCACAGCTGAATATCTGAATACCTCTTTAAAAGCACACACTGTGAATAACATACTGAGAAATCTCACAGCTGAATATCTGAAGGCAGCAAGCAACCTAACTATTTGGACAACCAGAGCTTTATATATTGATGTAGATCAGCACAAAGGTTATATGTACACTATTGCACAGTGGTAAATGTAAAAGACAGCCATGGGTTGGAGACAAAAACATTGGGGGAAATCTCACACCTCTGCTGAAGAACCACCTCATACTCTGTGAGTCTCGTCACTGATCCTAAATTGGTGTGCAGGGATCCTAAATGCAGGACAATGTCTTTTTAAATTGAAAAGGAGGGGTATGAAGAAAAACAGAAGGCAGGGAGAGAGAGAAAGCGAGGGATAAGAGGGCTTATCCACACCAGCTTCTCTCATGCCTAGAAAGCATGCGTTCAAGGGATTTTCCACTTGTACTGTGCTTTCTAGGCAAGAGTCCCAGTGGTTTTGGTTTTGCCTTACGACTTTCCCTTGGAAAACCCACTCTTTAGCAATAAATCAGAACCAACGGCAATCCACAGAAAACCCAATTGCCGTTTACTCCGATTCAGAGCTAAACCGCTGGTTTTCCTGGGGGAAAGCGGTGGGGCAAACGAAGTGTGGATAAGGCCACAGAGAGACAAAGGTTACACAGTGGGGTGGGTGAGTTGAAAATAACGGCAATATATTTCACATCTGGCAGCCCATGTGCCGCTTTGCTTTCAGAAATTGCATGGGTAGACGAGTCTATAAAGCCCAGGACTCAGAGGAGAGTGGCTTCTTATACAATCATAGAATTGTAGAGTTGCAAGGGCACAATGGGTCATCTAGTCCAACCCTCTGCAATGCAGGAATCTCAACTAAAGCATCCATGTCAGGTGACTATCCACCCTCTTCTTAAAAACCTCCATGGAATAGAAGGAAAAACCACCACCTTCCGAGGGACTCAGTTGCACTGTTGGGCAGTTCTTACTGTCAGAAAGTTCTTCCTGATAAATACAAGTTCGCACCATCATCCATGTGAGTTCTTTAGATAGGTAAAGATGTGTATGCTACTCCTCTGAGTTTCCTCTTTTCCAGGCTAAACATAGCCAGCTCCTTCAACCGTTTCTCATAAGGCTTGATTTCCAGACCCTTTAAAATCTTGGGTCCCCCACCTCTGCACATTCCAGCTTGTCAATATCCTTAAATTGTGGTGCCCAGAACTGGACAAAGTACTCCAGGTACGGTCTGATCAATGCAGAGCAAAACGGTACTATTACTTCCCTTGCACCTCACCTGAAGAGACTCCAGCAAAAAAGGTCTGAAAAGCCCTTTGTGTACATATACTGTAGTAGGCAAAATGCAACCCTCTGAATCCTTGTCAATTTTTAGTCATCTGATCCTTACTTCCTTTAGGTGATCATAATTAAAACAAACTATGCTTCCCCAAGTTTGGACATTGCAGGAAAATGAAAACTTCTGCTTCGTAACTAACTGCTATCACCTCTTCGTGAATGTAAACAAAGAGGAAATGGGAACACACGATTCTAAACCCTATGAAGATTCATCCTCATGATAAACTATGGTTTATTGTTAAGTCTGAATCCAGGCTTGCTGTCTTTCACTGCTCAAACAATGCAATGCAAAGAACCTACTGACTTTCATTTCATGTGGGACCTGTGCATTTTTGGTTGCACAAAACCATGAACAAGACCTCTAGCTGTCACTAAGAGATATAAAACCTAAACATACCTTTTAGTGAGTGGCATATCCTAGTTTTAGTGATACAAGCTATGACCAGGTTCAGACTTAATGCTTAGACAAACCATAGCATGATCAACCAAATGTCCAGGTTACAGCTGAACATAGGGTCATGGTTTGTCTTTACTTTGGGAACAAACTCATTCATGCTATGCCATGGTTTGACTTTGTATTGCATTCACACCAAGTCCCTAATCTTTGAGAATTCTTTAATGTTCCCCTAACCTTTGAGAATTCTTGGAGTATAGATGAGGGCCCTGTAGACTTGGAGGCAAACAAATGGGCAGTGCTCTTCATTAGGAGCACAACTTTTAAAAGCATCTGAAGCTTATGATTTTGGTTTTAACACTCAAACGCAGCCATAGAAAAATGAGCATTCAAAATGCATGGGGATCCACCAAGCTGGACAATAAGCACCTTTTGTATTGTACTGCAGTCACTTTCTCCTTTACGAGTACTATATCACATTTCAAAATGAAACGGGAGACTTCATGCTCTGAAACTCAATCACGCGTACTAAAGGAAAGAGCCACAGCTCAGTGGCAGAGAACATGCAAAAAGGTCTCTGGTTCAACCCCCCCCCCCCCCCGATAGCCTCAGGTAAAGCTAGAAAAAACTCTTGCCTGGAACCCTGGAGAGCAACTGCTAGTTAGATTAAGGTTACCAGATTTTTTTCAAAGAATCTGAGGACACTTTTTTTAAAAAGAGAGAGAGAAAAAAGTTTTTTTTTAAGTTTTTTTTTAAAAAGTAATCTCTTCTGTGATCTCCTCTGTCATGCAGCCTTCCTCTGGGCCCCGCCCTGCTCTCTTGGGAGTGCTAGCTGCCGTGGAGTATGTTCAGGTCGGTCCTGGGCTTGGCCACATGTCCTTGCCCTCCCAGTGCTCTCCTACCACTCCTCAGCGGCGGCGGCGCAGCAAGGTCAGGGCTCCCCTCTTTTTTCTCCTTCCTCTTTTTTCTCCTTCTCTTTCTCTCTCTTCCTTCTCCTTCTCCTCTCTTCCTCCTCGTGTCGGCTCCAGGTTTTCCTGGCCAGGAGCGCCGCTGGGCAGTCGGCCGGGCGCTCTCGCTCCCAGCTCGATTTGGGTTGCGGGGGGGGGGGGATCAGCGGTTCCCCCAGTTGACAAGCCAGGCGAGCCCGGTTCCCCCTCGGCAGTGGTGGTGGCAGAGGCAGTCTCAGCAGCCCGTAGCCAGACTGGTAGCACAGTTGGCTCTGGCTGGCTTTAGGAGCTGCTCGCTGCTGTGGCACCCGCCATTTTGCCTCGCCAGAAGTCCCCATATGATGTGTCTTGTGCCACTGAACGCAACATTCATTCCCTAATAAATCTATAACACTTAAAATATAAATCCAGGGGCATTAAATGAAAACTGGAGACATTCCGGAGGCGGATTTTGTCCGGGGACAGCTTTGTAAATCCAGGAACTGTCCCCGGGAAACAGGGACGTCTGGTAACCATAAGTTAGATGGGCCAGATCTGACTCTGGGTATAAGGCAGCTTCCTATATATTTCTATGTAAAGGCCATTTCCAAAAACTAAGTGCTAGAGATATATGAAGTAATACTTGAGGTATTTAGGAGGGGCAACAGTTAAATTTTGAAGTTTTGGGATATTTTAAGCACATGTCCTGCTTTTTGTACCTACTGGCATTGCATATACTGTTGTCCTCATCATCTTTCTTGTCAAAAGTTGAAAATAAATAAACAAACATTAAAATTAAAAAATCTGAAATAAAAAATTAATACAGCTCTCCAGCATGTTGGGGTTCCAGCAAGTTTGTACTACAGTATACAGTATTTCCTGAACAACAGGAAGTCCTGTGAGGTTGTGACGGACTAACTTCCAGATACTATAAGACTTTGAAGGAGGGGTTACTACAGCCTTTGTTGGAAGTATGCAATGAGATTTTGGAGGGAAAAAAGGCACCCGATACGTGGAAAGAAGCATATATCACCCTTATACCGAAGATAGAGACGGAAAAGACCCAACTTAAAAACTACCGCCCTATCTCCTTATTAAATGTGGATTACAAAATTTTTGCTGACATTTTAGCAAAAAGGTTGAAAATAGTGTTGATGGAGGAGATTCATAGAGATCAGGCAGGCTTTCTACCGAAAAGACATTTATCAGACAATGTAAGGAATATAATAGACATTTTGGAAATGCTAGAAGTGAACATTAACACTAAAGCAGTCTTGATATTTGTGGATGCCGAGAAAGCCTTCGACAACATTTCTTGGAATTTTATGATGAAGAACCTTCGGGGAATGGGGGTAGGCAAAGGGTTTGAAAATGGTATAGGTGCGATATATTCAGAACAAAAAGCAAAACTTATTGTAAATAACGTGGTTACAGATGAACTAAAGATAGAAAAAGGGACACGTCAGGGGTGCCCAATCTCTCCATTGCTTTTTATATCGGTCCTGGAGGTGCTGTTAAATATGATTAGGAAGGACCAGTTGGTTAAAGGTGTACAGGTCGGAGCGAAACATTATAAACTGAAAGCATTTGCAGATGACCTGGTACTTACTTTGCAAGAGCCTGAATCTAGTACAAAGAAAGTTTTAGAATTAATTCAAGATTTTGGTCAGGTTGCAGGATTTAAGCTGAACAAATTAAAAACGAAAGTATTGGGGAAAAACCTAACATCAGTGGAAAAAGAAAGGTTTCAGAATGAGACGGGGTTAACGGTGGTTAAGAAAGTGAAATACCTGGGTGTTAATATGACTTCAAAAAATTTGAATTTATTTAAAGATAATTATGAGAAATGTTGGAGTGAAGTCAAAAGAGATCTAGAAATTTGGTCAAACATGAAGCTTTCCTTGTTGGGCCGAATAGCAGTTATTAAGATGAATGTGTTGCCTAGAATGTTGTTTTTGTTTCAAACTTTGCAAATATTGGACAAGATGGACTGTTTCAAGAAGTGGCAGAAAGACATATCTAAATTTATCTGGCAGGGCAAAAAGCCCAGAATAAAATTTAAGATTTTAACTGATGCAAAAGATAGAGGGGGGTTTGCCCTGCCGGATTTAAAACTTTACTATGAATCAGCAGCTTTCTGCTGGTTGAAAGAATGGCTGCTTCTTGAGAACACTGACATTTTGGATTTGGAAGGGTATAACAATATGTTTGGGTGGCATGCATATCTTTGGTACGACAAGGTTAAAGCGCATAAAGGGTTCAAAAACCATATTGTCAGGAAAGCATTATATAATGTCTGGATTAGATATAAAGATCTGTTGGAAAGTAAAACTCCAAGGTGGCTGTCACCAATGGAGGCCAAGGCCATCAAAAAATCTAATATGGAGGCTAAATGGCCAAGATATGGAGAAATTTTGGAACAAGAAGGGGACAGATGGAAACTGCAAAGTTTTGAAAAATTAGAAGGGAAAGTGAGAGATTGGCTTCATTATCATCAAATAATGGAAGTGTTTAAAACAGATAGAAAAATTGGCTTCCAGGTGGGGAAATCAAAGCTAGAAACTGAATTGTTAGAACCCAGTACTAAGAATTTGTCAAGAATGTATAGTTTGCTGTTGGAATGGAACACACAAGATGAAATGGTTAAGTCTGCAATGATTAAGTGGGCACAGGACATTGGTCATAATATTTTGTTTGCTGACTGGGAAAGGTTGTGGACCACAGGTATGAAATTTACGGCGTGTAATGCCTTAAGAGAGAATATTATGAAAATGATATATAGATGGTACATGACCCCAGTCAAGCTTGCAAAAATTTACCATTTGCCCGACAACAAATGCTGGAAATGTAAAGAAATTGAAGGAACATTCTTTCACCTTTGGTGGACGTGCCCAAAGATCAAGGCCTTCTGGGAAATGATCTATAATGAAATGAAGAAAGTACTTAGGTACACCTTCTCTAAGAAACCAGAGGCCTTCCTCCTGGGCATTGTCGGCCAATTGGTGTTAAAGAAAGATAGAACATTTTTTATGTACGCTACAACAGCAGCAAGAATACTCATCGCAAAGCACTGGAAGACGCAAGAACTACCCACCGTGGAAGAATGGCAACTGAAGGTGATTGATTATATGGGACTGGCGGAAATGACGAGCAGAATCCGTGACCAGGGAAAAGATACGGCGCAGGAAGATTGGAAAAAGTTTAAAGAGTATCTTAAAAAATATTGTAAGATAATTGAAGTTTAGAAAAATGTTGGATTGGATATTAAGGGGTTAAAAGCAGCAAGGGATAATTGGAAGAAAACAACTGATATTGAAATTACTTTAAGAATAGGGAAAAGATTTGCTGAAAATTGAGTATGAAATTAGAATACAGAAAGGGAAGGTATGAGGAAGTCGCGAAAGTAAGCTTAAAGAAAGTTACAATTGAGCTTATATGTGTTTTATTTTTTGTATTTCTATGTTATGTTCTTTTTTCTTGTTTTTGTTTTTCTTTTTTCTGTTTTTTTGTTATGATGTTTGTTAAAATTCTAATAAAAATTTAATTTAAAAAAAAAAAAAAAGAAGTCCTGTGAGGTTGTTTATAGATGCCACAAAATCAGCCTAGAATAACTACATACATTGTCATCAGGTCAGTTTTGTGACTTGCTTCTTAATACACATGAAGGAGCAACTGAAGAAGTATAATATTGTCAAACAGATCAGCCATTCCAGTTTCTTCCCTCCAATTTCCTCCTTCACTTACAATAACTATCGTTACCACTACTGAAATCCATAGTTTGTTTCCATGCCACAGTTGGAATGTACAGTTTGCAATGGGCTTGGGATTCTGGTGCGCAAATTATGGTTTGTGGTAATACTAAGCAAACATAGTTTGTCTGATTTGGATTCAACAGCAAACAAGTTATTACAAATTATAAAGCGAAGGAGGGGATCAGGGCACGAGTGCTAAGGCACAACGCACAACCTCAATAGTGGAACCATGATACAACCAGAACACTGCAAAAACAGGGCATCAAGAAGTATGTTTTGTCTTTAGTACCGTATTTACTCTAGTCTAATGCCCCACTGAATCTGATGCGCACCTTAATTTTTGCAATGTCATTTGGCCAAAAAAGTGAGCATTATATTCGAGTAAATACGGTACAACACAGTAAGCAATCTACAGAGCAAATATTCAAAAATAAAGTTGCAGATTTCTAAGCTGGAGTAGAAATATTTCCCCTGCTATCTATTTCAACTACAAACAATTTTCTTCTGACATTTCCCATTTTTTGTTCATTGTTGAAACTGGTTTCATCCTCCAGTACCATATAGCTAAAAGTTTCAGTGCAGTTGTTGACAATACCTCCCAAACCTTATTAATGGACCAATTGCTATAATATTCTCTTTTCAGGACCAATCTGTGGGCCTGATTTGTGGTACTAAACAAACCATACTTCCATGAGATTATTGGGTTTGGCTGTCTCCAGTGCCTTTGCTAACAAAGCCTGGCAGCCCAGCATTCTATTTGTAAATTACCAGTAACCAAGGAAGCTCATTGTCCTTATCGCATTTGAATCTAGGTTACAGACTTTATATATCTGTAAATGTTAAAACCATTTTGAATAATTAATTAGCCTTGCCTATGATTCACCCGAGACAGCTTGTAATATCAAAATGTGCTAGAAACTGTATTTTGTTCTAGTAAAATATACATGCTTATGGAAGTTTACAAAACATGCTTCAGTCATGGGAGTGGCAAGACTTTCTATAGATACTGTAGCAAACATCTGATAACAACCTTTGCTAGTGCCACAATACAGTCCCATCAGTTCTTATTTTAAAGTAAAAGCATTTATCCATTACTTAACTCTTATCCTAGAGTAATAAAAGTCACTTCAGAGCATGCAATAGGATGACAGAGCAAATTATTACAATTAGTACAAAGGGCTACAGAGCAGATTCTAAAGCCGTTCATTAAAAATTCAAAGCAAAGGAAATAAGAATCTCTGATTCATCTCAGTATGGAAGAAAAAAAAGCATTCTTTATTTTTACTCTGATCATTTGCAAAGCTGGAAATTTCAAAAGATGACCTCAGTAAAAACACCCTTTGCACAATAAGTATTAAAGCAAATATTGTTTAGAGCACTTGCCTTCTCCTTGACCAATGTTAATTCAATATGAATATATTTCCCATACTAATTCTAGCAACAGTATTCATGAAAACTAAATTACATAAAGTATGCACAATTTAGGTTATTTTCATGACAATTAAATTTAGATCAGTTATTTTAAAGGAAAAACAAATCTTACACGTGTTCAGCATTTTCGTAATAAGCTGCACAAACAAGATTCTTCCTGCAAATGTGCATAAAAGGGAGTTTCATGTTATTCTGGTCAAAATCACTTGTGCTTTACAGTGCCAGAAAAGAGGTAACTGTCCTTAGCATGCATACCACACATCAACAGGCTTGCTTTTCTATAAGCACAGAAACAAACGTGGTCCACATTTCAAAGTTTCTGATGCTTGAGCAAAAGGTGCAAAATATACCAGTAATAAAGCCCTATTTAAGGTTCTTTGCTTTGGAAAAAAAAAGTGCTGTGTGTGTCAGAGAAAAGCAACCATCCTAACAGTCACTGCATTAAAATACCCACAACTTAGCCCTTCTCGTTCTTTGCAGTCTCTCATCAAAGCTAAGCAGAGAAATTAACAACAAAGCTCTTGCTAACCTTTAGATGGCTAAGTCCATAGGCCAGAGGTGTGCTTCAGGTTTCTCTGGGAAAGCGCTGGAACAACAACAACAACAAAGGATTCAGAGTCTTCTTTTCAATTGTTCTGGCTCTCTTTTTAAAAATGTGTTAAAAAAAAAACCGATGCACAGAAGGTTTGGTGGTGGGCAGTGGGCTTTGGGGTGGGGAGGGAAGAAGAGGGTGATTTCAACCCACATTTGGCGTGGGAAGAGTTTTAATGGCTCTAGCTGGTAATATGGTTTTCCTGCTACAGTGTCTGTACTACTGCAGCTCTGTGTGGGCGTAAAGAAATGACACGACTGGGTTTCAAACCATTAGAGCAACATTTGCAAACAGATAAAAAAAAACCTTCAGGTACAAATGAAAAAAAATCCTTTTTTTTTCACTTTAAAGATACAGCAGGACTTAATACCCTTTCAATCCATCAGAACCCTCCTTCTGGTCGTGTAAAACACAAGCATCAGCTGCAATACATAGGAATAGACTTGGGAACTTTTTCATGTAATAAACGTTGTATGGACTACTTCTGTGAGCTCTTTGTTAGGTGTCTCAGATGGCATTTCAGCCATTTGTTCCATTATGCTCTCTGTAGTCACTGCCCTATGTTCTAATTCCAATTCCAATCTCCAAGTGCCCTTACTTACATAGCCCAAACAGTAACTGCCCCATACAAAAGAGAGGCATCGGCAGACTGAGTGAGGGTAATCTCAAGGTTTGCATAACTGGGGGAGAGGGCCCCTCCAAAGAGAGTCTAGTGAGAACTGAGTGTGCTCAGTTACCTTTAACTGGTAAAGGGACCCCTGACCATTAGGTCCAGTCATGGCCGACTCTGGGGTTGCGGCGCTCATCTCGCTTTATTGGCCGAGGGAGCCGGCGTACAGCTTCCGGGTCATGTGGCCAGCATGACTAAGCCGCTTCTGGAGAACCAGAGAGCAAACGGAAACGCTGTTTACCTTCCCACCAGAGCGGTACCTATTTATCTACTTGCACTTTGACGTGCTTTCCAACTGCTAGGTTGGCAGGAGCAGGGACTGAGCAACGGGAGCTCACCCCGTCGTGGAGATTCAAACCGCTGACCTTCTGATCGGCAAGTCCTAGGCTCTGTGGTTTAACCCACAGCGCCACACGCGTCCCTGCTCATAGATTGCTCATAGAATGTTCATAGAATGCTGGCAATTAGGGGAGGTAGGGGAGGGATGGGCAATGGAATAGCTGGAAAAGTAGGAAGATGTCAAAAACACAGACACACACACATATAGTGCCCCCCACTCACTTTCTCACAATCCTAGAGTCTCCTACATGAAAAGGGAGGCTTCCCCCTCCTCCACCAGCACATACACATACACTTCCTTTGTTGCAGGGTCCCAGTGCTATATACAGTGCTAACAGTAATTTTAATTCTCTGAGTGCCTGTTCTTATGTAGCCAAAACAGTACTATCCACACAGAGAGAGGTATCAGCTAGCTTACTGGAAGAAGCTCAAAGTTTACAGAAATACAAAGAATATTTAGGAAAAAATCTCAGGGGGGGGGAGAATCCCCCTTCCCCCCGAAAAAACCACAACTGAGGACTGAGCATGCCCAGTGGTCATTGAATGCTGAGGACTGGAGCGGGGCATGGAATTTGAGTATCCTTGAAGAGGGTAGGGTTTCAACCACCGATGAACAGGGATGTTCCACACTAATACATTTTGTTGAAGGTCCCATGTGCATAAAGATATTTTTTAAAGAATTATGAAGTTTTTCCACTTGTGCACAAAAGTGAACTATACAAATATTTATTGGATAATATAAAATAATACTTTTGAAATTTGAATTAATGAAACCCTCAACACTCCTCCATGGCTGCAGCGGGCAAAAATATTATTCTTCAACAAGGCTTTTGACTGATTAACATCTGATACCCTTTTAAATATGTTTGTGAGAGGGTTTGGGGTTTGTTTTTGTTCTTGTTTTTATTATGTGTTTTATGTTGTATTTCAATGCTGTGAACCACCCTGAGATCAAAAAGAGCTAATAGCTTGTAACCACAAAGATGAAAGGAAATCAGAAACAGAAGCAACTAACAGTTCAAAAACCAAACCTGAATTTCTATGTTAAGCTCCCAGGAAATGGTGCAGAACAGGTGTAGAATAAGGACGTTATTGGGGGGAGGTAGCCCGCAACATGCAATTATGTAAATATCCTCAAAGGTCTAGATTAGAGTGTGCCCCCCATCCCACAAAAAATATTTTCTCAGACTAAGAGTAGCTTCCCCAAAGTAAAGCAGCTGTGTCTACAGATAAATAATGACCTTCATAAATGAGGAATGGAGCCCATTCTTTTTTAAAAAAAACACTTTATAGAGTTCTTCATTCAAATTTCTACTGGTGAAATGTGTATCAAGGCCATTTATAACAATTGTGAGAACATTTCGAGTGTGCAAGTCTCTGAACCCGAAGTGCATTTTACTGCCTCAGAGTTCTGAGATATTTAATCCAATGTCAGGACTGCAATGATTCAACGTGATTTCAGACTGAGAGGACACTGACTGTTCCCCCTCTCACATAGAGGCAAGTTCCTCCACTATCTTTGTTAATTGAGAGTATAACTTAATCCAACTTTCAGCAGTGCACAGAGAATCATGCCATTTCCATTCTGCACATGAGGAATTGTGTGTTTAAAAAAGCACCTGAAAATTCAAACGAAGCTTGAAGTGTTCAACCAAAGGTGCTAGCTTTGTACGTGGTGGGAGTTTTTTAAATGGGGAGGTATCTATTTCATCATGCAGTCTCTCACTGATATATCTCAGGTGGTACAATTTCATTAAGACTATCACATGGCCTTGTCAAGTCAAAAATTAAATTCCTTCTTATGGTTCTGTTTAGCGCACAGTCATCATATTCCCTCATTTTAAAAGTCTTCTGGAAAACATTTTGTTATTATGATTACACTTTCTGGTTATTCTAAACCAATATACAAATGCTCTCTACAGCAGACGCTGTTCAAATAGCCCCTTCAACTTTATTCCTCTCAACCACTCTCCCCCCCCCCCCACCCCAATTTTTCTCTTCCTCCTTCCCTTCCAGCTCCTCCATCTACATGAAATCAGGTCAAGAGCTGCATGTGACTCTTGGAACACAGGGTTGGAACACAGGGTTCCTAGCCCTGTGATGAAGCTGAAACTCCACAAGATACCTTATTATTCAAAGCAGCAAATCTCACATGTACTATGCTGCTAGTGCTCAGCTGCTGCACAAATAATTACCTGTCAGACTTTCTTACTGCATCAAATCAATGCATACATGCCACTTTATCATAGCCACCAGACTGGCACAACCACAGTCAGAGTTGTAATGGTTTGTATGTGGAATTTGGCATCCAAACAGGATTTAGGAATGACATAGGAATCTGCCTTATACCATAGATCCATCCAGCTCAATACTATACAGTGACTGGTAGTGGCTCTCCATAGTTTATCAATCCTTTCCAGGGAATTCTGGGAATTATAGCTCTGTGAGATGAATGGGGGTCTCTTAAAAACTCATCACCCTTAACAAGTGTTCTCATGATTCTTTGGGGGGAAGCCATGACTGTTAAAGGGATAAAACTGTGCTTTAAATGTATTGTGCGGTTGTGGCCATATACGCCACTGGATCCAACCCTTGGAAAACATTCATCAAGCTCAGCAAGTCACAGGATAGGAAGACAGGTCCTCTTATGGATCAGTAACTGGTCAAAGAACAGGAAGCAGAGAATAGTAATAAAATCAACAGTTCTCACGATGAAAGGATGATAAGTTTTAATAGCACTGGAACCAACAAAAGTTGCTAGCTGCCATTAAAGAGCAAATTAAAAGGGTAAAGGGACCCCTGACCATTAGGTCCAGTCATGACCGACTCTGCGGTTGCGGCGCTCATCTCGCTTTATTGGCCGAGGGAGCTGGCGTACAGCTTCCGGGTCATGTGGCCAGCATGACTAAGCCGCTTCTGGCGAACCAGAGTAGCGCACGCAAATGCCATTTACCTTCCCGCCGGAGCGGTACCTATTTATCTACTTGCACTTTGACATGCTTTCGAACTGCTAGGTTGGCAGGAGCAGGGACCGAGCAACGGGAGCCCACCCCGCCGTGGGGATTCGAACCGCCGACCTTCTGATCGGCAAGTCCTAGGCTCTGTGGTTTAACCCACAGCGCCACCTGCGTCCCAAAGAGCAAATTATTTTGCTACAAATATCCATTATCTTGGATTTGCTCTCAAGCTCACTAAGATTCAAGGAATCATAAATACTCACTTTCCCTCCCTTCACCCACCCCAATTTGACGAATCACTGCAATTAAATATAAGAAAGAAAATTTCAGGCTCTTGCTAACTAATCTAAAGCAACCTAATAGGTGAAGCATCTTAATTCCATTACACTGGCATCTTGAGTATGTTCACTCTCCCATTGACACACTAATAATTCTTTGTACTCCTACAGCTCATAGCACTTCATGAATAAAGGTCTCAGAGCACTTCATGAATAAAGATTAATTTTTACCACTTGTGTTCTGCACATGCATAATCAAATAATGGGTTCTTGAAAAGTAGAGTCCTTGCTATTATCTGTTTATAAGAGTGTTAATCTGAAAGAATAGAAACACTGTTAACTATTATTAAAGAAGAAAGCATCATAAAATATTCCTTCCAGTAGCACCTTAGAGACCAACTAAGTTTGCTATTGGTATAAGCTTTCGTGTGCATGCACACTTCTTCAGATAACCATGCATGCACACGAAAGCTCATACCAATTACAAACTTAGTTGGTCTCTAAGGTGCTACTGGAAGGAATTTTGTTTGTTTGTTTGTTTCGACTACGGCAGACCAACATGGCTACCTACTTGTAATCATAAAATATATCCACAAAATCAGGTATTCCCATGATTATCATCAGTCTAACTTCGGGGGCGGGGGGGAGATCAGTTTTTAATTGCTCAGCAGAAATGAAGCATCTTTGTGAATCTTGCTGGAAATGAGGTTATAGTTCCCTTTTGAGTTCACTTTACCTTTAAAATAAATAATTGTATTTCCATTTAGAGAATCAAAAATATATTAGCAAAGAGGACTACAGAAAAACTTTCTACCAGCAAACAGAATAAACAAGTCCTGGCAAAACTGATAGTTGTGTACATAGGATTAAAGACACAGCTAGCAAAGACACTTAAATTGCTCAATACTGCTAAGAATTTTGCTTGGCAAAAATTCAAAGCACCATGGAAACAAATGAAGTCACTGGCACCAAATAAGCCCAACTATTCTAACATGTCGTTATGGAGAATGTATTAAAAAGATTTGGAGAAACAATATCATTACTGTATACAGATGAACTGATCTACATTTAGCAGTGGCCAAACTTGTTCCAGGTCATGCCTATCTTGAAAAACCTATAGCCAGTTCTCAAAAGGGAACAGCATCCATACAATCTCTCCTGGAAGTCACGAAGATGAAGTGGTGCTCCACTGTTAACGCTCCATGATCTCCAATCATGGTATGATGACAAACCAGATCCAATGGTACTAATATAGCTGCAGTTGCACAAGCAGAGGTTTCAGCTACTGAAATAGGATTGGAGACAGCACCTGTCATGTTTGGATAAGTGAATTTTCATATAACGAGCATGTGGATGGCAGGCCCTACATGTACTATATTTTTGAATCAAAGAATGTCACAATGCTGCAGTTCCCATGGTCGCCAGTAGGCAGCCACACCAATGATGACAGAGCAGCAGGCAGGCAGGCAAGCAGTGGGCCCAGATGAGCTGCAAAGGAACAGCTAAGGCAAGCCAGGGCAGCCCCTGAGCAACCTTACTGCGCTGCTGCTGCTGCTGCTGCTGCATACCTCGTTCCAGCAACACAGTGTCTGCCCCAGCAGCATCAGGTGTCAGAGAGGAAGAAAGTGGCACTACAGCAGGCCTGTCACTGGAAAGCTGCCCCAGAAGGCAAGTAGCCTTGGTCTTGAGGAGGTAACCAGAGGCAGGCAGGCGGATCAGTGTGCAGTGTGTTTTGCAACCCATCCTACTTTCCATCACTGCCATTGGTTGCTTTGCGAGATAAGGTATGAATGGGTAGGCCAGCAGATTGAGTGGGGAAGACAGGTGGCTGAAGCAGGCTTTCCCATACCTCCTCTTCTGTCTCCCCTTTCCAATGAAACATGGCATCTCCAGTACACACATGGAATATGCCCATTCTCAACTTTCAGACAGTCCCACATTCAGTGTAACATCTGTGACCACTCTGGACATGCATTTATTTAGACTAGTTAGTCACTTGTTACTTGAAGGCCTAAAAACAACTTACAATATATTTAAAAACAAACATAAATAAATTATAACATTAAAATAATTCATACAAACACCTACCGTTCATTCAAACACACACAGAGCTGTGTATACACTATGTATAAACTGTACACCCTGCCTGCAGCAAAAACATGTAGTTTTCTCATTCCATAATCATTCATTCAATCTAGTGTACTTGTAACAGAATTGGTGCTATATGAACTGTTCCTCTCAAATCAGTCAACAGTCAGACAGCACCATTCTGCACTAACAGAAACGTCCAAACTGTTTTCCAAGGCAGCCCCATATAAAGAACGTTGCACTAATCCAATCTTGGTTAGTAGACTGTAGCGCAGTTATCATTGTAGCCCAGTTATCCCTGTCCAGATAGGGTCATAGTTGGGCCACCAGCCTAAGCTTATGGCACTCTACCACTGAGGCTACCTGGGTCTCAAGTGACAGCAATGGATCGAGGTGAACCCTCAAACTACAAACCTGATCCTTCAGAGGGAGTATGATCCCCATCTAGAGCAGGCAACACAACATTCAGCTGGAGAAAGGAAAGTTAATTTAAAGTTAGCAGGAAAGTCAAACCCACCCAGGAGCATCTTGTGTGCACCTAAAAACATACAAAGTCAAAACATCTAAACTGACATCAGTTAAATTCATAGATAACACTTTGTTTCATAGTGAAAACAGTCATTAGTACAGCAGGTACATTCATGAGTTGCCCACTGTTTCACTTATATCCCTATGGTAAAGACAGGAAGCTAATTGTTCCTCAGCAACTATACTGCATTTCAAAAAAGGATCACATGTGCACACGTTCCTTGCTATGGTAACAGCACCTGCACAACAGCCTACTGTGACTAATTCCTTCCAGATGACTTCTCTTATCACATCTGCAAATCTTTTTTTCTGCATGTAGCCATTTACAGCACACAGACTTTTCATGGCAGCTAGAGTACTGTAACTCAAGAGCAAGCACAGTAATTCTGTGCTTCCTATATCACTCACCTTGCTGCGCTCACAGAGCTCTTCTTTCCACTGAGGTTTACATTTTTAATTCACAAAAAATCAACAAACAGCAAAGCAGCCTGCAACACAATTTTTAATTACTACATATTTTTCAGTATTTTAAAACTTAAAAACTGAGACAAGGTTGAAAAGGTGATGTATACGTTTTAAATAATTGCCAGTTCCATATTAATAGTGTGTGAAGAATACTGCACAAGACACAAAACTGGCACAATTCCTGCTCAGATGGCCTATACTGGCTTCATTCACAATAAGTCACAGGGCATTTAAAATAATGGTTTAATCATGAAAGTGCCTCCCTCCTGCCACATAGGTTCACATTGCTCCAACAAGTCATGATTGGACTGGGTTCATTTGTTCCCAACAATCCATGGTCAGAAAAAACTGAACTTAAAAGAATACAATTTTGTACCTAGCCACACATCTGTTTCATTTACTTCAATTGGGCTTTTAGTGCACATCCGCTAGTGGAGAACTGTGTATAAGTAAGAGAAAGATGATAGGAGAGGCTAAAATGAACTGAACAAAAATTATGATTAGTTGCTGCAAATTTAGGAAGTAGCTGCTTATAGACTAAGATGTCAGTTTTAGTGGCATGGATGGAAAGGGTCTGGGAGTAGAAAGAATATGGGTTTGCACTGAGAATGGAATGGACTGACAAGAGTCTGACTTATGATTATTTCTACATATAATGTGCAAAAAGGAAAACTTACCTGAACTCACCAAATTATGGTCAAATCTGGCCAGGATCTTGCATTCTCATTTGCTTTCTTGAAGCCCCATCCAGATGCCAAAGAGTTTAGAACTACTCTTCTCATAATATTTCCCCCACTCTTTACTTGCTATCTCAAGCGAGGCAAGAAGCCATCCCAACCCACACTATCTATGAGTGCTGCATCCTTCAACCTCAGTTTTTATGCATGTCTGTTTTTCTCAGTTGTCAGGGAAACACTACAATTTCTATTGTTGCAGCTTAGCATCTAGATCAGTATTACTACAGACAAAATGGTTTAGAAATATAACTCATTTAATTTCACTGTTTGCCTAGAGGCCAGGAATCATTCTAACATCTATGCAATCTTCTTCCATTATTAAAGAGTTGAAAGAGCTTAAGTTCACAGAAAATTTGTTTGAATGTTTCAGTCTATATGAAGCTTTAATTTTTTTACATATAAGCAATGCTGTCTATTTTAAGCCTGTAATTTAATCCAAATAATACATATGAAAGATGTTACCATGAAACTACCTTTTCCAAAAGCAAACACATACACATTTCAGAAAGCAGATTCATTTTATTTAATAAGTAAAAATTAAGTCAAGAGCTGTCTCATACTGCATACTGCTAACCAAGGTGATGTATCATACAGTCATAATAATCTGACTCATTATCAGGGAATTTTGGAAGGTTCACTATTACAAATTCCTCCTCCTCTTTCTCCTTACTCTTGTTTAGTGATACTCTCCCTCCTTTCCTGCTTTGAAACAAACCCCAGCTTACCACTGCACCCAAACCAACAAGCCATGATTTGTTCTTGATCAGAAGCCATGGTAAAACCCTGAAGTCTAATAATAATAATAATAATAATAATAATAATAATAATAATAATAATAATAATTTATTTGTACCCTGCCCATCTGGGCTGGGTTTCCCCAGCCACTCTGGGCAACACACATTCTCCCCAACCTAACCCCACGCTTCCAGACTGAGAAGGCTTGAGTGGGCTAATTCTTTCTCCTCTCCTCTCCTCTCCTCAACCCCAACCCCTTCAACATTCTGTACCTCTTGAAACCATCTTATTTTGGGGTGGCCCCATTTGACTTCCATGCCGATAGCAAATCCAGGTCAGAAAGGCCCATTATATCTGAAAACAGAAAAAATGCAAATATGTGCTTCACTTCCTAAACTGTACAACTGAGGTTGCTGGTTTGAGAATCATGTTTGAATGATCCATCAAGAAATTCCCCAAACACAGAAAACTAGATGATCAGGAAGGAAGGAAGGAAGGAAGGAAGGAAGGAAGGAAGGAAGGAAGGAAGGAAAGAGGTTCAACTGCTTTCCACTTGTGTAAAAGCTTCCTTCACAGGATGACATTTTTTTACACATTCAAACACTGTCAGAAGTGGAACAGCCAGCAGCAATGAATATTATTTCTGCGTATTTAGGAACATAGGAAGCTGCCTTATACCACTGCCAGACAAGTTATCTCTCCAGTCCAGCTCCATTTTACTCTATTCAGTAGCAGAGCTTCATGCTCCAGCACTGGGGGGTGGAGAGCAGGTGGGGACGGGGCTGGCGCACATCCTGGGGGCGTGGTGAGCTGTTTGCGTGGGCTGCGGGGGGGGCAGCTGCAATGGTACCTTGCTGGGATCGCGCTGCCGGGGGTGGTGACCTCCCCCTGCACTCCTCTTCCTCCACCAGTGACTCTATTCTGACCAGAAGTAGATTGTCAGGGTCTCAGGTAGGGAACTTTGCATTACCTATTGCCTAATCCTCAAATGGAGAGATGCCAGGGTTTGAACCTGAGATCTTCTGTTCACAAAGCATGTAGTGAGTGATGGTCCCTCCCTGGTTCTTAATTTGAGGAGGATTTGCAGTCAGCCAGGAACATACATATGCTTGAAGAATACAAGCTATATTATTATAACTGTATATATAATCAGATGAAATGTGAAACAACAAACCCTTGTAAGGATACCTATACACACATGATTGTGCAGTACAGTATCTCAGTACTCAAGCATACACAATTTTACCGGGCTTGTATATGACCATATTGTAAAAATTCTGTCACTTTTTTAGCTTTCATGTACTTATCAGTTGTCACAGTAACACTAAGATTCTCCCTTTTGCACTCTAATGTCTAGAACTATGTTTCCATAGTTACAGAGAAACCTTAGTAATTCGGCTGAGATTTATAACAGCATTTATTTTAACTTATCACTACCAGCAATAGCTACGGTATGTTTTACAAAAGATGTCATCAACAGCTTGGGGGCCAGCTGATAGCACTAGCTAAAGAATGAGGAAAGGGCAATCTCGCCTCCTCTGTTAAAGCATTGCACAGCTGAAAATTTAAAATATTAGCCATTAGAAGAACCCTGCAGGATTTGATCCATGACTCAGCTAATTAGCCCATAAAGAGAGCCCTGCAAAATCAGATCAAAGGTCTACCTAGCCCAGAATTCCATTTCCTCTTGCTCAATCCAATTCACAGGCAGGATAATAGCTCTCTCATGCTTATATTGTTGCTTACCAGCGACCAGTACTTAAAGGCATGACTTTGATTCTGGAGGTAGTATATGGCCCTCATGACTAAAAGCAATGGATGTGCTTAGGTTGCAACCCTATACCCAGTAATTTGGGAGAAAGCTTCACTGAACTCAGTGGGAATTATTTTTGAAAGGTATGTATAGGGTTACACTGTTCAACATCATTTAAAAGACGGTACTGTACACAAGGTACATAAACTCCTAAAGAATCTGGCAATCCATGATAACTTCACAAGTGGCAGAGAGCGGTCCCCCAACAGCAGCACTACAAGCTGCTGCAAAATGGAGGAACTACGACTCAATGCACTTCTCAGTACAACAAGGAGCATTATGTCTCCTTGTTCACTCAGCTGTAGACTGAAACAAGAACTGATACCTGCATGGTATTTCTCTATGTGTCACCCAGCTGTACTTTGTGAAAGCACGTACATACTAAAGAAGATTTACAGTTGTTCGTTTATTTTATTCTGCTTGTTGCTTTCAGGTCTTAAAATGCACATGGCTAAGGTATTTTATATATTGAGCAGTACAGAAATTCATACAAATAAATAAACCAACCCCAATACAACGCTCTCACACTTACCATGGCATATATACTTAGAGAAAGTGAGATCAAGAAACAACAGTGTCTTATGTTTGAAGTAATGGCATAAGAAAATGAGGCCTTTTAGCAGGGACTTAGAAGAACTTGACAGAGATTTACAGTGGCACCTCCGGTTACATACGCTTCAGGTTACAAACTCCACTAACCCAGAAATAATGCTTGAGGTTAAGAACTTTGCTTCAGGATGAGAACAGAAACCATGCTCCGGCGGTGCAGCAGCAGGAGGAAGCCCCATTAGCTAAAGTGGTGCTTCAAGTTAAGAACAGTTTCAGGTTAAGAACAGACCTCCGGAACGAATTAAGTACTTAACCCGAGGTACCACTGTATAATGTGCCAAAAATGAGTTATCTTTGTCAGCCAAATGATCAGAAATAGGTTCAGGACAAAGAAAGTATTCATTTGTACAATACAGTGGTACCTCAGGTTTCAAACTTAATTCGTTCCGGAGGTCCGTTCTTAACCCAAAACTGTTCTTAACCTGAGGTGCGCTTTTGCTAATGGGGCCTCCTGCTGCCGCCACGCTGCCAGCATGCAATTTCCGTTCTCATCCTGGGGCAAAGTTCTCAACCCGAGGTACTACTTCCAGGTTAGCGGAGTTTGTAACCCGAAGCGTTTGTAACCCGAGGTATCACTGTATATAATTAACTTACAAAATCCATTACTATGAATCATTTAGATACCTTAAAAAAGGATTAGACTAATTTGTACAGGATAAGTTTATGTTATTAATAGGTAGCTGTTCAAAAGCAGTACACATCCAATTAGTAAGAAGTTCTAAGAAGTTATTTGGCTGGGGTAGTCACACAAAACACGGGTTCACAGCACAAAACTATGGCATCAGTTTTGGGGGAATCCTGAATTTTGGGGTCACAAGTCAATGAAGCCCTAAGGAGGCTGCAGCAAGAGACTCTGTTGCGGATATGACAAGGACAGAACTTACAAGTCTATTAGCAAATCAACAGGAGACACTTAAGAAATTAATTAAGACCCTGCTGTGCCCTATGGAGAAGCTATTTCAGGGATTTAACACCAAGCTTGAAGCTCTGACAGAATCTACAACAATGACAAAATTACAGGCACATGTTGAAAAATTTACCCATCTTCACAGCTGAAAATATGGAAATGAGAAATAAACTAACAGATTTGAATAATAGTTCTAGAAGACATAATCTTTGTTTTTATTTTTTAAAGAGTAAGCTAAAAAGGGGGGCTCCACACAATTTATTGTTTCATAGCGAACAACAATACTCCCCGATTTGAAACTATATATGGGTGATTTGGAGTGTTTCTATAGAGTGCATTGCTCCAAACCACGAGACAAAAACTGCAAACTAAATGGGAGCAATTCAAATAGCCAGACTACTCTGCCACCAATTGCAAGCTCCTCTATCCAACCGTTCACTGTTTGCCTAGAGCTATGATGCTTCCTTAGCAGGCTTACACAGCAAGGGTAACCAATATGGTTGACTAAAACTTTCATTATCTCTGCTCATTGGCTATGCTGGCTGGGGCTAATATGAGTTGGGAATGCAACAACATAAATCAACTTAAATGTAAGAAATTTGGGTAACATAGTACTAACAAGTCTAGTAAGACTCAGTGGCAGCTACATTGGTGTATTTGTTATATTGACAGCAGCAGAAATACACTTGTGTAAATTGGTAATTGACTCACTCCATTAGTAAAATCTTAAAATAATTTTAAATAGGAGAATTACATTATGCATAATGCTCAAGGCAGGTATTATTCCATCAGCTTTGCAATAGTTGGGTATAGTTAAAGTATGAAAAATCTCAGAAAGATAAACATTTCTGGAAGTTCAGTCAGAGCGCACCATAAATATGTACAAAAATGCAATGGATTACTCATCAGCACATAGTCAGTTATACAAGAACACTAGTTAAGATTGACTTTGTCATTAATTTCACAAACGTTTATGTCTGTCACCACGGAAACCAATTCTGCATTGCTATTTAGCACCCTCTAGTGTGCGGTTGTTATGTGGCATATTTCTTTTATCAGTAAGAAATCACTTAGGTAATCTGCATACCGTAACAATATTTGGAAAAAGGCACGGGTCATGAGAAGAAGGAAAAAAGCCTTATCAAGAGATTATTAATGCTTGATAGTTTCATACAAAATACATGTATCTGGAAGTCACGGGACACTGACGTGCATCACAGAATGTTAGCAGCTCCTGCATATAGATACAAGCCCATTATATTTTTAAAGATGAAAACCTAACACCAAGAATGTTCAGATAGAGGAAAAATTAGTAGCTAAATAACAAGACTCAAGATTTAATATAAAGTAAAAATCTAGTTATCCCCAGAAGTTTGAATTAAAGCTCATGATACCCTGTAGTGCAAATATCATTTGAATTAGACAAATAAAACAAATCCACCTTTCGTTACTTCTTTACAAGTTATATATTGTTTCTTATAAAAAGCTATATAACAAGAGAGCCAAGCAGCATGGTAGCCACAGCGACTGTATGGTTCACATCACCTTCCCATACTTTCAGTTCTTCCATATTTTCAAAATTTTGAATGATGGTCCTTTAGTGAAGAATGCTGACAAGTCTTGTATATCTATTGTTCTGAAGTCAGCATTATTGTACACATCACTTTTTTCTGACTTAAACACAACAGATAATTATTTAAAGTACAAATATACCCAGACGTTTGTGATCATAGTTAAATACATCATAACTGTATGTGAAGAACAGCATCAAAGTAACAGAACCTGTTAACAGCTATTTTGCAAAGTTAGTCCATTTCCAGCAAACATCACTTATGCAGAGGTTGAGATTAGACAGATACTTGGACACTTACACCACTGAATTAAAAACTAATTGTTTTAGTTTTAAATCAAAATGATTGAGTGTGAAGAGTGTTTTAGCTATTTTGGTTCTTATAACCCCTAACATGTAAGCCATTATTTAGCAGAAATTATACTGCTATGAACATTATTTTTACAGATTGTTGACAAGTTATTAGGCATTATTTTGAAAGGTGGGATCTAATACTAAACTGTGGGACAGGATAGCTAGGGCTGCTTTACAAGACAACTGAGGAAATCAGTGTCTGTCTCTTTCTTACAAACTGGAAAAGGCTCCCAACCATCATGAGATTTCAGCCAAGGCTTGGAACAAGCCTTGTCCAGCATAACACATTCATTTTAATCAGCAGGCAGTGCAACCCACCTGTCCACCTTCAATAGCATAGGATTATCACGGGCAGCAACTGCTCATCCTTTAGGTCATTGCACTAATAACTGGAGGTTTGGAATAATGCTAATTGATAATGCCTGTCATCCTTCAAGAATTTGTCTAATTCCCTTTTCAAGTCACCTAAATCCGTGGGTCTAATCAATGCTTGGATGAAGGATCGTCCTAGTGTATCATCCTACACTGCCTTCAGTTATACTTAAGAGTGATAAGATACAAGTGTTATAAATAAGTCTTGTGGAAGTGAATACATTCAGTTTATATGCTAAATACAAAATGGAATAGTTAAGAAAACAAATGAAGCCCATCCCACTTCTGAGGAAAAATGCAGATTACAAAAGCACTTTTTAAAAATCTACGGTTGATAAGTGGTATTTAAAGCCATGTGCATCTCAAACTTGATTCGAAACTGCTGCCAATTTTGGTACTGGGGACAGGACAGGTGAAAGCATGTTCAGCAATGAGATACCCCCTGGGTCTTCTGCAGATATACTGCACCAAGATAAAACTCAAGTCTATTTTATTGTGGTTTTAACCTTCTGTATGTTTTAAAATTACAGTTGTAAAAATTTTAGAGTCATGTTATTGTTTTGCTATCTTTTTCTGTAAACAGCTTTGATATATTTTTTCTACAATCAAACTGGTATAGAAACTTTATTAAAACTTCTTATGACGAAAGATTCTAGAACTCTTTAGGAGGTAGCGTGGTCCAAGTGGAAAAAAGCAGGACACTTAATAGCTGTGTTTAAAATAAAAAAATTTAAAAGGCGATTTCAGCAGAGGTACCTTGCACTGGCAGCCTCTGGCGTGAGCAACCCATCCTTCCCTGCAGATGTCAAACAGGGTCCAAATGACGACGCGCCCACCCTCGTCACAGCTCAAGCCCCGCCCACAGCATCCAGGCGAGGTCAGGACCATTTCCAATTTGGGGGTGGGGGTGAGGATCCGAGAAGCGCTGTCAGGGCGGGAAACCCAGGTCTGCCTCTGCCACGGATCAAGTGTTTTGACTGCCTACCTGCCATGAAGGTTTCTCGAAGAAAACACGGGGCGAAGGAGGGGGGGGACGGCCCTGACCACCTCACTGTGTTACCACTACCCCACCCAAGCATAAACAGGCAAAAAGACAGAGCAGTCGCTGACATGGTACGGTCCACCCTCTGTGAGGTGAGGAGGCGTCGCGAGGAGCCAGTCAGGCTCCCCTCCGTGGAGGCAGAAAGGCGCCAAAAGATGGCGGCGGGCGGCTGAGCGCCGACGACCTCCTGCAGCGCCTGCGCAGTGGGCACCGTCGGCGCGAGCGGCAGCCGTTGGTGGCGCCTCGGCCTCGAGGGGCTGCGGCCCGGACCCGCCATTCCAGCCAGCGCGGGCGGATGGGCAGCCGCCGCCGCTTCTCCACCAAATCCATACGAGTCCCCTCGCCCGGCGCAGCGCTGGCTGAGCCACAATGGCTGTGCCGCTGCGGGGCCAGCGGGCCGCGGCGCTCCTACATTTCCTCTGCTTCCTCTGGGCGGTTTTCGCCGTCAGCCAGAACGCGGGGTTTCCCAGGTCGGTCCGCAAGGAACCGGACGTCACCTACGGGGGCTCCTGGAAGCACCTGACCTTCCTCAACCAGGTGGTGGTGGCGGCGGCTGCGAAAAGGGAACGAGGGGAGAGCGGGAGGACGCCGCGCGTGCGCAGACGGAGCGCTCCTTGGCCGCACGTGCAGGGCGGGAAGGTGGGGGAGGGGGAGAAAGAGAGTTGAAATAGGTTAGGGCGGGTGAACCCGCTGACGTAAATTTAGTTTCTTTTGTGTGCCCCTTCCCCCCGTGAGTTTTATAGCAAAAAGTGATAATTAGTTATACATCACCCTAACTGGCATCAGTTACTCCTAAGTACGCTATGACTCGCATGCCCCCGTTTATTATTGTTGTTGTTGTTATTTGTTGAGTCCCTGTCAGGGGAAAAGGCGGATATAAATAAATAGATAATGATGATTTCCCCCCGCAAAAAGGACTCAGAGCAACTTTAACACATAAAATCTTGTTTACGTTAAGATACAATGTTGGTGAGGGAAATATAAAGGCCTTTAGATAATAGATACATAAAATCTTGTTTACGTTAAGATACAATGTTGGTGAGGGAAATATAAATGCCTTTAGATAATAGATACTCTGCACCAACCAGTAATATGCTTCAAATTATTTTCCTTGGCTGAGTACGCCTAATAAACATTTAAAGCGCAGCCAATGAATTCTGGGAACTGTAGTTTGCTAAGAGTGTTGGGAATTGTAGCTCTGTGAGGAGTAAGCTACAGTTCCCAGGATTCTTTTTTGAGGGGGTGGGTAGAAGCAATGTGCTTTAAATGTATGGTGTGTGCATCCCTTGTTAAGAAACTAAACCAGAAAAGGAGAAAATATACATACTGAGCCCCATGCGTATTTCTAATAGCTTCTTTGTGATTTCATAGGTTCTGCAGACAATCCTGTATCTGTTATGTGTCATATCTGATACTGTAGCTCTGTGCATGCCTTCATTAGAAAAAAGAGTATCATCACTGGTGGTGCCTCTCAGAGATTTCATCTTCTCTTCGTATGTGTTTCCTATTGGCTTAGTAAGTAACTACTGTTTCTATTATTGAAATATGTGCGTACTATAGAACAGTGCTTCTCATACCTGATGCATCCTGATGTTTGGAACTACTTCCATTATCCCTGCTGGCTAGGTCTGATGGGCGATGTTCTCCAGATTTCTAAAAGACTGTCACAAAGAGCCTGGCATGTCTAAATGAAACCAACAGCATTGATCATTCTTAAAATACAGTGGTGCCTTGCAAGACGAAATTAATTCGTTCCGCGGGTTTTGTCGTCTTGCGATTTTTTTCGTCTTGCGAAGCACGGTGTCGGGAAAGTTTTGGAAAAGCTTCAAAAATCACCAAAGTCTTTAAAAACCTCAAAAAGGGCTACCACACTATGAGTTGCTCCTCGAAGTCAAGTCGCAACTGTATTAACGGTGTTAAGAAAAAGGAAACAAACTTGCAAGACGTTTCCGTCTTGCAAAGGAAGCCCATAGGGAAAATCGTCTTGCGAAGCAGCTCAAAAAACAAAAAACCCTTTCGTCTAGCGAGTTTTTTGTCTTGCGAGGCATTCGTCTTGCGAGGTACCACTGTACAAGAAGTAACTGTTGTTGTTGTTGTTGTTGTTGTGTTGTTTTCATTTAATTATCTTGCTGCATTCCAAGGATGCTGAGTAGATTGTCACCTGGTATATTTAAAAAGGGATGAATTCCCTCCAAATGGTTTGAATCTAAGATGAGTGTGGGGCTTTACAAATCCCATTCTTAAAACCTACCAAATTATCATTTAAATCAGGAGAAACTTTGTTTTGAGAAGAAGAGCCCAGATAGTTCGTTTTTAATAATGAAGTTAACAGACCTATAGAATAGTTAATGATAGTCTAGCACGAGCATTCATAGATGCCACTGGAGAAAGGCTAGTAGGTTCAAGACTCCCTCCAGGCATCTAGTTCCCAGTTTGGTATCCCCTCACCATTGAGGCTGGGAGCCTCAATAGCATCCCTCTGGAGGCTTCACCTGGGGCAGAAAAACTGGGTAAACAGAAGCAGTAGGGAAACCTGGTTTCAACAAGAATAGACTGTCCAAAGCAACTATTTGCATTTCAATGAAAGTCTGCATTGGCATCTCTGGCAACTTCAGAGAACATTTTTGGCAGGACTGTGTGGGAGAAAAAGTGTGTATAAGGGCTTGGCCACATGAGTTTACTGTTCTGTTTGCAACTGTTTGCCCATTTAATTTGCAAAGCATACATGTTACTCTCAGACAACACCAATCTTGATACGTTCCCCCTATAAATTTAGGTCTATCTGCTAAGGAGATAATCCAGTAAATTGGGAAATTGGGCTTCAAGATGCTTTGCTTGGGGTTACAGACAATTTGTTTCTGTGTTTTAATGTGGGTGCATCATTCATCACTTTCTGCTACTCCCCTTTTCACATCCACTGCTTCCAAAATGTTATTTATTTATTAAGAATTTGAACAACAGGCAGTAAAAGCAATCAATTCCATCACCATAATGCATTAATGAAAACTTTGACAGCCATTCATATTACTGAATATTATTAAATTGTTATTGTTCATATATTATTGAAACATATATTTTCACAATTCTCTGAGTCTTTGATGGGTTCATCCTCTCATCCTGTTAATAATAAAATCAATAAAATCAGACCAAGTTTCTTAAAAAAAAAATTGTTGTTGTCCTTGTGCCTGAACTTGACTAGTTACCGTATTTTTTGCTCTATAAGACTCACTTTTTCCCTCCTAAAAAGTAAGGGGAAATGTGTGTGCGTCTTATGGAGTGAATGCAGGCTGTGCAGCTATCCCAGAAGCCAGAACAGCAAGAGGGATTGCTGCTTTCGTTGCGCAGTGATCCCTCTTGCTGTTCTGGCTTCTGAGATTCAGAATATTTTTTTTCTTGTTTTCCTCCTCCAAAAATTAGGTGCGTCTTATGGTCTAGTGCGTCTTATAGAGCAAAAAATACAGTAGTTTTTCTGACTAGTCAATATAATTATCTATGCTTCTAATGATAGGTAACAATAGATAATGAGTCCTTCCAGCATGATTGCACAACTAGCAAATGCGCTGCTACAAACAAAAAAGCAAGCATTTCCTTATATGGAATTTCAATATTTTGTCTACTGAAGATTGTTGACTGTATTTTAATTTCTTTTCTAGCTGTGCTCACAACTATTTCCAGTATGCTACTGAATGTAGGGTTGTAGCCTTATCTGTGTGTGTATATTTTCTTTTGCTCCCTCAAGATTTGCACAAAACCAGAAAACTGTACATTAAACATTCTGCACCAGATATTGTACAGCTATCTGATAAGTGTGCTTTGAGAATTTACAGTTATGACTGTGCTGCTTGCTCCCCTCCCCTCCCCGCCCCCCCCCCCGCCCCCACTTCCTGGTTGGGAAAAACTTAAAAGTTCACACCAAGCTAACTGCCTACAGGCCCTTTCAGTACTTAATTGGCATAACATAATAAACAAATTAGAAGGTGACAAACACAGGAGGGAGCACCTGCTGGTATGAAGGGGAAAGTCTGAAGCTGTACCTCATATACAAATGCAAATACGTTTCGATGTGGACTACTCCAGTCTAATTCAAATGGGGTGAGAGGGAAAGGGATTCATGGCTAAATGGTGCTCAAATGTGGACAAACACTTAAACTCACTACTTAGGTTTCCTTACAGCTATTTATTTGCAAAACAAGAAAGCTTGAACCTTAATACAGAGTGTTTGATGCTAAGGTTTTTTATTATTTTTATCTGGAGAAATAAAATAAAACTTCACAATGGTCAGGTTTTATTCACTGGAAAAAGCGAGCTGCGGTAAGAAGAAAGGTTAACAAATACTTTGATTTGGAAAAACATTAACTGTCTATTGTTACTATTTGTCTGAGGATACAAGTGTTAATTGTCAAATGTTTTAATGACAGTTTGTACCTGTTGCTTTCTGGAGCCTTTACTTATATGACAGAGAACTAGTGTATCCTTTACAGCTGGATGACGTTAATCCAATTTGGCTTAATCATACTATGGTAAGTGTACACCATTTGTTTTTCAGGTATCTCTTTTGCTGTGTTCAGTTCATTTATTGTTTATCTGATCATAATATTTTGCAGAACTTAGGTATAAGGGTCAGTTCAAATGTAATAGGTGAAATGATTATTTAACATTGTGTGCATAAGCTGCAGTGAACCTTTGGGTCATGTGTTCCCATTTCCTCTTCTGGAGCATGCCAAAGATGAGATCAGAAGTACATGCTTCTAGGATTAAATTAAATGGACCACCCTGTTATGTCCAAACTACTGTGGGGTACACAGCAAGAATGCTGCCACTGAATCCTGTGGAATCTCTGCACACAGGAATTTGAATCCCCTTATACCACTATGCAAACATATCTCTCATACATTATTTGGACTCTACAGCAAAGGGAAGGAAGGAGAGGGCACGTAGCACATCATTCAGATAGCCCCATTTAAGATGTATAGCTCCTTATTCCCACTATAAACAGACAACATCATCCACTCACCCTTCCTCCGCTGCTAGCTGCTTCATATAGCCACTGAGCCTCTTGGACTTGCCAATCAGAAGGTCGGTGGTTCGAATCGCCGCAACAGAGTGAGCTTCCGTTGGTCTGTCCCAGCTCCTGCCAACCTAGCAGTTTGAAAGCACGCCAGTGCAAATAGATAAATAGGTACTGCTGTGGCAGAAAGGTAAACGGTGTTTCCAAGTGCTCTGGTTTCCATCACGGTGTTCTGTTGCAGCAGAAGCGGTTTATTCATTCTGGCCACATGACCTGGAAAACTGTCTACTGACAAACACCGGCTCCCTCGGCCTGAAAGCGAGATGAGCACCGCAACCTCATCATCGCCTTTGACTGGACTTATCTGTCTAGGAGTCCTTTACCTTTTACCTTTTATACCATGACAGCCCTTGTCTCACTTGTGCAAGCTGAGACTATTCCCTGACATTCCCCAGAGCCTGCATGAAAAGAGAGTGGTGGAGGGATCACTACCCCCACCCACTCCACCAGTCAAAGCAAAATTGAACTACAGTGTGGGAAAGTGTTATTTTATATGCTAACTCTAAACAACAAAACCTCCTTTGGACATTCTCAGGGCTAGAATAGGCTCTGAAAGCAAAAACACACATGTATGTGGTTGACAACCAGTCACCCCAACAGAACTCCTGGGTTTTTGAAAGAGACAGCAGAATAATAGGTGTAGCAGGTCATGACAGCAGCGGATTTAGGGCAGTGCAGATCCTTCCCCTACTGAGCTGAGGGGACTAATAATAAGGTCTAACCCATATTTACACAGGTACCTATTCAAAGTTGGGGGGGGGACCAAATTTTGTCCTCACTCAGGGTGTGATATTACGAGTGATTGCCAAAGAAGAAGACTTAGCTTGAGGAAACTGAGCTAAGGAACTGCTTGTGTCAGGGAGGAAACCACTGTGGCAAAGAATTAATAATTTCCCAAGATGGATCAGACAGCCATAGAAAATGATGCTAGTAATTGCCAGCTGCTTGAAAATGCTCTCATCTGCTACTATTTTGTAACTGCTGCTACCCCTGCATATGACAGTGGACCTCAGTCATTTCCAACCATCCTAAGTGGGCCCTACGGGTAGTAAATTTGAGAACCGCTAAGCTAGACTATAAAAATATGTACTTGGAATAAAACATGGAACAGAAGTTCAAAAAACTGTAATTTAATACAACTACTGAAAACAATACAACAAACAATAAAACTTTGTTTTGATTTGCCATATGTTTCCAGCACTTATATTTGTGTGTGTTTGTGTTTTATTTTTTAGCATACCACCATCCTCCCACTGCTTTTCATAGAATTGTTCATTTGTGATCATAAGTATCCCCGTAGATGTAGAGGAATTTTGGGACTTTGCGCCTTTGCAGTTGTATACCTCTCATGGTAGGTATCAAGTATCTTTTTCAAACACACTTCAAATATAAAGCATTTTTAATCATTTTAGTTGGATTGTTCCTTTTATATTAGCAAATCTTTTTTAAAATAAATTTTAAAAAGCATATGAAGCATATTGTGCATGCTGCCTATTGGAATCCGTATGTTTAATGGCTTCTTTAAAATAACTATTTTAATATATTTATCATGTTGATCTCAAGATACTTTAAACGTACAACATCATTTTATCATAAATTGTCTGATAAACTCATCTAGTATAAAACTATATGAAAATGCTTATATTCAATATTCTATTTGTTTCATATAATTAAAAAGATTAGACCAAATTGTTATTGGTTTCGTCTCCTTTCTCTTAAACATACAATTTTAACAAGTTTAAAGGTTATGGCAGTGTTGGTATCTTATTAAGCAACTCTTGTTTCGTTGATATTTTATGAATGTGCCATTTAGCAGCTATTAACATTTTTGCTGTTATCAAATTTCTCAATAAATTATGATGATCTGATCACACATCATTTTCAAAATAGCCTAAAAGAATTTGTAATTGATGCAGTGTAATTATACAGTGAAACCTCTGTTTTCGAGCGTCTTGGAAGTCGAACATTTTGGCTTTCGAATGCCAAAAACCCAGAAGTAACTGCTTTGGTTTTCAAACAATTTTCGGAAGTCGAACATGCCATTTTGAGTTTCCCTATTGTTTTGAGGCTTCTGCTTTCAGTTTTAGAACATTTTGGAAGTCGAACGGTCTTCTGGAACAGATTACATTTGAAAACCGAGGTTCCACTGTATTACATTTCTAACAATTTTGGGCTTCTTTGAACTAATTTTCTGTAATTCGTTGAAATGTTTATGCAGCCATAAAATATTGCAAGTAAATATTACACTGCTAATGCCTATTGCTCCATTACCATTTCTTTAATTACCATAAGCATAGTCCTATTATCATTACTTTGATCCATTTATGCAAGACCTTAAAATACCATTTCTGTGGTAGCAGGCACAGATTAATTCTAGTGCAGCCATTTAGTTAGTATTTTTGACTAGGTAAATTAATTTATCATGAGCAGCGCACAGGCAAATAGCTTTTTTAGTCTTAAATTTTGACAACAGATGCCACATGTAGCTGGTGTAAATACACAGTTCAGAAACTGCATATCATTCCTTTAGGTTCCTAAGAATAGAAGCTTGAGGGCTCAATAAAGCTGCCCTTCAGTGCCCATTACATTAGCTTCCTTAGCATGCAGTTGCTGGAGCTCTGAAGAGGAAGCTATATACCGTATTTTCACTCTATAGGACGTACCGGACCACAATACGCACCTAGTTTTTAGAGGGGGAAATCAAGGGGGGAAAAATTGGATGGATCCCGCTCGCTGCCTTGGCTTCCTCTTTAGCCTTGCACAGCCTCTCCAGCCGGTAGAGGCTGCGCAAGGCTAAAGAGGAAGCCAAGGCAGCGAGCGCTATCCATTTTCTACGAGGAGGGAGAAGGGACTGACTGGCCGCATCAGTCCCTTCTCCCTCCTGGGAAAAGCCCGCAGGAGCTGCATGGAGCTTGTGTGCGGCTCTTGGGGGCTTTTCCTGCCTGCCTCCCCCTGCATTTGCTCCATAAGATGCACACACATTTTCCCTTACTTTTTAGGAGGGAAAAGGTGTGTCTTATGGAGCGAAAAATACAGTACTTGTTGCTGTCTGGTGTTTTTATGGTTCTGTGGCTGGTATGCTGATAGAGATTATAGCCATAGCTACCTCAATCCAACCTGCAAACCCATTTTTAACCATGTCAAGCATTAATTATAAACCAACTATACATGGTGGGAAGCATTACATTGGATTTCACATGCTTTATACCTCTTCTAGATGCTAAAAAGTCTTCACAAATACTTACCAAGCCCCATTTCACTCAGAAATTTCTGTTGAATAATCTTTATTTTTTGATGAAGAAAAATTAGTTGTTTTGGGAAATGAGATGATCTAGCAAAAGTAAACGGAGATGATCTAGCAAAAGTAAAATACTCATAGGTCATATGGTCCTCCATTTAAATCAATATTGCTTTCAAGTATGAATTGTACTTCTATATTTTTAAGGAAATGAAAATTTATGCACTTACAGTTTTATATTTGTAATTATCAGCAAATATAGAATAGTTTTTCCATGCAACTTCAGAAATCAACTATCTACCTATAAAATTTATGGCTATTTGTGACTCTGTCTCCCCTTGTTTCTAGGATAATGTGGGTAAACCATGCAAGTGGGATTTGGGCATATCCAGTTTTAGGAGTGCTCAGTCCATTAGGACGAGCAATATTTATCTCCATATCTTTTCTTATAATGGTAATCTTCTACTTCGTTGGGGAGCAACTAACAAAACGCTTGTGGGGTAAGTAGGATTTTTTTGTTTGTATTTTCAGTGCTGTAGCTGGCACAAGGAATGGACTTTCCCAATATTCAATGCATAAGTGAGGAGAAGAGTCATTTAAGTTGGTTCCCCAAGAAAGGCTGAAGTCATAAAGACCCTTAACCTGGGAGTAGTTTCAATGTATTCAATGAACTTTTGAGATGACTTGTCTAAGACTGAGCTATGAATGTGTTCAGTCAGAAGCAAGTTCTGTTTCACTTGTAAGAAGACTATAGTGATAAATACAGTACCTTCTGGGTGCACTTCTGTGCACTGAAGGGATTCCCACAGGCATTTTGCTGAGCCTTCCCTTTCACCCCAAAGATTCTTGGCCAACCACTCTGCCACTGTACTAAATGCTTTGCAACAGCTTGACCATTTCAGACGTCATGAGGTGCTCCCACAGTACACATAGTTATCTAGAAGCCCGGCACACAAGCCACTTCCACAGTCATCTGAAATACTCAGTGCACTGAGGACTTGGAGAAAAGTATGTCACTACATAGCTGCATGTGAGGTCCAGCTGGAACTCACATTAACATGAATATCACAGCATCAGCAGTTACAAGTGGGGGAAGCAGAGAACCCAGAAAAGCATAGGTTGTCAGTTAGTGGGTCAGGACACACTGCCTGGTCTTAGCCTGAGTTGGGTCACAACATCAGCACTATCACCATACAAATATATGGTACAAAAATTAAGAAATGGTTCCCTAAATTCATGTTAAAGGAAGTGAGTTCCAGGTCTGGAAACACGGAGCACTTCTCCAGGGGAGCATTTGTGGGAGGGCTCTACATTCCCATATGTAGGAAAATATTCTAAAGTTTAGTGTTCTTTTCTTTCCCTTCCAGCAAAACGTAAAAGGAAATGCACATAGAGAAGAACCTGGGAAAAGTATAAGGTCATTAAAAGTGCAAGCTCACTGATGGAACAGAGTGAAACTTTAATCAAGATAAAAGCATTCGTAACAACCTCTTCTTAAAGATCAAGTATACTGAAAATGGCTTTTTCTCAGACACGTAATATATAGTGCTATCAAAATAGAAAGTGGGGAAATGTACCAAATCAGATTAACAGTGCAGTGCTTTAAACAAAATTACTAATTTTTGTATAGGAAAATTGGGTATATATATAAGTGAATTACATACATATTTAATACGTGCATTATACCTGGTACCTTAAGGCAGTAGGTTTTTCCCTATCTTGTGCTTTTGTGTTTTTCCCTATCTTGTAATTGATTGATTTTGATAGGCCAGTTAAGTACAGACAGAGCATATGCACAGATAGTTGCACGTGTTGTTGTATGTATGTATGTATGTATTTTAAATACCCACCCAAGAAGTGTACACAGTCAGGCAATTGTAAATGTTCTTGTGCAATTTTCTGGTTATTTACAACTCTAGGAGATCAAAAGAAATATATAGAAGCTCTTGGTGCACCCTTAATAGCATACTGGAGGAAAAATGAAAGCAAGAGTGTACCAGAAATGTTAAGTTGTGGGTGAACATATCAGACGACACAGCGATTCTTCAAACAGCTCTTGTTTATTCACAGGCCAGAACAGAACTGAACAGCAAACAGCTCAGCCGGCCTGCTTTTATAGGCAGCCGGCTGTCAACATTGTAACAACAACCACCCAGGGTTTCCTGCCTAAAGTAACTGATGTGGACCTGAGTGAAAACTATATACACGATACACCTGGTGGCCAGGGCAAGAACTTCAATACATAACAAGAAATAGTTATGAGAATAAGGGTAGGGGGGAGAAAGTAGTGGGCATAGAAAGGGAAGTACAGTGGTACCTCGAGTTACATACGCTTCAGGTTACAGACTCCGCTAACCCAGATATAGTACCTCAGATTAAGAACTTTGCTTCAGAATGAGAACAGAAATCATGCTGAGGAGGCAGCGGGAGGCCCCATTAGCTAAAGTGGTGCTTCAGGTTAAGAACAGTTTCAGGTTAAGAACAGACCTCCAGAATGAATTAAGTTCTTAACCCGAGGTACCACTGTAGTAGAAAGTGGCAATTGATCCAGTCACCTCAAAACACTGAAACAAATCATCTGCGACATCTAGTTCACCAGTGTGGAGTCTGATTTCCCACTATTGCATTATCCCCATATTGGGTAAACCCACTTTTACAGGGGGAAAGCATTGAGATTTGTGTTGTTTGACTGTGGACTGTGCAAATTAAATTGGAACGCATACAGCTGCAAACACACAGTAGACTATGGTTACCAGATGTCCCCGGTTCCCGGGGACAGTCCCCAGATTCACCAATCTGTCCCCGGACAAAGTCTGTCCCCAGAATGTCCCCGGATTTTAATTAATGTCCCCTGATTTATGCCTGGGGACTTCCGGCGAGGCAACATGGTGGGTGCCATGGCAGTGAGCAGCACTGGAGGTCCCAGCCACGTTAAAGTTCCAGCCAGCCAATCCACTGGCTGGGGGGAAGGCTATTTAAACCAAGGCACGAGCCAGAGAGCTTCCTTCTAGCTCACTTCCTTGATCAATGCTCGCCCTGAAATTGCGTGGAGCCACCCGCAGCAGAAGAGCCAGCGGTGCTCTTCTGCTGCGGGCTCTGCGCACCTGAGTTGGGTGAGGCGGTGAAGAACAGGATAAGCCTAGAAAAGAGCTGTGCTGCGTTGCAAGACAGAGAGAGACGGAGCCTTGTGTGTGTGTTTTAATGCGTGTTTTCCCAAGCCCAGTGAGTCCCTTTCTTTACTCACTCTCTCTCCCCAGCACCACCTCTTTTTTGGGGGCGTTTGCGTGTTTGTAGATGGGCTTCTCCGCCTGCCTTGTATCAAGGTGCACGCCTGACAACTTTGGGGTTCCCCCCCCCTAAAAAAGGTGAAGAACTCTTGGCAACCCTTTCCTAAAATAATAAAGCATGAAATTTAAAAAGTATCCCCTGATTCCTTGAAAAAAAATCTGGTAACCATACAGTAGAGTCCAATGTGGACAAGCCCTTAGTTAAAAGGTTAAAATAAATACAGCTCTATACTTAATGAAGGTGCGTGGGTCTTTATATGTGTTGCAGTTTAATAAGTTTTGACATGTTCTGTTCCTTTCCCTGAGCCTGTGAGCAAGACCCAAATACAAATTCGCATAAATAATCTTGGTGAATGTGAACTACAATCCTAAATGTTCCAAAAATACAATCCTAAACGTTCCCATAAATGTGTCAGTCTTAATCAATCACAAATCTGTATAGGACTAAGGATGCAATTTACCTCTCTTTAAATAATTATGGCTGTCAGGGTTGTGGCATGTAACAAAATCCAGTTGGATAAATCAAGTCTTTTCTTTTTGATGAAAGCTAGGCAACCTTTCCCTTAGAACTAATACAGAATGAGACTTTTGAATATTTAATTTCAACAAATATCCCTTTCATCTCAGGTCTTGTGAACTAAAACCTTGGATGTGAATATGCTGAGTCGTGTAGGAGGAAAGGTCTGTCAGTGGCTGCTAGGCATTGTGGCTGTGCTCTTCGCGGTTGGAAGTAGTGTTCTTAATAGCCATTGCTGAAAGCCACAGGAGGGAGAGTGCTCTTGTATCTGAGTCCTGCTTATGGGTTTCCCACAGTCATCTGGCTCGCCACTGTGAGAACAGGATACTAGACTAGATGCACCATTGGCCTGATCCAGCAGGCTTTTCTTACTTTCTTTGCATGACAAATCTTTTGGACATTGTTTTTAAATGTTTTCAAGCATAGTGTCCAGAATGTACAAAGCAGGTGGAACAAACTAATTAAAGACCTACTTACAGTGGTGGATTTAACTTGTTAATTCAGGGCAGCGTACAGGCATAGCCAGCATTCTCCTCTATGTTTGACGGTGCACCATTTCCAGGCCTTTCAGATTATATTTCTTGTTGTAAAATCTTGCTGTGTTTTTCCCCAGCGGTAATAAAAATCTTCTAGCCAAATGTAGCCTATAAATCACTAAGAGCATGCAGTAGGCTGAATACTCCTAGAACTTCTATTTTGTGGTAACATATCTGAAATGTTTCAGAACTCCTGCTGAACCTGCTGCCTCCTGAGATTTGGACTAAAGGGCCGAAAGAACTTTTAGTTCCATCTAATTAATATATAATAACCAAAGCTTTGTTTGATGTGATGTCTTATCTGTCAGAAACTCTGACCTTATATTAAGAACTCATATTTTAAAAGTCAAATGTTAGTGTTCATTTTATCATCATCTTTTATTAAAGATTTTCTTGATTTACAAAAGTATGTGCAATATCTCTTATATATATATATTTATGTAACATTTTTACAAATCAGTTTCATTTGTTGAGACATTGGGAAGAAAAGGGGGAAAGAGGTGGAGGGGAGGGAAAGATGGGTGGCGATGTTTCTATTTTACTTACTATGTGTAGGGTTTGGTGTCAGCGTTGCTTGTGTAGGTTCTTTGCTGTTCACTTGTGTTCCTTTGGTGATGAGAGAGGTTGGGGTTGGCCTAGGGTGTGGTTGTTCATTTGTGGTTGGCTGTGGTGGTCTTTGTTTTCTTTGTGTGAGTGGGGTGGGTGGGTGTTTTGGATCAGGTTTTTATAATGATTTTACAATCATTAGAAGATCGAAAATAAAGTATTGATGACAGCCTTGCATGCCATTGGTCTTTTTTCTCCTTGGGTGCATTTCCAGGTGGGTTCTGCCCACATGGAAGACCTACTTGGTCTGAACTGCCAACTCATATGGATGGATGTAATCATGCACGTGGGCGTAGCCAGGATTTTTGTTGGGGGGGCAGAACTGATGTGATTGGTCAGTTAGTTATTTCTATGGTTTCACTTGATCGGGGGGGGGGGGGGCAACTGGCCCCCTCGGCTATGCCGATGATCAGACACACACATTCTCTCTCTCCCCTCTTTCTAACTCTTTATTCATCCTCACTGTACTCAGACTTCTCCCTTTTCCATTCCTCAGCTGCCTTAAACCAGTGTTTCCCAACCTTTTTTGGGCAAAGGCACACTTGTTTCATGAAAAAAATCTCGAGGCACACCACCATGCCAGATGGGGAAAGGTCACTTTTTACTTATGTAAAAAAAAATAAAAAAATAGTAACAGCATAGAAGGTAATGGTAGATGACTGTTAGGGTCTCCCCCCAAATGCAGAATTCTATTAATATCTTCCTTAGCGAGCCGCGTTAACCCCTGTAATGCTTTCTATAGAGTAAGCATAGGGGACACTGGGGGATGTGGAACCAAGGGGGCAGTGGGCCAAAAGAGTTCGGGATCTACTGCTTTATACAGAAATAAGAGCCAGTGGGTTCTTCCTTTTTTAAAGTATCGTTTCAGCGGGGACAGCAGTCCGGATTTCCAAAAAGCGGCGCTTTTTTGCGTCTGAGCAAAGAAGAGAGAGAGGGGAAAAAAGAGAGAGAGATTGATTTGTGGCTGCGCAAAGGGGGGAGGAGCCCAGGAGTAAAAGTAGGAAGGACGAAGGGAGGGGAAAGGAAAGTTAATAGAAGGAAAGGCGGGTGGGAGAGAAAGAGAAAGAAAGAGGGAAGGAAGGGGGGAAGAGAAGTGGAAAGGAGGGAGACCGAGGCGGGGGAGAAGCGTCTGGAGAGTTGCTCCGAAGTTTGGGGGGCTGCGGGGGTGGGCGCGCGTCCCAGGAGGCGGAGGCCAGCCCGGGCTGGGAGCCGCGCCACGGCCCGGGGGCGGTAGGCGGACCGTGGCTCCTAGGATGTGGAAAGGGGACGGCGGCGCAGGGGGAGGAGACCCGCACGGCTAGGGCAGCGCGCAGGGGGAGGGGAGCGGGCTGGAGGCGGGCGAGGGGGGCCGCGATCCCGCGTGCCGCGAACATGGCCTCCTTCCCCGCGGGCCCCGCTGAGCCCCCCGGCCGGGGAGGGCGGCGCGCCCCCGCCGCCGGAGGAGAGCAGAGGCAGGAGGAGGAGGACGAAGGCGCTGCCGAAGAGGCGCGCCAACTTCTGCCAACTTCGGCGCCCGCCCCGTCGCCGCAGGCTCCTCCCGGCCGAGAGCCAGAGGACAGCGGCGGAGCAGGAGGAGGAGGATCGGGTTTGGCGACGGCTGCTGCGTCCTCTCCAAGCGCGGGGCTGGCCTCCGCCGCGCCCGATCCTCCACGCTCGCCGCGCTTCTCGGCGGAGCAGGTCTCATGCGGGTGCGAGGCGCTGCTGCAGGCGGGCGACCCCGGCCGGCTGGGCCGCTTCCTGGGCTCGCTGCCGCCCGACGCCGAGGCGCCGTGCCTGGAGGCGCAGGCGGGCGAGAGCCTGGCCAAGGCGCGCGCGCTGCTGGCCTTCCAGCGCGGCGACTTCGCCGAGCTCTACCGCCTGGTGCAGAGCCGGCGATGGGATGTGGGAGGGAGCTCGCTCGCCGCCCCGCGTGTGCCTATGTGGGGCACGTTACAGCCCCGTGACGTCAGCGCCACGCAGGCAGCCAGGCAGGCAGACGGCGAGAGCCCCGCGCTGGGCGGCCTCTCCTCGCCGCCGCCGCCCCGCCTCTCGCCGCCCGACTTGCCCGCCTCCCTCCCACGGCACACCAGGCAACGTCTCGCGGCACACTAGTGTGCCGCGGAACACCGGTTGGGAAACACTGCCTTAAACAACAGAGATGTGTAGCTCTAAAATATTCTCTTGCATGAAGGTACTGTATCCAAACATCTGCCCTTGTTTAAAACTGCCATTTTCTTCTCCATCCCTTCTTTGCCCAAACTTCCATTGTTTTAAGCCACCATGTTTCCTCTCTGTGTCCCTCCTTTCTCATTCCCATGCCATAGTCAACACTGTTGTTTAACCTGCCTTCTCTTTTGCTTTCCTACCCCACCTTGACTTCATGCAAACCTAGGATAATGTCACCGCACATCTTCCAAAGGGGTTGCACAATAATAGCCTTACATTTTATTTATAGGAAGAAGGGGAGGGTGTATGTGTGTGTGACAGCAACAGCAGCAGCTTGAAGAAATGTTGCCACTCTAAAAGCAACCTTGGCACAACCTTTGGTGGAAGAAGCAATTCACACAAATCCACTCCCTCAGCAAGGAGTCTGACTTCATAGCCCTGTATGAGATGACTGTGTGGGAGTTACCTGCCTGGCCCCAAAGTAAAAACTTTTAAATTCCATTGATTTCCAAGGAGGGAAAGTGATCACATCTCTCCTGCTTCAACCAGCTGGACTTAAAAGAGCTTAACTTGGGTCTGGATCACACCCACTATTTCAATAAATTAACTAGAAGAAAGAAAATCATACATTATTTTCAGGTTAACATTTCACAGAAAATTTTACAGTGTAGTATTCTCAAATGAGCAAACAAATCTCATTTTTACACATTATTCAGATCAAAGCCATAGATTTAACACCCTGACCATTGGGACATTCTGCATTCAACCCTGTTATAATGCATGGCAGTTTCAGCTCAGCATCAGGTTTTTGACATCTTGCTAATTGTTTCACGTTGTTGTTAATGATAGGCTTACCATGAAGCATTGTGAAGTACTTGGTGCAGGCAGCTGGTTCTCATTTTCTTGCCTCCATTGTCCTCCATCTCTAAATCGTGGTGTTTTGTTTTAAATGAATTCCAGTCCTGAGCAGTCATTTTGCATCAGGTATAAAAATGTTAAGTCCTGCAGTGATTCTTGGTACAGTATTCTTCATATTAAGTATACATTACTGTTGCATGAATATTTAAGATTAGTCTACCAGAAAAACGATTATAAGTACAAGGATATCCATTGTTAGAATCCAAAATGTTTTCATAAACTACATGAGTTTTGGAAGGGATATTATGACTCATTCCTGAGAGAATGAATCATTAAGAGAATGTTCCACAGCAAATATGTTGCCCTGTAACTATCAGTTAGAAATCTTTCTTCATTACAGCATTCTACCATTTATCCATATATTCTCCAGCCAGGAAGGGGGAATCATTTTCCTTTAAGTGAAATCTTGTGTGATATAAACAGAGTATGTGGAGAGAGCTAGCATGTTGAGGACATAACTACAGGTGTCAGTTTTGAATTCCAGATGGGCAGGGTATAAATAATAAAGTATTCTTCGTAATTATTTATTTCAGCTACATTTCACTCTCGTTTATTCTTTCAGAACAGTAAACTTAGCCATTTTTGTTTTACTTGTGACTTCTGTCTCTGAACTTCAGGATGTTTTAGCCATATGTATACTTCAAGAATTGTGCAGGAACATCAAACTAACATTTAAGACTAACAACTCTGGATTGCTATTCACATGGTGTTCTTAGTTATCTATTGTACATTGTATACATGATCTGAGAAATATACATCCCTTTCAATCATTATTTTCAACCATGTTTGATTTACCTTTAAGCTGAAAATTCTAGTGTCTACTCCAACTATTTTTCAGTCGTGGCTTGCAGGATTCAGCCTGTCAAGACCATTCACTTCACTGTTCATAGATCAGATAAAGTATATTATAGGGTTGTCAGTTGAGCACCTTCACATCCTGTTCAGATAAATATTTAGTTAAGTCGGTTGTCTCAGTGCTCTGGGATGATTATTGGCTGGCTGACACTGCTTTTTAAATAGCTTTTTAAATAGCTCTTTTTTTCCTTTATGAAGGGATGCAAACTCATCTGGCTTTAGAATAAGACACAAACGAGGCATAAGGCCACATTTATTTGATCTGCTTTAGGGAAGAAATCTGGCTGCACAGTTTTGAAAACTTGTATGGCTGCATCCAAGTACATACCGATATCTTCCTCTGCCATGGATAGAACTAGATTGGTTTTTTGATATACAAACGCCAACCTGATTTTTTGTTGTGGCAGAACACAGATGTATTCTTATTCATATCCAGTCATATTGTTTTAAATGTAGGCCTTTCCTCTATTAACAGAGAACCACTTCATAATACTATTATTTATTTATATGGTTTCTTCTACATTCATATATTTAAATCAGTGGAAGTTCCTCAACTCAGGGCTTATCCACAGTCCCTTTTGTCCTGATGCTTTCGCCTGGGGGAAACTGCTCTTTAGCACTCATTCAGAGCAAAAAGCAATTTGGATTTTCTCTAGGTTGACGTTTGCTACAATATAGCGCCAAAGAGCAGATTTTCCCTGGGAAGGAGCGGGACAAGTGGAAAAGGCTTGGACCCATGCCTAGAAATTGTGGGTCAAGCAGGAAACCACTCGAACATGGGACAAGCATGTGGACAAGCCCTCAGTTGAAAGTATAATTTCATAGTAAATTCAGAGATCAAGCAATCATCCTGATACAAAATTATCTAATTATGTGAGTCATCTGCAGTAGCTGATATATTATTTCTTGGGGCTCACACTATCACATTCTTGAGTGACAAAAATAGTCCACCCACAGATAAGAGCACATGTACTGACAAATCTACAGTATGAAATGCATACAGCCAAATAGTTTCACACACACCAGGAATTTTCCATATGTTATCAGTGGTCATTGTTTGTGCCACTGCAGTTTCACGAACTGGTGTTGGAATAAGAAGCTTTTTCAGGTCAAAGCTATATGTGTGCTTATGTCCACTGTGCAGTATTGGTAATTACCAAATAATATCCAGCAAGAATGTGTTTCATTAATGACCAAGAAATTTAGCGATTGTTATTATGCAGTGCCTTCAAGGTGTATGATGCGTTATAGAATAGCGTAAGCAAAAATTCAGTTACCTGCCCCAAGGAGAATGCAGTGTACACTGGAGGGGGGCACATGGAAAGAGATGCATTCTTCTAATACTAGAATTTGGGTTCACCCAATGATAATGATTGGCGGCAAATTCAGAACAGGCAAAAGGAGGTGCTTCTTCACAAAGCACATAATTAAGTTTTGGAAGTCACTGCACAAGGTGTGATAGCAGCCGCTACACTGGACGGCTTTCAAGTGGGGTTAAATAAATGCATGGAGGATAAGTAGCCGTGTTACTGTAGAGCCATAATGATAACTCTCACATCCTGGAAACAACAGCAGGGGAAAGCTATTGCATTCATAGTTTGCTTTACAGCTACCGTGGGAAATACAGTGCTGAATTAGATTGATCTGATCAAGCAATGTTCTTCTTTAATTCTTCTTTTTGAGAAGTGGCAGATTAGTACTTCAGCTTCATCCCCTGCAGTGGCCTTCCTGTGGGCTCTGTTGCCACAGACACCACTTTTTCCATAGCTCATTAGCGACCGAGTGATGGGCCACCCTTAAGAGGATGGGTGCCAAGCAGAGACCTTTGGATGCTCACCACTGGAGTGCATCTTGCAGTAGAAGGGTGAATATTGAGAGTTTCAGCTTGCAAATGCACCTGATTAATCTCTGCAATCATTTGTAGCACAAATTGACCAGATACCGCACTCCTAATTGTTTTTGTTAAAAGGGTTGTTTACTCCTCTCTCCGCTGCCCCAGGAATGAAAAGTGAAGGTTGGAATACATCCCTTAACAGTGAATTTCCGTTATTCTGGAAAATTTCTTTGAAAAAGCTGCAGCCGGTAGCATGAGTCATGCAATATGTGTGCTTCATTTCAAACATGGTGAATCACTTTTTAAATTGGAATGATGCATCTATCATGAGCAGATTTTTTTAAAAAAACACCTCCACTTAAGAAAGTTGTGTGCCATCTGCATAGGACATTTTGGTGTTCTGAAAAATGTACGGAATATAAATGCATGTGAGCACAATCTGCTGTCTCTTCACTTAATGTCTTAAAGAAGTCAGAGGCCAAATGTGAAAGAATTGGTTCACTTGAAAACATTACATCCTGGCTAGACTTAACAGATGTCATTAATTGATGGAAACTCTTGAGTTCATGCAATTCTGCATTCAGGTGAGCTTTTGCCTCTGGAGGCAGAGCATAGCCATCCCTGCTAGCAGCCAATGATATCCCATCCTCTTTTAAAGCCATCTGATTTGTTGGCCATCAAAGTTGATGATTCCATCTATTCTTTTGGTCACCCTGCCTTCCACCCTACCAATGTAGCATCAGCAGTCACTGGCAATAACCAAGGGGTGGGGAGCCTGTGTAACCCTCCAGATCATGGGTCAGCAAACTAAGGCCCACTGGCCAGATCAGGCCCAATTGCCTTCTAGATCCGGCCCACGGACGGTCCAGGAATCCAGGCAGCCAACATTGCGCGCTCGCGATGGCAGGCTTGGGGATCAAAAGTGAGGTGGGTGGCTGCTCAAGGCAAGCCCCTTCTCCTTCCGTTGCGTGCACGCAGCAATCTTTTCTTCCGGGGTGGGGAGTGGGGAAGAGGGAAGGGAGCCACAGTTCGGATTTCCACCATGGAGCTGCTGGCGACTGACCTCAGGAAGGGCAGTGGCAGGAGCTCAGAGGCGCCTCAGGAGCAACGCCTGCCAGTGTCTGTGGTGGTGCTCCCTGCAGGGGGAAGCGGGGAGCACCTGGGTGGCTGCACTCCAAAGCAGTTCTGCGCTCTGCTGGGGAGGCCACTTGTTAGCTATACGGTGCGAGCCATGGAAAGGTAAACAGCCGCCACCGCCTCATCTTCCCTTACGAGGGAAAAGAACGTTTTTGCTTGAGCGGTGCCAGCCTGACTTAGTGTGGCCAACAGCTTTTCCCTTCACCCATGCATGCGCACACACTCTCCAGGGCTGACAGGAATGGTGCGCTTACTTCTGCCCCCTACCCCGCCTTACGAGAGAAATAACTGTCATCGCGTAAAACGCAAAGGAAGCAGCGTGGGTGTATGAGGGAACACCCCCCAAAAAAAATCACTTTCCCCCCCAAATTTTTTTTATTGATTTTCCACATTTATCACAAAAATAACATAACAAAACACACAACAAAGAAAAACACATTGCACTACAATAAACTAAACACAAAGAAAAATTGTTTCTTCAAATACCTAATTCTCATCACATTGATAACTGACTTCCTCGAATCCTCTCTAACTGAGTTTCATTATATCACCTATATAACAGTTCTCCAAATTCATATTTCTGATAATACCCCCAAGTCACATTTGGGCAACGTTGGGGTTGGTCCCAATAAGGGTTTTTGCCAAAAATGCAGGTCATAATCATGGCAACATATAGTCCGGCCCCCCCACAAGGTCTGAGGGACAGTGGACCGGCCCCCTGCTGAAAAAGTTTACTGACCCCTGCTCCAGATCTAGTCAATATTCTGTCTCTCATCAACCCCAACCAGCGTGGTCAATGGACAGAGATGATGAGAACCGCAGTCCAACCGCACCTGGGGAGTCACAAGCTCCCCATCCTTTCAATAAACTGAAAATATTGCTCTTTTGGCCTACACGAAGAAGAAAGAACTGGGCATTTTTAAACAGGCTTTCCTTCCATAAAGGGCTAGACTCTGCCTTCAAAAGGACACACATCACTCCATCTGGGGATCATCTGTGTGCAGAATTTGAACATTAAAAATGTTTCACCACAGATGTTTCTTCCACCATATGTTCCTTACATCTACTGAAGAAAATGCAACATCTTGAAAGGATTGCAACAGCCAAACAAGTGTAATTTATTACTTTTATTTGAATTGCCTGCAACAGAAGAAAAACACGCCTACAAGAATGCAGGCTACAAAACCAACAGCTCATGATTGGCGTTTTTAAAAACAATTTTAAAAATGTTGAAGCAAATGGGAAGGAAACAGATTAGACACACAGCTATGTTTTTCCAAAGCAAACTTTTCCAAAGCAAACCCATCCCAGTATTTTTATAATGACTTCTGAATCATGTTCTTTTTCACATTGTTTGATGATTGGTAATCATCATCATCATCATCTGTCCCATCTTGCCTTCCATCAGCCTTCAGAACCAACTGATGATATCCTGTATAAAGACACAGATTTATATGCTGGTTTTGCATTTACACAAAATTTAAGATAAAATTGTGTGGAACTGCCAAGAAGAGAAAATATTATGATAAACTATACAGAAGTTGTTGTTGTTGTTTAGTTGTGTCCAACTCTTTGTGACCCCATGGACCAGAGCACGCCAGGCACTTCTGTCTTCCACTGCCTCCTGCAGTCTGGTCAAACTCATGCTGGTAGCTTCGAGAACACTGTCCAACCATCTCGTCCTCTGTCGTCCCCTTCGCCTTGTGTCCTCAATCTTTCCCAACAGAAAGTTGTTAGTAAAACAGAAGTTAGTAAAACGCAAACCTGCCTTTGAAAGAGCAGGTTTGCTGCTGCTGCTGCTACTGCTGCTATTAAACAAAACATTAATGTGTTTTAAAATACCAGTCCTTCTGCTCAATCACAACTGCCCCAATGAGTGTGAGCGTACCTTACTCCTTCCCACCCTCCAGATCACATGTGATTTTGTGTGTGTGAGAGAGAGAGATGATGATGCCTTACTGAGTACTTTGCCCTCACAAGGTGATTTACAAAGCATGAAAACACAATTACCCAAAAAAAACCCCACAAAACAGCAATCCTGCAGCAGCTAAAGGTTTTATTTTTCAAGTACAGCCCAATTCAGCCCAATGTATAAATAAATGTGTCTTCGGAGTGGCATTAAAAAAATGACCAACAGGAATTATACAGTGGTACCTCGGGTTAAGAACTTAATTTGTTCTTAACCTGAAACTGTTCTTAATCTGAGGTACCACTTTAGCTAATGGGGCCTCCCACTGCCGCACAATTTCTGTTCTCATCCTGAAGCAAAGTTCTTAACCCGAGGTACTATTTCTGGGTTAGCAGAGTCTGTAACCTGAGGTACTACTGTATATTATTTACCTTCCTACCAGAGTGGTACTTATTTATCTACTTCCACTTTGAAGTGCTTTCGAATTTTATAAAGTTGGCAGGAGCTGGAACCAAGCAACAGGAGATCACCCTGTTGTGGGGATTCGAACTGCCGACCTTCTGATCAGCAAGCCCTAGGCTCTGTGGTTTAACCCACAGCTCCACCCGCGTCCCTGTTCTTAGTCTGCCTTAGTCTATTCTTAGTCTTATTCTTAGTCTGTCTCAAACTGCCGTCTTCCTTTTCACCCACAGACAGCCTGATGACATCAGCCTCAGCGGAGGGATGGCAAATCTTGATTCCCAAAAGGCTCTCTCCTTCCAAAAGAGTTTCCTAATATGGTTAGTTCCCATAGCAACATATTGCCTGTACTGTAGTGTACTTGGATAACTACTTAAGTCCAAAACAGCTATCTATGCCTAACGAAAGATGTGCTGGACCAGGCCTGTCCATATCGAGCCTATTACCCTTCTCATAACTACATAATTCACGTTCTCCTTGGCTGCTGCTCTAGTGGGGGTCTAGCTGCTTCCCTAGTCCTCGCTATTATTTTCTTGTGCACCAGGATAAAGATCATCTCCGCTTGCAGGAACAGGATGGGAGAAGACATGGCACCTCTTGATCTACCTCTCGTCTTCCTTTTTCTAACATTGGCTGTGACAGTGCGAACTCAGCAGTTGCCAGACGCTGCCCTTGGCGTAGCGAACACGTTCTGACAGCCACTTCGAGCAGCAGGCTGGCACCTCTGTCCGTGAGTGGCTCTATTCCCCAGCCCAAGCCAGAGCCAGCTGTTTCTGTTAGGTTCCACTCAAATAAAAGAGCAACTTCTGTACAGATCGTTGGCAGCGTGGAATGTGCATTCAGCTCATAACAGCAGCACAGGAACTTTACTGGAGCAAAGAAAAGACTAAATGGAAAACTCTGCCTGTCTATGAGGATGCAGACCTAACTGAACCCAATGACCTCCATATGCCACTCAAGTATGATCCAAAAACTGCACCAAAAACGCTTGTTAGTTTTCTCACATCTTCCTTCACATTCCTTCCGCTGCAAGAACATCTCACTTTTCAAACCGCTGTACTTGTCCGGCATGAGGTCGCATAGAGCAGGTTATCTTGAACCTCTTCAAGAACCAGTACCTACTTTTAACCCAAACCTGCATTTTGGGGGACCCATTTCTTAATATTTTGCCACATTTTTGCATGGTGGTCATGCTCCTGTTGCAACCCAGCTTGTATCAGGCTACAGGCCTGATACAACCCACCAGATGAAGACCAGTGACATACAGCCACCCAAGGGCCCCTCCAGATATCCTTTTTATTGTGCATTCATTGTGATCTGTGCTCATGATGGTATCAAGGCAGTTATACACAGTCCTGTTTTCAATATAGCTGGCAGCTTCAGAAGTTTCAGGGCAGACATACTATTTTGTTTATAATCAGTGTCCACCAGTTACTTCCTGTTGAAATCTTGCTATTTTTCATGCCGCAAAAGTTCTACCTTTTTTTTTAACCGCTTTTGTTGCTTATAGAAGCATAGAATTACAGAGCTGAAGAGGACCACTTTGGTCATCTAGTCCAACCCACTGCAATGCAGGAATCTTGCCCACAACCATATTATTATTATTATTATTATTAGCCATATTTCAAACAGTGAAAATCCAGACAGAAAAGCTGTTGAGCTTTTCTTTTGGGGCCTTTTGATTTTGGGGGCCAAATACTTTGTTTTAGTATTGCTCCCCCCCAAAAAAATGCTGTTTTCCAGCTATTTTTATGGGGAAATGGCACTGCAAATGAGAAATGCCACAGATATTAATTAAGAAGGCAAGGGATAAGGGGAAAAGAGAAATAGTTTTAAAACGCCACGATCCCTTCCTTACCCAGATTCCATTTTAGGGTTTATTCCTATCCCTACACACTTAGTAAGTTCCATTCAACTCAGTAGGATTTGCTTCTGAGCAGATATGCCTAGGATTGCATTGTAAATATCTGAATAATTCAGGGCTTATATTAAATGAAACAGTGGGAGAGTCAAGATAGGATCTCTTGGTTTGTTTAAATTTAAAAGCAGCCATTCTAGGAGTGTGGCCTGAGATTAGATCCGGGCCATGACACTAAATGGGGAGGCAGCTTTCCTTGTGCAGTTCCCCCAAATCTAACCTTCACACACACACCCTAAAAGCTTGCTATTTGTCCTACAGGACCAAAGCATGCAAGCACTCTGAATTAGCCCTAAAAAGGAAAGCTCTTTATTTAAAAACAAAAATAAAAAAGCAAATGAAATAGCAGAGGTGGAAATTAGGTGGTTCCCAAAAGGATTTCCCATGAAAGAAAAATCCAAATCTCCGCTCCCCCGCCGCATTCGACAATGTTTTTGTGTAGTTTTACTTTTAAGGGTATGTAGGATTTATTGGGACGCCAAAGCCTGTTTCGATCTAGAACACCAGAAGATACTGGCATTAGCCAATATCTGTTTTATAACTGTTATAAAACCGTTCCCAGCCAACAACGTTACAAAACGAGTTGGCCAAGACTGAAGAGTCATTCTGGGCAGAATGTGGTATGATAGTTGATGAACAGCTATAAATAATGGCAAGCCATTAGTTATCAGTCCAACAGTGGCTTTCCACAATGAATTATGTCCGTCCTGCGCCATTCACAGCACTGTTCTGCCCCCTGGTGGAGAACACTCCATGAGGCCGCATTCAAATTAAGCCATAAATTAACACAGGATGGATACACTTTTAGCTGAAGCCCTTTTAAAAGGTGGTTGCATATACAATGCATACCAGTTCCACTTTTGCCCTTAAAAAACAGGAGTTGCACCTTTTTCTTGTAGTGTTTCAAAAACCTGCAAAAGCTGTTTGACCAGAACCAACAGAGGGCATAAAGAATTTGAGCTGTCTCAAACCAAAACGAATTTCTAACTGCAAACCTGAGAAATTACATACTGGAATGCCGCTCTAGACCACATGTGCTCCCATGGCCCTGCAATTGATTACTCTTACAAGTGAGTCCCATAGAGTTCAACGTGACTTACTCTCTAGTAAGCTTGTTCACAATTGCTTCATGTACAATTGCCACTGGTAGCTATATTATGAGTTTTATTTAAGGCAGGGCTGGGCAGCCCCTCCAGATGTTGTTGGACTCCCAACTTCCCTCTGCCCCGGCCAGGTATGTCCAACAGTCAGGCACAATGGGAGCTGTAGCTTCCCCATCCCTGTACAGTGGTACCTCGGGTTAAGTACTTAATTCGTTCCGGAGGTCCGTTCTTAACCTGAAACTGTTCTTAACCTGAAGCACCACTTTAGCTAATGGGGCCTCCCGCTGCCGCCATGCCACCAGAGCATGATTTCTGTTCTCATCCTGAAGCAAAGTTCTTAACCTAAGGTACTATTTCTGGGTTATTGGAGTCTGTAACCTGAAGCGGATGTAACCCGAGGTACCACTGTATTAAAGGTATTGGAGCCGTGAAACCCTTTGCACCTAGTTGTTCAACTCCCAGAAACTGTGTGACTTTAAGAATTGATCTTGGCTCTAGTCTTTGCACCTGAATCCATTTGCAATGCAGAGGAGGAGAAAGGCCTGAGCTGATAGGACAGTGACTGTAGAAAAAGCCTGCACTAAGGCTGCTACTGAATTCCTGCTTTTTTTCTGGAGTTCCAAAGAACTCTGCAAATTGGTTTGGTCTATTAGGTAATGAACTATGACTATAGGAGTTGCAGGGTGGGTGGGATGCTATGCCAAGTAACCTAGCTCTGTAGATTTTAAGAGAACAAGTACTTTCTGAAGGACATTAATTTAAAGATAATTGAATGCTTTCTAAATGATGCATTTTGAAAAGTTTTTGGGGCTGATATTTTGGCATAATTGCTTGTTTTATGTGATGGGCTTTCAATTACCTGGGATTAGACATCATTGCTCTAGTTCATGGGTAGGTAAACTAAGGCCCGGGGGTCAGATGTGGCCCAATCGCCTACAAAATCTGGCCCACAGACAGTCCAGGAATCAGCGTGTTTTTACATAAGTAGAATGTGTCTTTTTATTTAAAATGCAATTCTAGGTTCTTTGTGGGGCCTGTATGGTGTTTTTACATGAGTAGAATGTGTGCTTTTATTTAAAATGCATCTCTGGGTTATTTGTGGGGCATAGGAAATCGTTCATTTATTTTTTCAAAATATAGTCTGGTCCCCCACAAGGTCTAAGGGACAGTGGACTGCCCCCCCCCCCCCGCTGAAAAATTTGCTGACTCCTGCTCTAGTTGAACCAATTCCCGTTCAACAAAGAGGGTATATAAGCTGCTGGGGGTATTAACCAGATTCTCACTCCCCATCCTGCCTCAACCAATTTAAATGAGAAGGTAAATCAAAGGATTCCTGTTCCATACAACAATGCATTTCAACTCCATACAGGTACTCCTGGTGCTTTCCTTTGTTGCAATTCCCAGAGTGATAGCAGTGTTGATGTAATGCAGCAAAAAAATAAAAGTGTTATGGAGATTGGCTGTAGCTCAGTGTTAGAATAACTGCTTTGAATGTAAGAGGTCTGAGAGTCTCTCCTAGGCAGAGGTACCAGCTTCTCCAGAGGATTGAGAGGGCCCAGTGAGATATTGTATAGAGGTAGGGGCAGAGCTGAACATCCTATGAAAACTGAGAGGGGCTGGCCCCCTCAAAAAATACTTGGGGGGGGGGCAAAACTGCTTCAGTCCCTAGGAGTCATCAGCTTTTCTCCCAGGCATCTCCAAGATAGTACTGGGAAAGACTTCCACCTGAAACCATGCAGAGACACTGCTGGTCAATGTAGACTGGGTCTGGGCAATCTCAGGTATTTGTATGTATGGCCATCTTCTCCCCCCCCCCCCATCTGACGCATATCTCTGATCTCAAGTGTAGGGCAGGTAAAGGTGTGGCTCAAATGAACAAGTGGCAGCCTTAGAGTGAACTTCTGATTGTGTCTCTGCAAGCAGGAATAGAAACTGGAATTGGCAGCATTTGCACTAAGCAGAACTAATCCCTGCCCAAAGTGGGGCTTCCATTTAGTAGGAATTGTGGTAGCGGGGCATAAATCAAAGCCAGGGCTACAAAAGAAGATTTTGGAATGCATTTAGAGGCTGCTCCCAGTTTTTCCTTTGAAGCTGAATCACCTAATGTCAAGTGACATGACATCAGGAGATTCGAAAACTGTCCTCAAAAACGTATGTGATAATAAATTAGCAAGGCTTAATTGTAAGATGCCACAAGACTTGTTTACTTTTTCCTTGTGTAGCTCCTTCTTCCTGCATTGGAAGCCCAGCATAGCCTGTTGTGACAGTCAAAGCTCAGCTCAGGAAGAAATCGTAAGTTTTTGCTCTTTGTGTCTCAGGTTCTGGGGTGTATCGGGCCTTGCCCAAGTACCAAACTTCCAACATATAGCAACCCAAATTCCAGACAAGTTGGTGCAGGGGCATCCCTACCGTTTGGCAAACTGAGACAGTGCCCCCCCCCCCACAGTGGCAAATGCTGGGAGCAGGCAGAGGAAGCCCCCTGGGTATATTCCTGTCTGGAGAACAGAGCTGTCTGTATGCAACACAGCCTGCCTAGCCACACCCAAACCATCCAGTTGCCTGAAGTGCAGTGGATTATACTATCCTGTAATTAGTGCTTAAGTAAGATTCAATTGAGGGACGCGGGTGGCGCTGTGGGTAAAAGCCTCAGCGCCTAGGGCTTGCCGATCGAAAGGTCGGCGGTTCGAATCTCCGCGGCGGGGTGCGCTCCCGCTGCTCGGTCCCAGCGCCTGCCAACCTAGCAGTTCGAAAGCACCCCCGGGTGCAAGTAGATAAATAGGGACTGCTTACCAGCGGGAAGGTAAACGGCGTTCCGTGTGCTGCGCTGGCTCGCCAGATTTGTCACGCTGGCCACGTGACCCGGAAGTGTCTCCGGACAGCGCTGGCCCCCGGCCTCTTGAGTGAGATGGGCGCACAACCCCAGAGTCTGTCAAGACTGGCCCGTACGGGCAGGGGTACCTTTACCTTTACCTTTTTAAGATTCAATTGCCCCTGGGGAAGGTGTCTAAGAGCCCTGCTGGATCAAGCCAAAGTCCTATCCAGTCCAGCATCCTGTTTTCATAGGCAGCCAGATAATCTCTTGGTTCATCCCTTTATGCTTTTATTCCTAAAACAAAGATGGCCAGATCAGCGGTACAGCAGACACCTGTAAGAAAACAACTCAACAATGACAAAGGAAGATTGGAGCCAAAAGGTACGTTGCTTGCCGTTTTATACTGTATGTTGTTCTGCATCCCATTCACTTTTGACACAGAGCCAGCGTCGGGTATCCTGGTAAACTCTCTGGACTGGCCTGAGATATTTTGCTGTCAGAAGTGGAATACAAATGGAACCTTCCACCAATCAGTTGTACGCCAGAAGAGGGAGATGGCCTTATCGTGAGAGGCTTTCTGTTTTTTCCATCTTAGCAGAAGTTTATGCTTCTGTCTGAGGGAAACATATTCATTAATTAAGAGGGGTAAATTAGAGTTCCTATGTTTACTGAAAACTCTCTTCAGCTGGCTTTTAGCTTGCTTGCACTCTTTGTCGAACCACCTGGAAGATCCCACTGATCTTCTTGAGCCACTGTTCTTGATCTCAGTTCTCAAGAGGTCTTGCAACCTGTCATTCAAGATCTTAAATAAATCCATAGCCTCAGCAGCAGAGGTAGCTAAAATAGCGGTATGAATAGCCTTTAAGTCATCTGTATGAAGAAAGTGGGTCAGTGCTAGATTGAGTACTGGGGTCCACTTAATACTATTGCCTACAGTCACACCTAGGTTTGCATTACAGATTGAGTTTTGGGGGAAGAATGATTAAATACTGGGCCTACTAGTACCATTGTTGGAGGTAAATGATCGCTTTCAATATTATGGCCCACCTCAAACTCTATGACAAACCAATATGCATATTGTAAGGTTGCAATATAATGTATCACACTGCTTCCATGCTTTGTAAAGTGGGTATATTCCCCGGGCCAATCTCCCTCTGTCATACCACTTAATATTAGCAAGTCACTCCACCTTACAACTTGGGCTAAACAAAGCCCTGAATAATTACATCTATGATCTTTAGACAGACGGGAAGCACCTCTGGCAAAGTAAATATCTGGTTCCAGAATCCGATTGTAATGGGTGTACAAATTTACATTGTTGACTCCCATGTGTGCACTAAAATACCCTGCAATGATAAACACTGCAGTAGGATATAGGGATTCGATGTATTCTGTCTAATTTTCTAGTTCTGTCCAGATAGTATTTACAGTAGTTTTTTGTTGTTGTTGACAAGGTGGTATGTAGATGTTAATCAGCATTAAACATACTTTCAGAACTATAACCAAGACAGCAGTTGCAAACGGGTTGCATGGAATCATGGCTGCTGTAGTTGCATTCAACTTTGTGGAGATGAAACATGTTAGACCCCCACTAGTCCTGCCCCCTTTCACTGAGGGAGTGGCTGTCAATGAGTGACATTTGTATCTGTTAAGCAAAATGGAGACATCGTGCTAATCAGTTGCATCAATGTCGTGGCTGAAAAAGTTATTTCAGCACTTTGCGGCAGAGAATCTCATAAACCTATCTCATTGGGGGAACAATAATAAATGCAATAATGAGCAATTTGCCTTTTCATGATACTCAAAATAAGCTTCCTGAGGTAACTGCCTCATTCTGCCTGAGCTTCCTCCCCCTTATGATGCAACTTCCACCTCTCATCCCAATAGGCCCCAAACTTAGTAGGAAAAGATGGCTTCCCTTGTGCTTCAAGGGCAAGAGGCAAGATGAATTAGTTACTCCTTTCCTGAGGACTGTGTAGGAAATTTGAGGTCCACTCTTGCATTTCTTGGCTCTGTTCCTTGTCTTCTGCTTCTTCATGTCTTCTTTAGGATATCTTTCTTCTGTCCTGCTTCCCAAGAGCATGGTTAAACTATGGAATCTGCTCCCATAAGAGGCTGTGATAGCCAGCAACTTGGATAGCATTAACAAAGGAAAAGACAAATTCAGGGAGGATAAGGCAATCAATGGCTCCTAACTCTGATGACTATGTTCAATCTCCACTGTCGGAGGCATTAAGCTTCTGAATTCCAGGTGCTGGAAGCTGAAGGGAGAGTACTGTTGCCCTCGGGTCCTGCTTGCAGGCTTCCTATAGAGAACAAGATGCTGAAACCGATGGCCTCATCCAGTACTCCTTGTGTTCTTAGTGCTGCACTTACTAGTTCTTTCCAGAACTGGAGATCTTTTTTCTGTCTTGATTGCTTTTATATTTCTCTAATTCTCTCCTCCTTTAGTACAAAATTATGTGCCAGTACACGGATTTCCTTATTGCTCCCTTCTCTCTTAAGCTGTGTTTTACGATAGCAATCCTGTAAGCAGAGAAACAACGGCATACCTTCCAGCATATTAACAGTAATGTTTGGTTTGTAATGCTTTTGTAAAACCACTGCAGTGCAATTTAGTGTTTCCTCGGGAGGCTTAAATCACCTTGGAGCCTCTTGCACTGTTTGTGGAGGAGAAACATTTGTAATTTAGATTTTTGCATTCACTTGATAAAGCTAATTGAAACAAGAACTCCTTAGCTGCTTATGTAGAAAAACACCCTGAAAAAAGATGCCAAGTGTGAAGCAGCAAACATGGGCAACCTTTAGTCTTGGATTTCTTTTATAAAGCTATGTCACTATGCGTGTATGTGTTTTTATTGTAGGCAGAGCAACTATGAGTGGTAGTCATGGAATGGGTGGAGATCGCCACACCTTTCTGCTGATAATTTCAAACATGCTTGTTTTCTTCTTAGTGACTGGTTTTGTGTATTTCTGTTTGTAGTTATATAGAGCTTTCAGTATGATAGTGAGTTATATAAGCAAGTTTGCCCCCTCCCAAATGGAGGAAAATAATTCTTAAATTATGCTAGTTAAGGACGAACAAAAGCAGTTCAATTACATAGTCTGAACAGCTTTTGAAAAAGGACTTGTTAAGTATACAGTGGACCATCTAGTTATGTACCGCTCCGGATATGGAACTTTCGGGTTATGAATGCGGCAAACCAGGAAGTGTATTCTTCCGGGTTTTGCCGCATGCGCATGCACGCTCAATCATGCCATGTGTGTGCACAGAAGTGGCACCTCTGCTTATGGACTTTTCAGGTTGTGGACAGACCCCCAGAATGAATTTACAGTGGTACCTCAGATTAAGTACTTACAGTGGTACCTCGCAAGACGAACGCCTCACAAGACGGAAAACCCGCTAGACGAAAGGGTTTTCAGTTTTGGAGGCGCTTCGCAAGACGAATTTCCCTATGGGCTTGCTTCGCAAGACGACAGCCCATAGGGAAATATCCGGGACAGCGGGGAAGCGCAGCACGTCTTCCCCACTGTCCTCGGACCTCCTCCGAAGCCGGGCGGTGGGGCGGGAACACCTGCCCCCGCCGCCTGGCTTCGGAACGATGCTCCGAAGCCGGGCGGCGGGGAGGGAACACCTGCCCCCGCCGCCCGGCTTCGGAACGATGCTCCGAAGCCGGGCGGCGGGGAGGGAACACCTGCCCTCCGAAGCCGGGCGGCGGGGAGGGAACACCTGCCCCCGCCGCCCGGCTTCGGAACGATGCTCCGAAGCCGGGCGGCGGGGCAGGAACACCTCCTCCCGCCGCCCGGCTTCCCCCCTGCCTGCCTGTCCCGGAGGGCTTTTGAAGGCAGGCGGGGGGGGGAGCAAAGACTTTCGCCCCCCGCCCGCCTTCAGAAGAGGTCCAGGACCTCTTCTGAAGGCTGGCGGGGGGCAAAAGTCTTTGTCCCCCCTGCCTGCCTTCCCAGGGGCATTTAAATCGCCCCGGACAGCGGAGAAGTCCTCCGCTGTCCCGGGGCGATTTTAAAATGCCGCCAGCATTTTAAGATCGCCCCGGACAGCGGAGAAGTCCTCCGCTGTCCCGGGGTTTTTTAAAATGCTGGGGGTGGGAAGAAAAGCCCTTGTCCCCCCCCCCAGCCTTCAGAAGAGGTCCGGGGACAGACTGTCCCCGGACCTGGTCTGAAGGCGGTTTCCCTAGGAACGCATTAATTGATTTTCAATGCATTCCTATGGGAAACCGTGCATCGCAAGACGAAAAACTCGCAAGACGAAGAGACTTGCGGAACGAATTAATTTTGTCTTGCGAGGCACCACTGTAATTCGTTCTGGAGGTCCGTTCTTAACCTGAAGCACCACTTTAGCTCATGGGGCCTCCCGCTGCGCCGCCGGAGCCCAATTTCTGTTCTTATCCTGAAGCAAAGTTCTTAACCTGAAGCACTATTTCTGGATTAGTGGAGTATGTAACCTGAAGCGTATGTAACCTGAAGCGTATGTAACCCAAGGTACCACTGTAATTCGTATTTGGAGGGTCCACTGTACAGCAATTCAGTTACATGAAAATTATTTTAACTAGATCTATAACTACTGCCCATCACATTATGCCTCTAAGTTGGTGCAATTGTTGTTGCAGAAGAAAATGCATCTCAAGAAAATGCATCTCAAGCAAATGCCAAACGTGACTCTGGTTCTCTGCTTCCCAGGTAACTATTTAAAAGTGTCTGGTGATGACTATTACACTGGAGGAATCTTCTGCCATGTTGCAGTTAAGAATGGCTTTGATATTGAATTAGAAACTAGGTGTATCTTGTACACACATCGTGCTTTTTTCTGTGGTTCTGTACCTTTTGTCAACCTTTGCCTTTCTTCTAGTTTCTTTACAGGTGCAATATCTTGATGGATGTTTGTTTAATTTTCTCAGTGACATATTTGAATCATAATGCTCCTGATCAGTCATAAGAAAACTGCCTTGCATTTACGTGTCAGTCTACTCCAGCATGTCCTGCTGGACTACCTATGACACCTCTGCCCAAGTCTTCAGAGTTCTCCCCCTTTACATGCTACGCACCTGTGCAGATGATGCGAGCATGGTCACTGAGCACATTGGCCAACCTGCCCCTGAGCACATTGACGTGGGTTCATCATCCTGGAGGGCAGCAGTGCTGCATCAGAGATGGGGATTGTCCAGATATTTTCATGCTGGTAGAGGAAATGTATGGTTCTCTTGGTTTAGTAATTGATTTTAACTGCCGCCTTTGATTCACAGGAAAATGTGGGGCACCTCAGACTTTGAATTTGGCAAGCCACTTGGCAAGGGGAGATTTGGAGCGGTGTACTTGGCCCGGGAGAAAAAGACTCACTTCATCTTGGCCTTGAAAGTCATTTTCAAATCATTGCTGGAAAAATCTCAGCTAGAGCACCAGCTCAGAAGAGAAATAGAAATCTTAAGTCACCTCAGGTAAAGCAACTGAATGCAGAGGCAGCTGCCTCATACAGAATCAGACCATTGGATAGCCATCTGTCATGGATGCTTTAGCTCAGTGTTTCCCAACTGGTGTTCCGCGGCACACTAGTGTGCCGCGAGACGTTCCCTGGTGTGCCGTGGGAGGGAGGCGGGCAAGTCGGGCGGCGAGAGGCGGGGCGGCGGCGGCGAGGATCCACGTCGAGCCGGGGGCGGCTCCGCGGTGGTGGTGCCGAGGTTTCTCTCTCCATTCTCCCCTCACACACACACACACAGGAAATAACACAGGATCAGCTGACAGGACCCGGCCAATGGGGCGGCGGTGGGGCAGCGCGCGCAAAAGGGAGGAGCGCGAGACAGCGGACGAGGAGGAGGCCGGCATGTCCGGGCAGCAGCAGCAACAACAGCAGCAGCAGCAACTCCCGGCGACGGCTCCTCAAGCCCCGGGCAACCCTACTCCCTCACCGGCCTCGGCCGCCCTCCTGCTCCACCCGCCGCCGCCTCCTCCACCGCCGCCGGCCACCTCGGCCCCGCCGCCGCCCCCTCCTCCGCCCGCTATCGCCGCCGCCTCAGCTGGGCCCATGCCTGCCGGGAGCGGCGGCGGCAGCAGCAGCGCCCCGGCGCCCTTCCCTCACGGCGGCAACCCGGCCCTGAACGAGCAGGAGAAGGAGCTCAAGCGGCTCTACCCGGCCGTGGACGAGCAGGAGGAGGAGTTGGAGGAGTCCCTCAGTCCCTCACTTTGCTGCCTCCTCCCCCCCCACCCCCAAAGCTTGGAGGCAGTGGCGTAGCGTGGGGGGTGCGAGGGGTGCCGGCCGCACCGGGCGCAACATCTGGGGGGGGGCGCGAGTCCAGAGGGAAGGGACAAGTTCCTTCCTCCGCCGGGCTCCCCGCCGCCGCCACCAGCCTTGCGCCCTAGCGCGTGCGCGCCCCCCGCCGCCGCTGCGGCTGCGCTCCACTCACTGCTCGCAGGAGGAGCAGCCGCTGCAGCAGCGCCGACGCTGTGTGTATAAGCAGAAGCAGGGATGGTTTGTGCTGCTGGAGTGGCTTCTCCTGCTTTTGCAAAGCAGCGTAGGCGGAAAAAGGAGAGCGAGAGGCTGGGCAGCGGGCGAGGCAGCGGGAAGTGTGTGTGAGCGAGGCGCCGCCGTTGCGAAGCATGTTGTTTACATGCCAAGGGGTGCCTTGTGGAAACAGGGTGGCGAGGGAGCGCGCAGGAGAGGCAGCAGCAGCGCAAGGCTGACATAGGCTGAGTCAGCAAAGTTGGGGGCTTGGAGCAGGGATGGGGTTGGGGGGTGAGAAAGAGGCAGGCGGAAAAGGAGCCACGGGGGGGGGGGGGCAGCACAAGTGTGTGAGTGTGAGAGAGGAAGTGTCGGAAATAGTGAACCTTTAACAGCGCCTGGGGCAGTGCAAGTGTGTGCGTGGGAGCCACTAGGGAAAATTGATAGTGCAAGACAAACAGGCTGTGTGCTTGAAGCAGGGCAGGTGTGAGCGTGTGTGTGTGTGTGTGTGTGTGTGAGAGAGAGAGAGAGAGAGAGAGAGAGAGAGAGAGAGAAATGAGATGGGACACTACAAATATGTGTGTCTGTATGTTGTGAAATGAAAGCATAATCAATGCACATGCATGCTCTCGCTCTCTTTCTCACACAGACACACATAGAGCATGTGTGTTGAAACTGGCAAAGAGGATGTGAAAAGAGGGAGAGAGGAATTTTGTGTGTGAGAGACAGCAAGTGCATGGGTGCGAGTGTGAGTGCTTAAAAAAAATAAATGTTAAAAGATAGTTGCATGCCTGACGCCAGACGTGTACAGGGATATAAATCGCCGGGTTCTGGGAAGGATCGCTCTGTGAGGGGGTCGCTCTGTGCCCCCAGGATGCTTTGGGGGAGGAAGCCATGTTGCTTTACATGTATGGTACACAGAGCCTCAGTCGCTAAACCTAACCTACTTCAAGGGCAGGCTGTGTGCGTGGGAGAACCATGCATGCCAACTTGAAGTGCTTGGGAGGATAAATAACTAACTAGAGGGGAGCAAGGGAGAAACACCATATAGTGATTAAAAAACAACAACACATGGAGATTGTGAATACATGTAGACACCGATTTCTTTCCATACATCCAGTGGCGTAGCGCCACCGACGCCTGGCCGGGCACAGGCAGCCTCCGCACCCCGACGCCAACGCCATCCCCTCGGCCCAGCCACAGGCGGCGGCTGCTTCTGCCGACTGGGAGGGAGGAGAGCTCCGAGGGGCCTCGCCGCGCCCTGCGCTCCCCAAAACCCTCTGAGAGGAAGCCGGCGGGCGGGCGAGGGTCTCCCAGCGGAAGGGGGCGCCGCTGGCTCCGGCTCTCAGCGCAAGTCTCAGCCACAGGGGTGGGGGGAGGACGGAGCACAGCTGGAAGCCCCCGGACCGGCCGGGAGGAGGAGAGGCGCTCGCCAAGCCCGGATCTGGAGCTCCACCTACAGCCCAAGGAGAGGAGGGGGCGGGGAGGCGCCCGAGGGGAGGGGGCTTCGGCTGCTTCGGCCCGCGGGGGCTCCGCAAATAATAAATTTAATAAATTCATGCTGAGCCTTTGGGGGGGGTCCTTGGCTCCTTCGCTCGCCCCCAGCCCCAGTGGCGTAGCGTGGGGGTGCAGGGGGACCCGGGCGCAACATCTGGGGGGCGCACGCTCGCACTCAAGTGCTAAAATCCACGGGTTAGGGGGCACAAATTACTTGCCTTGCCCCGGGTGCTGACAACCCACGCTACGCCACTGCTTGGAGGTTCCCCGGCAAGGGGGAGGGGAAAAAATTGAAACTTACACTTTCGTGCGTCCCTCCCGGCGTGACGCTGCGCGCTGACATCACGGGGCTGTAATGGTGGTGTGCCTCGAGATTTTTTTCATCAAACAAGTGTGCCTTTGCCCAAAAAAGGTTGGGAAACACTGCTTTAGCTGAGATTCTTGCATTGCAGGGGGTTGGAGTTGGTGACCCTTGGGGTCCCTCCCAACTCTATGATTGGTTCATCCAGTACTATGTCTGTGTTAACTGGCAGCAGCTCTGAAGTTTCAGACAGTAGTCTTTCCTAGCATCACCTGAAGATGCTAGGCAGATTTTTTAATGTATCCTCCCCCATCCCCTTTTGTTTTAATGTATCTGTGTGGTTTGGTGAGTTGGTTGGTTGTAAGTCACTTTGTGTTTCCTTGGGTAAGATAAAGTGGCTAACAAATTTAATTACCGTATTTTTCACCCTATAGGACGCACTTTTTCCCCTCCAAAAATGAAGGGGGAATGTGTGTGCGTCCTATGGGGCGAATGCAGGCTTTCCCTGAAGCCTGGAGAGCGAGAGGGGTCGGTGCGCACCGACCCCTCTCGCTCTCCAGGCTTCAGGAAGCTATCCGCAAGCCTTGCAAGCTCGGCGGGAGGTCCCGCCGGCTCGCAAAGCTTGCGGGCAGCAGCCTGCAGCCCACAAGCTCGGGGGATAGTGGGGAGGCGGAGCGCCGCCACCCCGCTATTCCCCGACCTGATCTGAAGGCTGGCGGGGGGGGGGGGAGAAGCAATCTTGCTTTTCCCCATCGCCAGCCCCATAAGCTCGGGGGATAGCGGGGAGGCGGAGCGCCGCCACCCCGCTATTCCCCAACCTGATCTGAAGGCTGGCGGGGGGCAAGCTTGCTTCTCCCCATCGCCAGCCCCATAAGCTCAGGGGATAGCGGGGAGGCGGAACGCCGCCACCCCGCTATTCCCCGACCTGATCTGAAGGCTGGGGGGGGGGGAGAAGCAAGCTTACTTCTCTCCCCCCCCCCCCCGCCAGCCCCACAAGCTCGGGGGATAGTGGGGAGGCCACCCCGCTATTCCCCGACCTGATCTGGCGGCTGGCGGGGGGGAGAAGCAAGCTTGCTTCTCCCCATCGCCCGCCCCATAAGCTTGGGGGACAGTGGGGCAAGCCGCTGCCCCACGGAGGCTAAAGAGGCTGTCCCTGAAGGCAGAAGAGGGAGACGGAGCGCTCCGTCTCCCTCTTCTAGCTTGGGGATGGCTGCGCAAACCTGGGGGGGAAAGAAATTTTTTTTCCTTGATTTGCCGCCCCAAAAAGCTAGGTGCGTCCTATGGGCCGGTGCGTCCTATAGGGCGTAAAATACGGTAATTAAATCATCAGCATCAGCATCATAACAGCTACAAGGTAGGGCCTTCTGCATGCAGTGCAGATGCTTATCACTGAGCTAAGGAACCTTGCTATGGTTGAGCATGTTGAAGAATTGTAGTCCATCAGGATCTAGAGGGCCATGCGGTCTGCATACCTGCTCTATGCTAAATCTGTCAAAACATGGAAAGCCTCATTATCACCTCTAAACATTATGTAGATGTTATGTAGTCCAAAACATCTGGAGGACACCAGGTTGGTGCAACCCAGGGGTCTGCAACCTTTAAGACAAAAAGAGCCACTTGGACCTGTTTCCAAAGAAAAAACAACAACTGGGAGCCGCAAAACCATTGCGACATTTAAAACAAATATATCTCCGGAGCCACAATCTGACAGCGGGCGGGAAGGTGACGTCGGGACGGTGCGTGACTAATGCACGCACCGCCCCCATGCGACATCACAGCCAGTACAGCGCCTGCCACAGTGAGGAGTGTCGGGGCGCACAATGCGCCTCCTCCCCTGGCTAGTATCCACCCCGAAGCCGCGGCAAAGATGTAAAAGAGCCACATGCAGCTCCGGAACCGCGGGTTGCAGACCCCTGGTGCAACCCATGGTTGCCGCTGCAATCTTATGCCCGCCACCTGCCTAAGAGTAAGCCCCACTGAACATAATGGAGATTTGCTTCCAAGGGAGCATGCATTGATTGATCCAAATGCAACTTGTATCTCAATAGTATCTTCTTCCTGGATGGGGCAATTTGGGTATCTGCTTAGTACATTCATTTGTAGACCTTGTATACTTTGTCTACCTATCACAGGGGCTTACTTCTTATGTGACCTAAACCACAGGTCCTCTCCTTTTTTCCTTTAAACAAAAAAACTGCCTAGACACCCAAATATCTTAAGGATGTATAACTACTTCCATGACCAGACCCGGGTTTTTCTCATGTTGGAATATGCTCCAGGAGGAGAACTGTACAAGGAGCTACAGAAGAAAACACACTTTGATGACATCAGAACAGCCACTGTGAGTACAAATGCAAAGGCTACTGCTCTATGGGAGGAGCTGGCTGGAGACGAAGTAATGCAAAACATAGAACATATAGCTGGTGAGCTTGGAGTAGTCAATATTTATTGGCAGGGCAGCCTTTCCCGTTTTGCCACCTGGGGATTCAGTCACCCGAGGTGGCTGCTTCAGTCCACCTCATGGGTAAACCAACCCTGTTTGTTGGCCTAATGTGCCTCAGAGGGTGTAGATATTCCTTAAAGAAAACCTGGTAGGTAAATGTATTGTGAGGAGAGCAAAGCAAAGCCCGTTTATGTGTGTCTGTCTGTCTGTTGTCTTCTGATTTGGTTCTGCAGCTGCAAACCAACATACCGTCTATGATGTTGAAGCAGCTTTGACTGGCCCCAAACATTGTGAAATAACCAAGCCATGGTTTTCAGAGATGGAGAAGGACATTTGGGCATAAAGGATGGCATAGCCCATTGCACCAGTGCTTAAGGTCCAGCCTGTTAGCATATGGCGTTTTTATGCGACAGCAGAAGTTGCCTTTAGTGAGAGGAGTCTTTGACTAGAGCATGCCTTTCATTGGAAGGTAATCAGATTGAGACAGAGTATAAAATAAGAAAGCTTATGCTTATTAACAGAAGGACATTCTGGAAAGGGAAGAATTCTATAGTCCTAGCTAACTAACTAGTTGGAGAAACAAAGAATAACTAGTTGGAGAAACAAAGAAGCCATACTTGCCCCTTTGCTCTCAGAAGATACATCAAGGATGGCCTCATACTCAATGCAAGTGTGAGAAAGAAGTTGTAAACAGGTTGCAACCTAAAATGTATCAATCTAAACTGTAAAGGATATGGAGGTTAGCAAAGAGGTTAAAAGTACAGGGATAGTCTGGGAATCTGGAGGTCCTTTTATCTGTTCAAACTCCATACAAACCTCTTTCTGCAAGCTGAGTTGCACCCAAACTTCAGACACAGCAGACTTTAAGGTCATCCCCTGTGACCACAGATTTAAGTTTCTTATGACTTTGTTTCAGTTGAAGAAGTGGACTGAAGAGATTCCTTTTGAGAAGAGGGGGTGCATTGAATTTAATATTTACTTCCAGACCCCATTAGTTGTTCTCCAAATGAAGTTCTAGCCTAAGGATGAGAATCACCAAAAGCCACATTATCTTGGCTGGGGGGGGGGGGGGGGAGGTTGGAGTCTGCCTACCAGTGGCAGGTGGAGACAAATCACAAGTGGGTGGGGTCAGAGCATCACGTGCAATGGTCAAGTACCTTACGCCACGGGACAAAATATAGCCCTCCAAGCCTATTTTGCCCTTGTAACTCTCCTGTGCAACACCCTATTCCAGGGATTTTTTTCTGCTACTGACACAATGGTTGGCCAATCAGCGCTTTGTAAACCCAACTCTTTCTACAGTGGGAAAACCGTAAGTTTTCTCCCCAGACTCATAGAGGAAACCTTATTGTGCATTACAGTAGCAGTGAGTGCACTTTTAATCCAGTCTCACTGCTAAATTTATGTACAGTTGCATGCAGTCTTGGTTAACAGCCAGAATTAACTTACCTCTTTTTTTATTTTCTGCGCATCATACATCTACAGTATATGGAAGAAATATCTGATGCTCTGATGTACTGCCATGCTCTAAAAGTGATCCATAGAGATATTAAGCCAGAAAACCTCCTGTTAGGATTAAGAGGGGAGCTGAAGTTGGCAGACTTTGGATGGTCAGTGCATGCTCCATCGCTTAGGTATGTATACATATATATTTTTAAGAATTCAATACTGTTGGGAAGAGTCATGTGAGCAAAAAATTCACCTGCTAAATTTCTATTTGGCAACTGTGAAATGCAGAATAGGGTCAGTAAAATTCATGCTTTGGTTGGGAGAATAATGTGTCCTGTTAAAAGTGAACCTATTTTAAACTGGATTTCAACTGGCAATTTTAAACTGAACCCATTTATTTAAAAATAAAATAAAAAATAGGAGGACAACGTTCTGTGGCACTGCAGACTACCTTGCTCCAGAAATGATAGAGGGGAGTCCACACAGTGAGAATGTCGATGTGTGGTGCGTTGGTGTCCTTTGTTACGAGTGTCTTACAGGATATGCACCATTTGAAGCACCAACACAGATGGAGACTTTCAGAAGAATAAAACAGGTATGTTCTTCTGAACAAAAAGCTTTGAGATTAAATGGAATTTGCAATCTACAGCTTGAAACTTGGGCCCAAATCTTGATGGTTTATCCTTGAGACTTGAATGGGCACATTAGGTTATAGCATCAAGCTTAAGAGCCATGAGCCAGGGTAGCTAACCCACAATCAAGATCTGCCCCCATCTTGCCAGGTCATGTGGGCTGCCAGCCCCTGATGCTTTTTTCTCAAAATCTTGTTAGGAGATAACATCCTCTATTATTCAGAGAACAATTTTTAAAGGGCACACAGAGTGCTTAATCTTCCAATTAGGAAATAAGAGAGCCCCCTTTTTAGATAAGTTCTTTGATCTCAGATCTTAGCACTAAGTACCACAGTGCTAAGACTGAAGATGAGCCCTCTGCCTGTTCTTGAAAGAGTAAAAGGCAGGGTTTCCTCCCACCCGCAACACTGGAGTAGAAAGAGCAAGAAATGTGTGTGTATACCAGAGTTATGAGAGACTTCGTGTCTGGTGAGTGTTTGTGTACTGCTTGTTTAATGAATGCACATGCCTAGTGTGTGGCTGCTGGTACCTATACATGACCCGGAAAGCTGTCTGTGGACAAAGGCAAGCTCCCTCGGCCTGAAAGCAAGATGAGCGCCGCAACCTCATCATCACCTTTGACTGGACTTAACTGTCATGGGGTCCTTTACCTTTTTTTACCTTTTATACCCTGACCATAGCCCCACAGACATGTCACCCTTTGAGGGATGGCAGTTAACATAACCCTGTTTCTAGAGGTGCTGTACAAGATACATAATTGACAGTGTCCTTGTCCAACAGTATGAGCATCTTAGGGCAAAGCTGATGTGCAGATAGGAAAGCTGCATGGGGGTGGAGAAGCAGATAAACTGGCACTTGGGTAATGCATTCAAGTTGTTTTTTTTAAAAAAGGAGAAGACACAACTAGCTTCATAAGAAAATGTAACTTAAAACATTCTTTTCTTCCAAGGTTAACTTTTCATTCCCTTCTTGGGTGTCAGATGGAGCCAAGGACCTAATATCCAAAGTACTCAACCGTACACCTTCCCTGCGGCTTCCCTTGAAAGAAATAATAGCACACCCATGGGTTAAGACCAACTCTAGGAGAATCTTGCCACCTGTCTACAATGAAACAGAAGAGTAAATGCCTGTGTATATCCAGAAGGCTGTTGATTACTCCACATGTGCATCTGTCTTTTTAGATAGTTGGCTGCAATGTCAGACAGCAGCTGAACCAGAATATCAAGCTTCTGCTTTCTGCTAAACCAGGTGTGAGAAGCCAGTGCCCCAGCAGCTGATGTTGGAATCCATCTCCTATCTTCCCTGACCATTGGCCATACTGACTAGAGATGGGAGGTGGAGCCTAACAACATCTGGAAGGCCACAAATTCCCATCCCTCCTAAACCACTCTTTCACAAAGAATTATTGTTGCTACTTAGCTTTTAAATCTACTGTTAACTGTGGAACTTTTATGAACTGATGTAATGAGGAAGAAAAAAAGCTAAACTTTGTATAATTTTTAACTTCAAAGAAATAAACACTTGCTAATAAATCTCAGTCTAGCGGCAAGTTGGAAAGATGGTCCAGAGCTAATGTTTAAGTATGCAGAGCTTTCTCAGGATCACTATGTTGAAGAATTGATGTCGAAGCACATACTGTACCTTATTGTACTGCGGCCAACTTAAGTGTTTTAATACAGTGGTACCTCGGGTTAAGTACTTAATTCGTTCTGGAGGTCTGTTCTTAACCTGAAACTGTTCTTAACCTGAAGCACCACTTTAGCTAATGGGGCCTCCTGCTGCTGCCGCCGGAGCACGATTTCTGTTCTCATCCTGAAGCAAAGTTCTTAACCCGAGGTTATTATTTCTGGATTAGCAGAATCTGTAACCTGAAGCGTATGTAACCTGAGGTACCACTGTATTGAGAAAGCTTTCAAGTGCTCCAGAACACTTATGTCAGAATTAGATGTTCGGTTTTCAAGGAAAGGTGGAGGGTTCAAGATATAATGAAAAGGCCAAACATTTGCTTTGCGACAGTCTTAAGATGGAAGACACAAGGTGTTATGTGTATCTAGTTAGAACAGGTTGTACTAGGTGCAAAATGATTTTAGGTTCTATCAAGGGCTACTGCGATGGGACAATTGGCCACTCTTTCTTTGAAAATACAAAGCCAGCAATAAATCGGATATTTACAAAAGTGAGAAGCAAAGAATCAGAAGGAAGAACTATTGGCTCCCTAAACCTAGATGTGTGTTTCAGTCATTTTCATTTTGTATGATCACCTTCTCTGGTCGATTAGGACCTAATGATGACAGCTTTCTGCTGGGATGGTGTCTGGTCAAAAAGATGGAAAGTGAAGACACCCATCTATGTTGCTCAGAGTCTTAAGGTGCTGTATAGCAGGCAGAGGCATACCTAGAGGTTAGAAAACTGGACCCCGCTGGTAGCACAGGCCAGAGTGGATGCAAAAATTCCCTGTTAGGCATTTGAGTCCTTCCACAACACCTGGAGTGTGCACACACACAAACTGCTCAGCATTCCAGTGCAAGAGATCCTAGGTACACCTCTGATACGAATGGGAAAATTCAGGCTCTCCAGCCTCACCACCCTTTGCATCTTCCTTACCAGTCCTTTGCATCTTCCTTGACTGGTTTTGCCTGCCTGGAATGTTTCACTGAACTCTGATAATGCTACTTGCTTGCCTGGGTGCAGGCTAGAGTGGAATGTGTGTAGAAACTAGTGTACTACTCAAAGGCAAAAATTTGCATTCACTTTTGAATCCTGCCCTATGCACCTCTGGCATGTGGTCCTCGGATGATAGTCTGGAAGGACTGCAGCACTTACGGTAGTAAAAATGGTTTTCTGTCAGTGCTCTCTACTAGATGCTAGAAGTGGCCAAGGTCTGCTATCTCTTCCTGAATATCATCTTAAAAACAAATGGTAGTTGTACTGGCCTAGTTTTTTAAAAAATAAATTGAGATAACCTCAAATTAATTTTGTAAGATTTTTTTGGTCCAAAATTGGGCACAAGAGAAATTTTTTTTAATGTCGGTTTTTGCACGATTTAGGCTAATGCAATTTCTGCATCAGTTTAGAAAAAACCTCCTGTTTCTCTTATTTTTCAACCAATTTGGCTCATTTTGGTATCAAAATAAAGCTAATTGTGGTCTCTTTCAAAATAAGGTACAAAAATGGTATTAAGTGCCACAGAAAAGGGTCACCGACCATTCAAAGTCATTTGCCAGACACTCAGACCCGACATCAAACTGACATTGCACCACCCTTGCTTCTGGGCCTATTTATTTTTCCCCGACTGGGAAACACCATTACCTGCAATTTTATTAAAAACCTCACTCCAGTCACAGTAGCACAACCTAACCTACCTCACATGGTGGTTGTTGCGGCGGGGGGGGGGGTGAAAAGCGGTGAAAGAAGCCACCTTGAGCTCCTTGAATGAAACAGATATTATAAATATAATAATAAATAAAATAAAAATAAAATACTACAGTTGCAGACATAATCGTGGTGGTGCCAGGCTTCCCCCTGCCCCGATGCAGCACTGAGGACCTCAGTAAAATGGGGCGGGGGGGGGGCGTCATCGAGGATCTTGCCACCGCGCAGGCGCGCGGGCGTAGAAACCGTTGGGATGGTGCGCACGCGCGCTAGTGCGGCTCGCGCCCCGCCGGCGCCCGAGGCCCCCTTCGCTCTCAAGGTAGCCGAAGGCAGGATGGCTTCAGTTCTGACGTCGCCCAGCCGGTGAATAGGACGCCGCCCTATCAGACGTTTCCCTAGGTGCTTCGCCCCTCCCACTCTCCCCCCCCCCTCACGGGCGGAGCAGGCGCACTTGAGGGCAGGAGGGGAACGGTCACCCGGCTCTTTTCGTCCCCTCCCCCTCCGCCTCAGTCCTTTCTCAGATCCGTCAGTCAGGCTGGGCGGGCGGGCGGCTCGGAAGGGCGTCGCGAGGCGCGGGGGGCGTCTGAAGGAAACCGAGGCTGCCGAGAGGCAACCCCCCCCACGCCTCCATCTTCCTTCTCCGGCCGCCGCGATGAAGATCTGGACCTCTGAGCACACCTTCAAGTGAGTAGCGGGCGGCAAGGTGCCGGGTTAAAGCGGGGAGGGGTCGGGCGCAGCGGGAACTCGACCCCCGAGGAGCAGCCCGTTTGGGGCAAGGCGCGGGCTGCTTTGGCTTCATTTAGGGGGTGGAAAGGCGCAGGGGCGCGCTGTCCTTTAAGGGGCTCCCCCTCCATCCCCTATTTATCCCACACGCACCCCCGAAATACCTGCCTTGGGGAAGGGGGCGTCTGATAATCTTTTTTTTGGGGGGGTTAAGGTTCCTACTACCCCACAGAAGTGCATGCGCTTCTTCTCCCTCTCTTGCCCCCATTTCCCCAGCGTCGCGAATTGATTGTCCCCAGCTCTGTTTTGGTCACCTATGGAAACCTTTCAAATGGGGCATGAAGAAGAAGAAGGGGGGGGAATCTATTGTCGGTATTCAGGCGCTGCTGACAACCTTTTCCATCGCCAAGGTTGGTTTGAGGGTATAGTAGCAGCAGCACCCATCTCGTTTCTCTTGTCCTTCTCTTCTCTCCACTCCGCCCCCCCCCCCCAAAAAAAACCTGTTAGGGAATTTTATTTATTTTAAAAAAGCTGCAACGATGTGGGTTTTAAGAGGAAGAATTGAATGCAGAAGAAAAGTGGGCTCCTTCTTGTTTCTTTCACAGGTACTCCACTGGATGCTTATTTCAGTGAAGAAGCATTACATCATATTTTGCAGTGCATAGCTGGTATCTTTCTTCCCATGTGGCTGCAGCTAAGCAACTGTCCTGAGGATTAGTGCAATTTTCTTGTCCACATTTTCTATGCTGATGGTAGCCTGCTGCCTTCTTGGGTCTGCCATGGCCAAGTCCTCTTCTGCAGTGTTCTTATGGTTTCTCCCGCTCCTTGGTGTAAGGAAATTCAGGCTAGAAAATGGGTGCAGAAGAACCGCGTCAGGCGCCTCCCCCGCTCTGCAAGCAGTGAAAGGCCTTCCTTTCATTCTGTGCAGGCAGCACGTGTTTAGCCATGCTCTGTTCCAGCAGTTGCTGTTTGAAAAACATGTTTTTCACCGACTGCTGCAGTTGCTGGGTTTGGCCATGTGTTGATTTTATTGCGTTTTCTTTTGCTCATTATAAAAGTCCAAGGATCCAAGCAGCATTTGGGGTTGAAATTGATCCAGGGCTGGGTCTTGATTCTCCCAGAATTTGAATGTATATGATTTTGGAGTTGTGTCTTAGGCTTTGTAGTGCTCTTCTTTCTTTTGTGACCAACCTGGTCTTTAAGCTGCTTTTGAGACTCTTCATTTTTGCTTATTTTTATGATGCTTTTTGCACAGTTTACATTATATAGTACAGTACTTGAAAGAGAATTCCTTGAGAATTCAGTGACAATAGTATGTGGCGAGTTGGTTGGCTCAGGTTCTTAGCTAAATCTGAGACTATCTGCAGAGCTTATTCCTATGTAACTAACTGAAAAGTGCTTATCTTCGTTTTTGTTTTTATTTGACAGCCACCCTTGGGAGACAGTTACTACAGCTGCTATGCAGAAATATCCAAATCCCATGAATCCCAGTGTGGTTGGAGTAGATGTTCTGGACCGGCATGTAGATCCCAATGGAAAGTTACATAGCCACAGGTTGCTCAGTACCGAATGGGGGATGCCATCAATTGTAAAATCAGTACGTGTCCATTCAGGATGCAGGACAAATATCTGACTTACTTTGAAATTACATGCATTTGACCTTGGTTTTTATAAAATACAGTGTAATGACCTTCTCTGAAAGTGGTATTTGGGGATCAAGTTAACTTTGCATTTCACACTTTCACAATACATTATTTGGATTTTCCTGAACTGTTCAGGGTGCAAATTAGTAATTTCTGTTGGGTTTATTTACACCATAATTACATTGTATTTAGACCTGGAAGGAACTGGTGGCTTCGTTGAAAGGTGCTGTCCATTTATTTAGCATTTTATAATAGCAGCTGAAGCATTTGATAAATCTGTGTATATTTAATAAATTAATAAAGTGAGAGTCCATCAATCCAATAGCACTCCAAACTGCTGCCTCCTACAGAAGTCAGAACCTCTTTGTGTCATCCACTCCATCATGTTCTAGTCAGCATATTTCAGGAAGCACTTATCCACTTCATTTGCATTGATTGATAGATAGCCTGAGTGTTCCCACTTAATTAAAATAAATAGATTCAGCTGGTTAAATCATTTTAATATCTGAGGGGCTTTTTTGGGGGGGGGGGGGTTAAGTGAATGGCTCTGTTCAGATGTAACAGAAAGCCCATAGTTTCCTGTTATGAGAAAAGGACTGCATGAGCCTTAGGCTTTTTCAGCTAGTCATGAATAAGGAAAGGGAAGAAGGTAAAGGGGAAAAACAATACAAGGAGCAGAAATCAGATCGTGATTCAGGCACATGAAATGGAACAACTGGCAACTATTGAATATACATCTCAAGATCTGACTAGATATCTTTAATTTTTGTCCTGTCTTGTACTCATGTTGATAATGAAAATAGTCCTGAAATATATAATGCCTGATGTTTCTCTCCTAGCTTATTGGTGCTTGTAGAACAAGGACATATGTACAAGAACACTCCATAGTTGACCCAGTAGAGAAAGTACTGGAGCTCAATTCTACTAATGTAAGTATTAATAAAACTGTGTAATCTTTACACTTTAGTTCATGCATGCAAAAATCTATTGGAAGTTTTTTGTAGACTTATTTTGTAGTCTTTTATTTGAACATATAAAACATACTTAGAATTTTTGTGGAGCTGTTCTGACAGTTCTTGTTCATAAACTGAATGAAGAAGGGAGACACTTCTTAGTGCTACACACAAATGCGACTTTTCCCTCAGATGTTTTTGTGCCATGTTATACTGACTTGTACTTATTTTGTGGACTGTCAATATGACAGTCTTTTGTGACTGGCAACATTTAGCATCAGGGATTTGTTTCCAGTTCCTGCTGCATTATATGTGAGTTGGGAGGAATGTAGTAATGTCTACCTTAGAGAAGACTGTTGTACTATCATGAAAATACTGTGCCTCAGTTGTTGTGGCTTCAGATGCCATAAGTGCACAGCCCTTTACATATCCTACTGAATTTTATAACAGGAAGATTTGCTATATAAATTATTATTTTTTTCTAGATTTCATTTACAAATCTTGTGTCAGTAGATGAGAGATTAATCTATAAACCACATCCTGAAAAGCCAGAAAAGTAAGTAATTGATTTCTTCAGAGTTTTACTTTAAACCATGGGTGGGAAATCTATGGTCTACAAGCCTAATTAGGCCCAGCACAGGCCCCAGATGGGCCCATGAGGCAATTTTCCCCAAGCCACACCTACCTGCTTCACTCTTGACATCATATGTGATATCAGGTAAGGAACAAGTGGAGATGTGCCTGCCAGTGCGCAGTTCAGAATGTTAAAAGTGAGCTCCCATTTTATCCCACTGGCTGGATCTGGTTCCCCATTCTTGCTCTAGACCAGCGGTTCTCAAACCTTTTTCTCTGGGCCACACTTTCAGAATAAAAATTTGCTTGCACCACACTGTTTTTTAATTGATAAGAAATACATCGGAAAACAAAAAGAAACAATTAACAATGTGTGATTTATAACATAGAACACAACTACTTTATAATACGGTCCTGGGACATCCAGAAAGTATAAAACAATGCAGCTACATAGGAACACGAGTCTTTCCCAAAATATAGTAGTGATTGCTCTTTGATCTTCCTGCCAAACTTGCCATCCTCTCCTGCCACACCAGTGAGGAACGCTACAGCCTTTGAGAACCACTGCTCTAGACATTCATTTAAATTTATAGTCTGAGGATTGTAAGTCACATTCAAAATGACCAAAACATGGAAGACGCAAGATTTACCCACCTTGGAAGAATGGCAGATGCAAGTAATAGACTATATGGAACTGGCAGAAATGACTGGCAGAATCCGAGATCAAGGAGAGGAGCAGATGGAAGAGGACTGGAAGAAGTTTAAAGTTTATCTACAAAAATACTGTAAAATTTATGAATGCTGAAGGCTCTGAAAATGAAATGAAGGGGTTCTAGCGATTAAGATAAATAAGATTATAAAGGGAGGGACAAAGGTTTAAAATGAATAATGAACGATCTTGCTGAACTGATTTTTAAAGTAGAATACAAGAAGGGAAGGCGGGTGGAAGCAAAGAGAATAAGGTTTTGAAAGTTATAATATGAAAGAGTTTTTTTATGCTAAATTTTTTCCTTTCTATTTTTTCGTTTTTCTGTTTGGATTTTCGATGTCTGTTGTTTGTTTTTTGTGATTTTTGTTGATTTTTGTTGATGTTAACTTTCTGGAAAACTCTAATAAAATATTATTATAAAAAAAACAAAAAAACAAAATGACCAAAACAAGCTTTTTTTCTACCATGATTTCTTGTAATGAACGTAATCCCATTTGCTAGGATTGCTGGCGCTGGGTGTTTTCAGTAATGGCATATAAATGTCTCTTTAGGTAGGATAAGAACCTGTTACGTTATCGTGCCACCCCTTGACTGTTCTCCTGTTTTTATTGTCTACTATCTAGTTTTAAAGGATATAGGTGCCTCTGCCTAAATGAACCTCATTCTCATTTCCTTGTTTCCATTTTTCTCTTGATTGCTATAACTGACTTCAAACAATTACTCACCTTGAAAACTTGCAGAGCTGTGCACAGCAATCTGGTTCCGTGGTTGTGTGTAACTGCTCAGTTCTATGGAAAGGAGGAAATGAGAAAAGGTGCTGTAAAAGTGGTGGTTAAATTTCTCCCACAGATTCCCATTCTTACCATTAATGTGTACTTTTGTGGGATATTGGCATTTCAGTATTCCGGAGCAAACTATTGCTTAATCTCCTCATGACCACTTCGTTTTTGTTTGCTCCAGCTGTTGTAAAACTATTTGCCCCTTTTTAAAATGGTTGATTGGTTAATAGCAGAGCACCTAACTATAATTTGATGCACCTGTGCTATTTTGGAAGATTTTACTGCAGTAACAGAAATTTGAGAAGTAAGTTGGTAAACCATTATTCTTTTTTCCTTAGAACCATTTTGACCCAAGAAGCAACGATTTGTGTGAAAGGTGTTAGTGTCAGCAGTTACCTGGAAGGACTAATGGAGAACACAATCTCTTCTAATGCTAAAAAAGTATGTAGTCAGCTTTTATGAGGTATAAAAAAGGGAGATGGAGATCTTTTAGAATTTGCATGCAATGCAGTGCTGTTGCAGCTGAGTGAGAACTTGCAGAATTCCTAGGACAAATTGACAGTAAGTGTACTACATAGTTGTAGACAAAGAACCAATCACTTAGGCCCTGATAATGCAGTATGGAGATAATACTAATCTACCTTAGTTGGCTGTAACTACCATGTGGAGATAGAACCAATAGACGGTGGGGAGCATGAAGGCTCCAGCTCCAGCTAGATTGAGAAATGTGGGTTGATTGGCTAGTTTAAAGTGTTGGGTTGTCAATGGGTCTAATACATCCATGAATGTTCTAAGCCATATCAGGGACTCTGGTAAAAAATAAATCAGGCTTTACAGGTCAAAACCAGTACTTTAAACTGGGCTCAGAAACTAATTGGCAGCAATTAGCAAGCGCGGGTGGCGCTGTGGGTTAAACCACAGAGCCTAGGACTTGCCGATCAGAAGGTTGGCGGTTCGAATCCCCGCAACAGGGTGAGCTCCCGTGGCTCGGTTCCTGCTCCTGCCAACCTAGCAGTTCAAAAGCATGTCAAAGTGCAAGTAGATAAATAGGTACCGCTCTGGCAGGAAGGTAAACGGCTTTTCCGTGCGCTGCTCTGGTTCGCCAGAAGCGGCTTAGTCATGCTGGCCACATGACCTGGAAGCTGTACGCCGGCTCCCTCGGCCAATAAAGCGAGATGAGCATCGCAGCCCCAGAGTCGGTCACGACTGGACCTAATGGTCAGGGGTCCCTTTACCTTTACCTTTGGGCCAGGGTTGGTATTAAGTGCTGAAACCATCTTGCCCAACCTGACTACTGAATTCTGCCCCCGTTACAATTTCCAAACAATCTTCAGGGGCAGCCCCATGTATAATGTGTTGTAGTTAACAGTTAAATAGTTAACTGAAGTGTATATAGGTGAATTGCAGACTAAAGAGCTCTTTAGCTGGAGGTGAAAAACTCAAATTCAAAGAGCTTTTTGAGCGCTAGTGTATTTAGTGCATTGCCTCACATAGGAGTTAATCCCCCATCTTTCAAAAACCATTTAGTATGTAGCCTAAGTGAGTTCTGCTCAGGGAATAAATCCAAAAGCCATTGGAAACTGCAGGAAGACAATATTAACTCTTCCTTGACCTGATCTGCCTGACCTATGATAAATACAACCAAAAAATCCTCCACAAACAGGAAAGTCTTTTGAAATTGCATCTAAAACTTAAATTGCACCTGATTAATGCATCCAGGAAGAGTGTTCCAAAGTCTGGTAGCTTCCACAAAAAAGGCCCTATTCTTTAGGTGGAAAGGCACAGAATAGAGCTGCTGTCTAATATTAGAGCATGCAATCCTTAAGCCATGTGTGGTGTGTTTATTACAAGGCCTAGCTGGCACTAAATCATTAAGTATTAGGCAAGACAATTAACTTTAGGTTAGAATAAAATTGCTCTGCTTGTATTTTATTACTTCATTTATGTTAGATACATTTTTGCAATGCAAGCTAGATATATTGCATGTCTCCTCCAATTCTTGACTAGATAGGAAATTAGAACATTTTTAATCAAGATGTGTGTGTTCTCAGGGACGTGAAGCACTAGAATGGGTGATCAACAAACTGAATGCCGAAATAGAGGAATTCACTTCTTCAGCAAGAGGAAACATGAGGTCTTCTATGGCAGCCGCAGCCTTTATGGAGAAATAAAATATAGCTATATTTGTCTATATCAGGCCTGAACATATGAAGCAAGCTGTTGTAAACTTCCTTCAAGATGGAAATATTTATTCTTCTATCTGTTGAAAAGAAAGAGGACCTGTAGATTAGATTTTTAAATTAAAAACCTGGAGAAAAGTTGCATACGTTCATACATGAAGGTAATATGCAGGACTCAGTTCCATTCAACTGTATTACTTTCAGCTGAAATAATCTGAACTTTCAATTCCTGCAAACACAGGAAGTATCTTAAAGTTACAACCTATAATAGGCCTCCAATAGAACAAACTGGAAGGTTAATCTATTGTTAACCCCATCTTTGATAGAATTCATAGACTCTGTTACTTTTGGGACCCAAATTAAGATGAATTATCCTGGGCACAGTAGCTTGGGTAGTTTGTGTTGGCAGAACATTGGTTATTACTTGAAATATGATTGTTTATATTAAAATGCTGCTTTGTATGCTGCTGTCATGAGTGTTACAATTTGCTAACATGAAAAGTGTGGTACATAGCATTTGTTCCCTTAAAGCTTTGCTCTGTTTAAGAAATGCTTCATAATTTTGAAGGATTAACCAGCTAAAGATTTGTACTAGGCAAATTATGAGTTTGGCAGAAGCTGCATGATATATAACTAAGGGGGTAAATTTGTTCAGAAATCCACTATTTTAGTTTTGTAGATCGACTTCAAAAAGGTACTGTAACAGTTGCAAAATGTAATTTTGTTATATGCTCATTCTTTGGTTTTGCAGTTTCAAGAAACTGGAAGTAATATAAATATGTCAACTCTGAGACAGAAGTATTTGTTCCATTTCAAGTGTACTGTAACATTGTTAAATGAATTGCATAATGATTTATATGCTTGCTCAGCAGGACATCATGGATTATTAACATTTCTTAAATAGTAATTTGTGCTTCTGTCTCCAATAAGGAACAAAATGTGACAGGTTGCTTAATCTTGTCATTTAGTATTCTTTAATTCCATATCTAAAATAATGGTGAGATTGCAATATTCTTCCTGTTCTTCACAGGGGAATATTTCTAGAGGTGAAAGTTGAGAATGGAATATAAAACCCAAACGGAAGACTTTTTAACATGGATATTGTGTGAAATAAAAATAGCAGTGGAAACAGAGTAATCCTGTTGTAGAAGAGGGCCCATTAAAATTTCTGTATAAGGTACCTTTCATATGAAGGACTGGCGAGGTAGAAGCCTATTATCTCCCTGAAGATACTACACCAAGTAGTAATTGGCAGAACTAATGGGTTGCAAGTTCATTTTGCAATCTCTAATTCTGTAGATCTTCTCATTTATAGATTGAGAACAGTTACAGAAGTCTGCTTGCGCATGCAATTTTCTATGCCAGTAAGCATATGTCAGTAATACAGAACTAGCACTAGTTTTGAGCGCTTATTTAGATAGAAATGTATCCTTGAATCTTCGAATGGGGGAAAGCGGAAGGAAGAAAACCTGTGAATATGCCTAAGGTTACAAATGTTTACTTGCATATTTAAATTTTAAATATTTTTGTACTTTTTCTTTATTGCATTTGTAAAAGCATATCAGTTTTTTTTATATATTTGAGAATGTTCTTAACTTAATTAAAACGTTGTCAATGTTTGATATTCAAAACTGTGTTTTAATTTTGGTGCATAGTAACTGTTCTGATAAAAAAAGTCACAGCATTTAAATATTGAGTAATTATTTCAAAGCCTGTATATTTTATCTTTAATTTGCTATGATCGTTTCCATAATTTGAGAGGAATTGTGGGAATGGAGATTAGAATTCTTAGGTGTTAGGCCTGCAAAAGCCTGTGCAAACTTTACTCTCTAGAGCAGCAGTTCCTAAACTGTGGTATAGCACGCTCTTTCTACTGAAGTATATGCTGAGCGTATGCAAGATTCTTATCCTTAAAAAGTCATCCCCAACCTCCTTTAGCCCTTGGAAAGTGCTTATGTGGAGATCATCCCCTCTTTCTTGCTTTGTAGGTGCTACTTTTTCATTTTAGGGAAGAAAAAAGCACAGCCGCAAAGAGGATGGTGTCAGAGTTGCAGCTGTGCTCAAATTAGTTTCTCTTACATGCCTTGTGATTTCCGAAATCAACAGAAGCTACCTTCTTAAAATTTACCAAAGTGTACATTTCATTAGAGCAATCAGGAATCAGTCATCACTGCAATTCCTGTCCCAGTCTTCTTGTCTCACGAGGAAAATGTTTTGTTATGGCAGTGGGGTAGCCACATAGGTATGCTCTGTAAGGCAGGGGTTAATTTGGAAAGAAACAGAAGGGGGAAATGGGAGGGGGCAAGACTGTATGGAGAATTGGCAGCCACACAAGCATCTTCTATGTTTCCTGTTATAACCTGGATACAATAGAAAATTCATGAATGGTTGCTCAGAGATAACAGGTAATTCACTCTTTATGCTAATAGCTTTAGCAAAATTTCATTGCAGGGGGGGGGGAGAGAGAAGAGAACCTTCACCCGTGTCATGGTCCTGATCTGGATCAAAGCCCTTGTGGCTTCTACTTTAAAAAGAACATTTGCACACCTGTAAAAATGAGGGCACCATGCTAAGCTCGGCCAATCTATGGCAGGTGGAAAGTGATAGGAGAGAGTTGTGATTCATTGCTGACAAAGCTTTTGCTCTAGCACACAGGTGGGGGGGTGGCCCTTGAGATGTTCTTATGCGATGATTCCTGTCTGTAACCATTGGCCATATTGGCTGAGGCTGATGAGATTTCGAGCCCAGCAACGTCGGGGGGGGGGGGGAGCACAGGTTCTCCACCTCTGCTCCAGCAGGAGCACTGCTGCCTGCAGCCTCATGACATTACCTCTGGTGTTGTCTGACTGGTGACCTCAGGACTCTGCATCCAGGCCAACAATTTGCAGTCCTACTTGAGAGTAAGGTGTTCCACCAAGTAATTTGATGTCCTCATTACAATGACTTCCAAATAGAAGCTGATGTCGAAAGACGATGAGAGCAACACCCAATCATCTCTCTGTGTTAGGGATTCTACGTGCCCTGCAACATTCCTAGATACGCAGTTAATTTTAAAAGGTAAAGTGGGAGCAGGAAGAAAAGATTAAGATGTCACAGGCTGGGATGGAAAACATAGGACCAGGAGAAGAGAGGAATCCACTTAGCTATAGAGCAGGGAGCAATAATGCATTATTGGATGGGGGGAAAGAGGCAGTTATCCGAGACTTTTCCCAAGCAGGTGGTTCCTAGCAATACTTGGCAATTTATTTTCTGCTGTAAGCTCCAAACAAGTGCAATCAACTTCCAATGCTTCAAGGCTCTAGTGATTTTCTGAAATGTATACAATGCATCCTGTTCAGTGTATGCCAGCAGAAATGACAGAGCCACCTGCCTTTACCTACTAAGCAAGCACTGCAAGGGGAACCCTGAACTGTTTCCAGCTCAGATTGGTTGCTGGGTTTGCATTTTCCCCTCTTCCCTCCACTTCTTTTGAGCCATGCCTTCTAGATTGTAAACCTGCAGGCAAGGACTGTCTTGTTTTAATTATGTAAGCCACTCTGCAAAGAGTGGTGTACAAATGTTCTTAATAGTAATACTAAATGATGATAATAAATAATACAAGCTTCCATTGCTGTCGGTGTCCTAATTTGCAGTACTGCCTGCCCCAATTTAATGCTTCTGTGGAGAACTAACATCCTGATCTGGCAGAATGACAGCCTGGCATTGGGAAGCTGAGTTCATAAGGTTTGCAGAACGTTTATGAACTGCATTTTACATGTATTTAAGCCTCAAAAGTATTGCTCTGTGTAACAGAAGATGCCAGAGTGCTTATTCCAGCTGATTTCAATGAGTATTCTACTACTGCTCCATGCTGAGTGCTGTCCTGAAGCCTTTAGAGATTTGCTAGGCGATGACCTGTATTTAAATCAGCATGCAACAATTTCCACTCCAGGAGCTGCGGAAAGATTAGGGTCATTAAGTGGGAAGAAGTACAGAAGAGCTTTAGCAGCCCAGCTGAATATGGCTTGCCTCAGAGGGGAAAGCAAGCAAATCCACAGCTATCCAAGGTATGTACTATTCTTAAACCTCGATATATGCTTTGTATTAATGGCTGCAGTTGCATCCCATGTCTCTTCACAGCATGCAATTTTTCAGCAGATAGCTGTGCAGATGTGCTGCTTTGAGAGAATTGGATGAAAAGAGCCAGTGGAATATTCACCTTGTTAGAGCTGAGATTTGGTGATGTGTGTGATTACTGTAATTATTTACCAGCTAGTGTAGTACAGTATGTATATAATAAATGATGCATTTGGTGGGCGCTACTCGCTCTTCTATCTTACTAAGCACGTGAGCAAGGTGGCTGCTTTCCAACAGCCGTTCCAAGGTTATTTCTCACCAGGAAGGAAAAGCCCTTGCAAAGATGGTTTGCCATTTGTACTCTTTCAGGTTGCTGTCGGTATTAGAGCCATGATCCATTCATAAATCTCTTCCACTTAAGTTAATGGGGTCCTAAATGCCTTTTGACTTTTACTGGATTGTGTGTTCTAGAAACGGATAAAAAAATTCACTGGCATGCATCACTTACGATAAATGCAACATCACAGTGCACGATTTAAGTGCTTTTTTTGTATTATGTTCCTTTTATCTGCTGTCCTACATTTGACAAGAGGTCAGAGAAATAGTTCCACAGTCTTATCACATGCTTTGCAATGCTGAATGTCACGGGTTCAATGCTAAATATCTCTAAAGAATATTGGGTAGAAGGTGTGTAAATTACAGGCAATTGGATGGAACAATAGCAGGCACCTAATATACTAAATTGCTTCCAAAATATAAGTTATAATTATTATTATTTAATAAATTTATATACCGCCCTTCATCTGAGAATCATAGGGTAGTTTACAATATAAAAACAAAAAAAGGAACATAGTAAAGAAGAATAAAATTTAACCTATACCCCCAACACACACAATTTAAAAGTATTGTTAATTAGCCAAGGTCCTGAGAGCAGAGAAATGTCTTTTCCTGGTGCCTATTATCATTATTATTTATTGAATTTATATAACACCCTATACCTGGAGGCCTAAAGACATATGACAATGGTACTAAGGTGAGTTTCTCTGGGGAGAGCATTCCACAAGTGGGGAGTCACTGCAGAAAAGGCTTGTTCTCCTGTTGCCACACTGCACTTTTCACAGTGGAGGCACATGAAGAAGGGCCTCCGATGATGATTGCAAGGTCCAGGCTGGTTTGTATGGAGAGAGGTGAACCTTGAAGTATTGCAGTCCTGAGCCATTGAAGGCTTTACAGATCAAAACCAGCACTTTGAATTGGACCTGGAAACTGATTGGCAGCCAGGATTGGTGTTATGTGCTCAAACAGACATAATTTCAACGCTTTTGCCATCATATGATATGGCTTGAATTTTGCTGTCGTGACTGCAAAACTATTTTAACACACAAAAGCTAAATCCTTACAGTTGTCAAGGCATCAAGGGATGGAAGGCAACTCTAACCAGCAACAGAAGGATAGCAGGCACCTGTCTAGTATAAAGAGTGACCTCAGTGGGAGTTCAGTCCATGGTGATTATGTTAAATCGATTATAAATACATCTGGGCACGAGCTGTGCCAGGACAATGCAACGGTGACGTCCTAGGACAAGAAGTGTCACCTTAGAGTACGCAGTGTTGCCCTCTGAGACCTACCTTTCTGCTGAACCACACAGATAAAGAAATCCACCTTTAAAGTGGTTTTTAAAATGGGATAGTTTATCCTGTGCCTTATTGCAGTAAAATATATTAACTCTCTTCTCTTCGTTCCTGGGAAGCTTATAGTTTCTCAACAGTTTTTATCAGGAGTTATTCGTTCAATGAGAAGCTTAGTAATAGCAGCTTTTTACTTATCATAACAAGGGGGTGGGGATCTTTAAAGATCTTTACAGAAAGATATGCTTCCCTAAAAGACAGACTGACCACCACTCCCAATCTTTTCCTGTGATGAATAACTGCAGGGGAATACTGTGTGTGTTTAAAACAGACGACACTCTTTCAGTTCACATGGGGTAATGTGAGGCCCAGTAGGATTTACTGTACTTCACTTTGCATGTGCTGAGTCTGTGCAATAGAATATCTCCCAGAATCCTCTGCTGTACATTGGGTACCCAAGGGGGATGTTTGGGGAGAGCAAGGCTCCTCCTCAAAAAGCAAACTTATGTGGAAAGTGCTTTTCGTAGGCAGCTTTAAAGGGTGGATGATGGTTGTTGTTATTAATTCATTAAATTTGTATACCACCCTTCATCCGAAGATAACAGGGCAGTTCACAACACACTTTATTTACTTTTATTTATTTCATAAAATGTTTCTACAACTTGATTGCAGGGGGGACCTCAAAAGTGGTTTACCAAAAGAATAAAGAATGAAATAATCAATAAAAGCATTTATTTATCAGAGCACTCCGCTTCTAGACCAGGCATATGCAAACTCGGCCCTCCAGATGTTTTGAGACTACAATTCCCATCATCCCTGACCACTGGTCCTGTTAGCTAGGGATGATGGGAGTTGTAGTCCCAAAACATCTGGAGGGCCGAGTTTGCCTATGCCTGTTCTAGACTCTGGATATAAGACTGAGTGAGAAATATTACTCAATTTCCCAACCTGCAACTGTTTGACCATTTTAATAAATTACAGTATTCCTTGAAATATGTACAGTGGACGCTTGGGTTGCGAACGTGATCCGTGCAGGAGGCACATTCGCAACCCACAGTGCTGCGCATGCGCGGATTTCGATTCGGCACTTCTGCACATGCACAAAGCTCAATTTAGCGTTTCTGCGCATGCACGAGTGCCGAAACCCAGAAGTAACCAGTTCCACTACATCCGGGTTTTGGCGTGTCTGTAACCCCAGAACACGTAATCTGAAGCGTCTGTAACCCGAGGTATGACTGTATATTTATTTATTTGTTATTATGTTTCTATCATACCGCAATGTAATAATTCCATTTTCCCCCTGTTTAAACAGTAGGAGAAATAGGATGTATCCACTTCAATAATAGTAAGATTTTTTTTTTAAAAAAAATAATTGTTCTTGTTTAATTTTTTTCTAGCTAAAGAAAAGTTCTCAAACAAGGACAAGGCTGAAACTACACTGAATGTCTTTGGACTGCCAAATAATCTTGTGGATTTATCTTGTTCTGTAAGTTGGACCTCCTGCCCCCCTGGATCAGCCTGCTTTTGTCTGTTCTGCCTCCCTGGACCAATCCGGCCTTGAGTCTTTGGCCTCCTTGGAATTTGCATCCAAAATTGTCTTTTCAGATTCCCTCGACCTCTCCAGCCCTAGCTCAAGAGAGTCTTGGGATTGCTCAAGTGATACTGCTTCATCCTCCCTGGGCCTCTCTGTTTGTGCCTCCTTGTCTTCTCCAGAGCTCTCAAGTCCCTGTTCTTCACCCCCTCTGGACTCCTCCAGTATCTCATCTCTTTCTCTGGACCTCTCCAGCGTTGCATCCTCAGGTTCCTGGGAGCGCTCTAGTCGAAGCTCTTCAATATCATTGGACATTTCCAGCCTCACCTCTTCCGACTCGCCACACTTTTCTAGTTTGAGCTCTACAGTCTCCGTAGACCTATCCAGTTTTTCTTCTTCTGCATCACTGGACCTTCCCACATCACCAGCCTCCCTGGATCTCTCTAGCCACGCATTCTCAGACTCGGATCTCCATTATGTATTTTCTTCATCCTCTCTGGATATTTCTGATCTTTCCTCTTCATCCTCTTCTGGTTCATTAGACCTAACTAACATCAACACGTTAACATCTCAGTACTCCTCTGATTCATCATCTTCTAGTTCCTTAGATGCTTCTGATTTCGTCTTTCCAACATCTCTGGACACTTCCAATATTTTTGTTGAAGACACTCCTTACTGCACCTCCTCTGTATCATTGGAGATTTCAAACTTCACATCTTCAGCTGAGCAGCAGCGATCCAATCTCCCTTTGGATTTGTCCAGCCGCCCTTCGTCTACAACTTTCAGTTGCTGCAATAATCTCAGTTTACCATCAACTCCAGTTTACCCTCTCTAATATTTATAATGCAGAGCTCCACAGATTGTTTGCTTGATGTTTGGGGATTTGTAGTATAATTATTTATTTCCATGTCCATATTTTCTGAACAAAGACAACATTATTTCAAGCATTCCATCTCCGGGAAAACTTCAGAACTACAAAATGTACACTGAAATGGGGAAGAATTAATAATAGGGCCACCAACTTTTTATGGCAAGGCTCCTGTGTCTTCCCTGACCTCAGGGGAGGAGAAAATTCAACATCTGAATTTTAATACCTTAAGGCACAGGACCCCCTTAAAAAGGTTGACAACCCTATACAACAGTTTGTACAAATGTATGAAGGTGCCTTGATATAGGCACCTTATGCGATTACAATACCTACGGTACTTACAGTTTGGTTTCCTTGTGGCTATTGTTAATGTTAAGGTTCTCAACCTCATGCTTCCTTTTCATCTTGTACAATTTGAGGCTGTAATCCTATACACAATTACCCAGGAGTAAGACCTATTGCATCCAGTGAGCCTTACTTCTGACTAGACATGTAAAGGATTGCAACTTGAAAAACACAATGGAACCCCTATTTATTTCCTGAAGTATCACAATCACTTGGAATTAACCAGTGGAATGAGTTAAACTATAATACAGTAGACCATGTTTTCAGGAATCATTGTCCTGTTTTTTTAAACAATGCCGGATACAATTCCCTCTGATTCCAAGTCAAGCCTTTGAGTACTCGTGCAAGTGTAGCCAAAACCACACTAACCATATACAAAGACAGGGTATTAGCAGACTCCTGAGGTTGGGAGGCATACAAAAGATATTGGGATATAAAAAATGAATTGGGGGAAAGAAGCGTCCCAATCAGCTGAATGAGGACTCAGTGTTGAAGAAATGCTGAATGACTGGGGCAGCAGGGAGGGGGAAATCCATCTGGGTGGAAGTGGAAATGGAACAGAGTGTCTGAAAAGAAAGTCACTCTGTGAGGGTAACAGATGTCTCCTAACAACTCTCAACACCTTAACAAACTACAGTCCTCAGGATTTTTAAAGGGAAGCCTTGACTGTTATAGCGGTATAACAGTGCTTTAAATTTTAAATGTATTGTACATATGTGGCCTATTTTTCAATGTTCCAAAGCTATTTTTCAATGTTCCAAGGATTTAAGTGGGAGCTGCCCATTGAGGAAATTCAAGCTTTTAATGTAGCTAGATTTAGGCACATGCACTCCCCCTCCACCCCATAAATTGCCAAATGGGGAGCTGGGGAAATCCCCAAATGGAAGGGCAAACCTAAATCTACCCAATGATGATGATATAGGCTGTGTACACGCTATACATTCAAAGCACATTTAAAACACACTGCTTTCCCTAAAGAATACTGGAAATTATCGTTTACCCCTCACATAGACAATTCCCAGTAGCCTTAACAAACTACAATTCCCAGGATTCTTTGTGGAGAGTAATGTGATTTAAATGCATAGTGTGTACACCGTCTTAGCATGCTCTTTGGGCACAGAATACTGGCAGACTGTTAGAAAAAAGGAAACTGGGCAGAGAGGGAATGAAATGGAGAATGGCGAGAACCCTCAACAAAAGCACTCCACACTGCAATATTATCTGCAGGACCCCACTTCCTTCGTCTTTTCTCTCACAAGTCCTGTTTTAAAAGGTTTTCTCTGATTTATAAAATATAACTGAATGTTGTTGACTGAATGTGTTGTGATGATACAACTAACTGACTGCTTCTGAGGCTCTGAATCTGAAGTCTTGTGTGACCCTGAAAAACAATGTGTACAATACTTTTATGAGTTGGAAAAAATGTTTCAATATACTGTACCACATATGCCTCATAAAAAACACAGCTTGGCTTTTAAATTATGCTTGTTTGTACAGATTTTAATGACACATTTGAACATTTACCCACAGGTAGGGCTGAAAGAGACGGCAAAGATTTGATAGCAAACAGGGCACTGATATAGACAAAGGCATGCCTTAGGAAAACTCCATGCTCCCATCTACAGATCACTCAGATCCACCACAATTTATGTGACAGTCATGTTTGCTGCTGTTGTTATGCCAGTGTTTGCTGAAGTAAACACATACAATGTGTAATATGGTGCTGATAATATCAAGGTTGCAGGTACAATCCCCACATGGGCCAGTGGTATATTCCTGCATTGCAGGGTGTTGCACTAGATTCACTTGGGGTCACTTCCAATTCTATGAAATGGATCAGAGATATGGCTCTTTAACAGAAGCATGATGTAGTAAAAGAAAACCTTCAGCTGTTTCAGATTTCAACACACCACATGCAAACCCCTAGAGATGTGAAGGCCTTTAATCAGGCATAGGTAAACTCCGACCACTGGTCCTCTTAGCTAGGGATGTTGGGAATTGCAGTCCCAAACATTTGGAGGGCCGGAGTTTGCCTATGCCTGCAGGATGTGTGTGGCAGGAGAAAGAGGGCTTTCCCCAGGTCCTTTACATCACTGCATCCATCATACTAGGACCATCACAAAGTTAATACCGTACAAGGTTCTAGATTCAGGTAGGTAACCGTGTTGGTCTGATGCAGTTGAAATAAGTTAACAAATTGTCCAGTAGCACCTTAGATACTACCTAAGTTTGTTCACAAAAGCTTATACCCAGAACAAACTTAGTTGGTTTTAAGGTGCTACTTGACAATTTTATTTATTTATTAATACAGGGGTGAAATGGATGCTGCCTCTAGAGGAAGTGATAAGTTGCACCTCTGACTCCAGATACAAGACCATCTACTTTTAAAATAGAGGTGCCCTCAATCTCCAAATCAACGTGCTCTCCACTGGCAACAACCACCGCCCTCCGAGGGAGGAGGCTTCCTAGTAACCATCTGAGAATCCCTGCTGCGTAGTAAATCTGCAACCCAGTGGACGTTCAGCATATATGGTGAACACGAGATCTTTGCCGGATCAGGCCAAAGGCCCGTTCTCAGAATTGGCCAGCCAGACGCCTATGAGATGCCTACAAGGGTAAGGTTACCAGATTTTTTTCAATGAATCCGGGGCATTTCTGTCAACTTTTCCCTTTTCTTGCGAGGAATCCTATTCGGAATAAGGGAATTTCCCTTTAAAAAAGGGAAACGTTGACAGCTGTGATCTGGGGAACCTTTTCAATTCCCATGGATTTTGTATGGGGACTGATTTGCAAATCCAGGGACTGATCCCGGGAAACGAGGACATATGGTAACTTTATACAAGGGGAAAGAAAGATTTCCTCCTCGTGCCACACATCCCAGCAAGCGGAGGGAGGGGGACCAACAGGTGCAGCTTCCACAGCGCTGGGTTATCTGCCTCCCGCGCCAGCAGCCCAAGAGCCCTGATCTTATTGTGTGCCAGGAAGCCTGTTGGATCTCGGACGGATCCGCCGTGTACTAGAACAGGAGACCAAGGAACGGCTACAACCGATCCACCTGCCCAGCTGCAAAAGTGCGGAACCCTCTTAAGTCAGCGCGGCGGCGTCACGCAGCCAATGGGAGCGCCCGACGTCCCGGCGCCCCGTGCTCTGATTGGGCGCTTCCTCCTCACTGGAAATAGACGGGGATCGAACGGGAGGAGGTGGAGGGGGCGGGGCGTGATGCGAGCACTTGCCTTCGGTTGGCGGACGGGCTCGGGGGGACGGCGTGCGATTGGTCGGACTGGCTTTTCCGCTTCCGGGTCTTCAGCTTCTTCCGGGTCACACCAAGGCCGGCCTGTCTGAGGGCTTGTGCGGTTGCCGACCTTGCGGCCTGAAGCGGAGCAAGCGAGCGAGTCACGGTCCACCCGCTGGGCAGACATGGTGTCCTACTGGAGGCAGGCCGGGCTCAGGTAGGGTTGGCTGAGGCGAGCCGGGCCTCCTCTTTCTTTCCTCCTCTGGTGGCTCCGGGCGGCTGCGCGGTGTTTGCGTTGACTTTTGAGCGTCTCTTTCTCTCTCCTTCCAGCTACATCCGCTATTCCCAGATCTGCGCCCAGGCCGTGAGAGCAGCGCTGAAACCGCAGTTTAAAGCGGAGGCAGAGAAAACGGCGGGAGCGAACGTGAAAATAGTCAGAATAAAAAAGGAATGATGTGCAAGTAAGTAGGGATAATTGGTGTTTTGGGTTGTTTTGCAACGAAGCTGCGGTATCAGGTGGCGGCCTTTCTCAATCCTGGTACCCTTTTAATTGGAAGTGTCTGGAGATGTATGCAAAGCATATTAAAGGTAAAAGGACCCCTGACCGTTAGGTCCAGTCGTGGCCGACTCTGGGGTTGCGGCGCTCATCTCGCTTTATTGGCCAAGGGAACCGGCGTACAGCTTCCAGGTCATGTGACCAGCATGACTAAGCTGCTTCTGCCGAACCAGAGCAGCGCACAGAAACGCCGTTTACCTTCCCACCGGAGTGGTACCTATTTATCTACTTGCACTTTGACGTGCTTTTGAACTGCTAGGTTGGCGGGAGCAGGGACTGAGCAACGGGAGCTCACCCCGTCGCAGGGATTTGAACCGCCAACCTTCTGATCAGCAAGCCCTAGGCTCTGTGGTTTAACCCACAGCACCACCTGCATCCCTGCAAAGCATATTATTCTACCATTAAACTCCAGCCCTCTCTTAAAGGGAGCGTATCTTCTTGTAAAAGCACCTGGCTTTTGCAGCCTATGTTCTGTAGGGTGTCCCCTTTAACAAAAGAGGCAAGCTTCAAAATGCAAGCTTGGGAGTATTTGTCTCCCAGTGAAAAATAGACATGTGATGATGTAAATCATGAATTACGTTGGTTTGTTTTAAGGTCTGTTCCATGTTTTATAAGATTTTTTTTTAATGTCCTGCCTGCTTATAAACTAGTAATTGTATTCTATTTTTATTTTGTTTCAATTATTGATGGTTCTTTTCATACCCCTGAAGAAAGCTTTTACTGAAACACATTATGGAATTAAACACTTTATTTTGAGGCTTGCCTCTTTCTTGTTTCTTCATATTTGATGCTGCGTATTTTTCCTCTTCTTCCTTTAACAACTTCAAATATCCAGTCCTGTAAGCTCCTATGTGATTTATTCTCTGCTAAGTAACTAAATATCACTGAAGGCATGGGACTGGAAGAGGCTAAACAGTAGCCAATGTTCTACAAGTAAGATTCATTGGTTCCCTTATTTGTGGGTGTGGGTTTTCTGGGAAATCCTGAATTTGATAATTTACATTTGGCCTGGAGATTTTTCTTATGGCCCAGAGAGTGATCTAACTTAGCAGGCTGAGTTTACTTGCTTTAGTAAACAAAGCTATACAAAGTCCCCATGCTGATGTTTTTTTCCATTGTACCACAAGTATTTGACCTGAAATATTTGAGAGGGGAAATTGAAGCATACTCAGTGTGGTTTAAGTGTTATAGAATTGGAAGAGGTCCTGAGGATCATCTAGTCGAACCCCGCACAATACAGCTGTCGCATATGGGGATCGAACCTGCGACCTTGGCATTATCAGCACCATGTTCTAACCAACTGAGCTATACATCTGTAGACATTTTTATTGGAATAATTGTAAATATGTGAAGACAATGCTAGAGATAATTACCCAAAAAGACTTTAATTGAAGCTTTGAACATGCCATGCTTGATTAATACTGTATTTGTAATTGGCATGCATTCATTGTTACTAATGACTTTATAAAAAGGGAAATTTATCCCAGAGAAAAAAAGTACTAGGGGAAAAAATCCACCTTTACCCTAATTAAGAAATTAATAATAATAATAATAAATTTTATTTATATCCCGCCCCTCCCCAGCCGAAGCCGGGCTCAGAGTGGCTAACATCAAATGTATAATACATTATCATAAAATCAGACAATCAATTAAAATACATCCTCAAATCAGATCAGGATCAGAATAAAATCCAATCGGATGGCAACCCGCAGATTAGGGTTGGGGACCTTAAATGCTCACCAGGCCCAACTGTTTGTGCTGAACTTATATGGGCCTGTGAGAAAAATTGGGAGGCCACTTTCATGCAAGTTCTTACGAAAGGGGAGAGAGAGTCAGACTGAACCCCGACCAAAGGCCTGGCAGAACAGCTCCATCTTGCAGGCCCTGTGGAAAGATGTCAAGTCCCGCAGGGCCCTAGTCTCTTGTGACAGAGTGTTCCACCAGATTGGAGCCACAGCCGAGAAAGCCCTGGCTCTAGTTGAGGCCAGCCTAACCTCTCTGTGGCCTGGGACCTTCAAGATGTTTTTATTTGAAGACCGTAAGTTCCTCTGTGGGGCATACCAGGAGAGGCAGTCCCTTAGGTACGAGGGTCCTAGGCCATAAAGGGATTTAAAGGTTAAAACCAGCACCTTAAACCTGATCCTGTACTCCACCGGGAGCCAGTGCAGCTGGTATAGCACCGGGTGAATGTGATCTCGCAGCGAGGACCCCGTAAGGAGTCTCACCACGGCATTCTGCACCCGCTGGAGTTTCTGGGTCAGTCTCAAGGGCAGCCCCACATAGAGCGAGTTACAATGCAGTCTGGAGGTGACCGTTGTGTGGATCACAGTGGCTAGGTCAGGGCGAGAGAGGTAAGGAGCCAACTGTTTAGCTTGGCGGAGATGAAAAAATGCCGCCTTTGTTGTAGCTGCAATCTGCGCCTCCATGGAAAGGGAGGTGTCGAAGATTACACCCAAACTCTTAACGGACGGTGCTGGCACTAATTGCACCCCCGCAAGAGTCTCTCCCCCCCCCCCCAATCCCATATTGTCCCTTCCCAGCCAAAGGACCTCTGTCTTTGAAGGATTTAACTTCAACCGGCTCCCACATAACCATCCAGCCATCTGGCTTTTCTTTTGTTCAGTCACATTTATGACAGAATGTACTATTTGTGAATTGCTATGTTTGTATGGCAGCAACTACTAAATTTATTTCCTGATAATTTAAGTACTCTTAATTTGTTCCCTTTACACTAACTTAACAACTTGTGACTACAGCTACAGAATTAGAACCTTCAGATAGTGGACCTTATAACATTTGAAACCTCATTGCTGGCTATTTAACAGGAAGCTATTTTTTTGTAGTGCCATGTACTACCAATGTGCTGATCAGAAGGTTGGCGTTTGGAATCCACGTGATGGGGTGAGCTCCTCAGCTCTGTCCCAGCTCCTGCCAACCTAGCAGTTTGAAAGCACACCAGTGCAAGTAGATAAATAGGTACCGTTGCGGTGGGAAGGTAAACAGTGTTTTTGTACACTCTCACTTCCATCATAGTGTTCCATTGTGCCAGAAGCGGTTTAGTCATGCTGGCCACATGACCCGGAAAGCTGTCTGTGGACAAACACTGGCTGCCTTGGCCTGAAATGCGAGATGAGCACCACACCCCATAGTCAGGTTTGACTGGACTTAACTGTTCAGGTGTCCTTTAGCTTTTACACGTGGTTAAAACAATGCCAGATAAGTCCTTTGATAACTGTGAAACAGGAATGAGAACTGTTTTGCCACTTTTACATATCACTGTAAATACATACCAGAATAGGTGTTATACCTCAGAAGTTTGAGGAATAATATTAGTTTGGGGGCTCTCAGTTTTAATTGAAATTGTATATTGTAATATGACACTTAACTGCTTGTCTTAATTGTCTTACAGGACTTGATTTATAACAGGCAAAATGAAGACTCATGAGTGTGCTTGTACGCAACATAACTGCTTCCTGCTCACGGTATATGTGTAAAATCACTATGCCAATAAACAGAATGTGTTGAACATGTTCTTTAATTATTTTGTTGAGCAAGAACAACCAAACACTTTGCGAACTTGTACAGCATTTTCACCTACAGTTGGGTTTTACTAGGTTATAGTAAATACTCAATGAATTTGGTCTTTCACAACCTAAAGTAACAAAATACAAATCAGTGTTAAAAGCAAAATAAACTAATAATAAAGTGGTTTTTTTCTGGAAAGAATGATTGCTTATACTTTGAAAATAAAGCTGTGAGCCTACAGGAAATATACAGGGATATGTATGCGGTGCCTTGTGACATTGCCCAGAATTCGGGACTTCTGAGTATGCATGTGTAGAATTTCACTGTAAATGCTCTTTTAAACTGGCTGATTGCTAAATGAATTGCTGATCAAATGTGAATAAAAAGGCATTTGGAGCAAGGCAATGCACAAGCTACAGAAGTTATCTCTTTACTAGAGCATCAAGTAGCTTTTCTTTGCTGAAAAACAAGCAGAAGCCTTGAGCACCATCAGCTTTATCCTCAAGTTCCTTCACTGATCATTGTCACTAAGGAACCCCAAATTCAAACCCTGCTCAACACTGAAGTTCACTGCATGGCCTGTTCATAATTTCTGACTAACCTACCTCATAGGCTAGTTGTGAGGACACAATAGTGGAAGGGAAATAGCATGTTTGCCACCCTGAACTCCTTGGAGGTAAAGTGGGATAAAATTTCTCTTCCAACTGACATAAACTTTCCTAGCTAGCCAAGTGAACAACTGCTTAAGGCCTGCTCAGTAAACTTAAACACAAGGAACTGATAATTGCATTTTAAGGTTATGAACACAAAAAAGTGAAAGGAGTTATTTCCCCTTGCATAGAACGTTGAAACTGGATAAAAATGCAAGTTTTAGCTCGCTTTTTATTTGGTACTGCATAGTACTTGCAGTGAACAAATAGATATATAGTGAAAATGTTATGGTGAGTAAAATGATAGCTGAGTTAAATACTTGTTCTCGTTCACACTGGAGAAAATGCTCGCAGCTCTGCATCTCCCCCCCCCCCCCCATTAGTAAAACCAGTTAAATAAAAGAATTAGACATTTTGCATAAGCATTCAAGAGAAATTTGCACAAAAAGCTCAAAACAATCCTCTGTAAATACTGGACTTTACAGCCCCAAAGCAATGAGACTCTGAAATAAAGATCCTCCATAATGTGGAGTGAAACTGGAAGTCTAGCTGGTACCCTCTGAATGTCTCCTGGGAAAGAATAGTATGGGTGGTAGCAAAGCTTCATTCAGTGCTGCTGTTTATGTCATAGGGACTTTCTAAATAAATGTAGGTTCGTTACTAGGAATGATTTCAGAAGAGTCACCGGTAACTGTTTAGTCTTTGCAAAGCAAGTTCAGTTGCATCTTTAAGGCTAACAGAAAAATTGCAGGATAATCTTTTACTACAGGGAACTATTGTCTTTCCATGTGTGTTAATACTGCTTTCTAAGGTGCAGTTGGCTTGTTCACATGCTACAGTGAACTCAAGTGTAGGCTGACTACACATGTTTGTGAGACAGTGGACTTTGTGGTTTGTAACAGCTCAGCCATTGTGAACACAGACTACACTCACTGAGTGTGAATATTTGTATGAGTATGCAGCGCCAACTATTTTTATCTGTGGATTGTTGACTTGTTGAATGTGATACACAAACACCCCTGTTGACTTCCATATGCGCATTTGTGTTCTGGGTGGAAATGGGATAGCCTATTGCTCCTTGCATTTTTTGGCTTTTCTTCCATGCACAAGTTTATATACACTTGCTGCCTGCAGCCATGTCACTGTTACTCAGAGGTAAGTCCCCATGTGTGTTCAGTAGAGCTTACTCGTAATGTAAAAATGCATAGGACTGCAGCCTTCATCAGATTCATAAAATGGTATCTGGAGTGCACTATAAATGTGTTTCAAATCTTACAGGTATAATAGGATTCTCAGCTTGATTAAAAGCAAGGGTACATTTAAGAATAAGCAAAGATATAGCTATTTAAAACCTATTACAATAATACATGTTCTGGTAATATTTAAGTATAATTAAAATACATGCAGGCTAACTACTTCTTAAACCACTTATGCACCTAGTTCAAATGGATATCTGTTTGCCATTTACAGGGTAAGCCAATCTTGATCCCATGGAAGTAATTCATTCTTTGATTTCAGTGGTGGAATGAAGCCATATTAATCCATATTTATATTAGTGGTTGGAGTTAGGGTAGACAGACGTGTTTCTTTACACAGTACAGAGCATGTTAAATTAACTGATCATAACATGGTAATAGCCAATAGCTTGGATGGCTTTTAAAAGAATTGGACAAATTAATAGGAGCTGAGTCTATTGATAAGGCATAGGCAAACTTGGCCCTCCAGATGTTTTGGGACTACAACTCCCATCATCCCTGACCACTGGTCCTGTTAGCTAGGGATGATGGGAGTTGTCCCAAAACATCTAGAGGGCCGAGTTTGCCTATGCCTGCTATTGATTGTTGTAAACAGCCTTTGAGGCTCTTATTTTTAGAGTCAAAAGGCAGTAAAGAAATGTTTTATACATAGATTTAAATAAATAGATTTAAATAAATTTAGTTGGTTAACAAACAATGCTGGACTACTTGATGTACCTTTCTGGTTTCATCAGAAATTTCATCCCTTTACATACTTCCTCATATTATAGATTGGAGGCCTGACTCTCAGTGAAATTTAAAAACAGCTTTCCAATTAACATAGCTGTAATACCACCTAAAGTGCAAGTCAGCTAAGGAGCTGCCATTTTTGTTCCTTGGAATCAAATGCCATTCTGCATTGTGCTGCTGTGGGGCTCAGGCCACATCCCTTCGGTTGCCCATCACAAAACTCCAAATACAAGGTATGTAAGCATGCTGTTGTACTGAAGTTCACTGGTGTAGAAATATGCCCAGTAAGAACATAACACTGGTCAGAATAATGAAGTATGATAGAAACAGCCATGTACATTTGAATACCTTCCTTGGTAATTAACAAACTCATCTGACAAATGTGCATAAGAGGATGCTCACACAAGAAAGGCAAAAATTACAGTCACCCTGATCCTGCCGAACATCTTCATCAGGGTACTCATCCAGGCTCCATTAAACTAGGTTGATGTGTCTATGATGCAGACAGAGGTGTGCAACTTCCTCCAGGACCATAGATGGTTGCATCTGACCAGAGGGGAATTGAAGCCTTTTGTCTGTCCTTAACTACTTTGCTGCTGTCGGTCACCGTGTCATCCTTTGTAATCTGTTCCATCAACTGAAGCCCTGGGATATGTCCTTTGAAGCAGCATGTTGGTATAATTTTCCCCACTTGTCTAAAATGTCTTATTTGCATTAGATGCACTAATTCAGAAGAAATACTTAATTTAAACAGATTTCAGCAGGGCTTTTTTTTTTCCAGCTGGAACTCACTGGAACTCAGTTCCGGCACCTCTCAGGTGGGCGCCATTACCATTATAAGAGAACAAGGGAAGCGTTCATGGTGAGCTCCAGCACCATATTTTCTAGAAAAATAGCACTGGCTTTCAGTAGGAGGATTTTCTCAGAGAGAGAGATTGCAGCCAACATTGTGGCTGTGTATGCTTTGGTTCAATGCACAAAAATGGCTGCTCCTGCATTCAATAGACTAAAGGGTTATTTTAGAAACATAGGTACCGGTAAGTCCAGCCACCTCACTGACGGTAATAATCAGCATTCCTTTCAATCATCACTCTTATTTTTAAGGAGCTTCCTTTTCTTCTTCTTCTTCTTCCTGGCTTGCCTCTGCCTCCACCTCCACATATTCTTCTACATCGGCTGTGGCATCTTGATACTGCTGATACTCAGACACCAAGTCATTAGTGTTGCTTTCAGCTTCAGAAAATTCCATCTCATCCATCCCTTCTCCGGTATACCAGTGCAGAAACGCTTTCCTCCTGAACATGGCTGAGAACTGCTCGGACAGCCTCTTGAAGATCTCTTGTATGGCTGTGTTGTTCCCTATGAAGGTGGCCGCCATCTTGAGGCCACGGGGCGGAATATCGCACACGGCCACCTTGACATTGTTGGGGATCCACTCCACAAACTGGCTGCTGTGCTTCGTCTGCACGGCCAGCAGCTGCTCATCCACCTCCCTGGTAGACATCTGGCCTCGGAAGATGCACGCCACCGTCAAGTAGCGGCCGTGACGCGGGTCACAGGCCGCCATCATGTTCCTTGCATCAAACATCTGTTGGGTGAGCTCTGGGACGGAGAGGGCTCTGTACTGCTGGCTGCCCCGGGCTGTAAGTGGCGCAAATCCTGGCATGAAGAAATGCAGCCGAGGGAAAGGCACCATGTTGACTGCCAGCTTCCTCAAGTCTGCATTGAGCTGGCCAGGGAAGCGGAGGGAGGTGGTGACGCCACTCATGGTGAGGGACACCAGGTGGTTGAGGTCCCCATAGGCCGGCGAGGGAAGCTTCAGCGTCCTAAAGCATATGTCGTAGAGGGCTTCATTATCGATGCAGAAGGTTTCGTCCGTGTTCTCTATCAGCTGGTGGATGGATAATATGGCGTTGTATGGCTCAACGACGGTGTCCGAAACTTTGGGGGATGGTACTACGCTGAAGGTGTTCATGATCCTGTCAGGGTATTCTTCTTTGATCTTGTTGATCAGAAGGGTGCCCATTCCAGACCCAGTCCCACCACCAAGGGAATGGGTCAGCTGAAAGCCCTGCAGGCAGTCGCAGCCCTCACACTCATTCCTCACGACGTCCATCACACTTTCAATCAATTCGGCCCCTTCAGTGTAATGGCCTTTTGCCCAGTTGTTCCCGGCGCCAGAATTTCCTAGAAGAAGAGAAGAAGAGTTTGGATTTGATATCCCGCTTTATCACTACCCTAAGGAGTCTCAAAGCAGCTAACATTCTCCTTTCCCTTCCTCCCCCACAACAAACACTCTGTGAGGTGAGTGGGGCTGAGACACTTCAGAGAAGTGTGACTGGCCCAAGACTGACCCAGCAGCTGCATGTGGAGGAGCGGGGAAGCGAACCCTGTTCACCAGATTACGAGACTACCACTCTTAACCACTACACCACATTGGCTCTCTAGAAACAACGGAAAGGGCTAACTGTAACAGAAAATGCTGCTGAAACACTGAGCGCATGTTTAGGTTAAAAGTGGACATGACTAGATCTAAATATAAAGCAAAGGGATACTAGTCTTCAATGGAGCTAAGAGTGGAGGCTGTGGTATTATGTTATTGTTCTGCATAACTTCGCAGGTACTCCACTACAAACTTAATCGTGCCAGAATTTTGTTTTGTTTTGTTTTGTTTTGTTTTGTTTTGTTTGGAAAAGGAGGATCCTCAAACATGTTTGGCTTGTTATACTCTTGTTTTAAACTTTCCGTTTTTGCATTATTTTGTGGTCCTGTCTCTTTTTTTGTGGCAACCATTTTATAATATGCCGTTTTCACATGGCAGCCATTTTGCTGAGACTGGTACCTGCCCTGTTATCTTAAAATTCTCAATGTGGCCAACAGGCCCCAACTGGCTGGCGTCCCTCTGCCCTAAATGTGCTGAGAACAGCTTGTGTTTGCAACATGCAGAAAGGCTGACATGTACTGTGCTGCGTAATTTCTCTCTTTTTATATAGAGAAAACATGCATAGGAGTGGGCTGCTAGATTATATATTTTAGGGGGGGAAATATTCTAGTTTAGAAATCTTCAGGAAATTCAGATCTAGGCTTGCCTTCATGTTATCAAGGGTTTCAAAACTTATGCTAAACATTGACGAAATGTGCAACCGCAAACCCCAAATTGTCTTTCTAGAACAAGCTTTAGAATGAGTGTGCAAAGTGGTTATTGCTAACTATTTGGAAGCTGAAGCAATCCTTGATTCTCTGAGTGAACAAGATGTGGTCAATGAAGACATCCCACTTCTCCAGAACTCTTCTGCAATTTAAACATTTTATTTTTTAAAAAAATCATCCTAGATCTTTTAGGTTTCCCCCCCTGTAATCATGAGACTTATGAATATTTATTTTTTTATAAATACGAGTGGCTTCTTAAGTGTTCTGAAGCAATGAATAGAGAGGCTAGCTCCTCAGAGGCCCCATTTGATACACAACAACTTTATTTCTTATGAGACCATCATCTATTAAATTATATCCATATTATTAATGCGGCACACATACCATGAATAAAGTTATCGGGTCGAAAGAGTGGGCCTATTTTGCTGGACCTCACGCTGTCCATCGTTCCAGGCTCCAAGTCCACCAAGATAGCACGAGGAACATACTTGTGGGCTACAGCAAAAAAGGGGGAAAGCTGAGGGTCATGATTGAGGCAAGTAGTATCTTCTGCATGTATTTCCTTCACAAATCATTTCTTTGGTGTACATATTTCATTTAGAACACTATAGCACAGAAGTAAAAAACCTGTGTCCTTGAATATATTGCCAGAGTACAACCCTCAGTCAGGGCCGGCTCTACCATGAGGCAGCTCAGGTGGCAGATGCTGAGGTACAGGCAAGGAACAGAACTGTGAGTGCCTCATGGTGTGCCCTGTACCCCCTACGCTGGGCTGCTGCCCTCAAGTGCACTAGAAGACACTGTCCTTTCACCATTATTGGACTTCAGAAGGAAATCTTGCTGTGTTCAATGGTGTTTACTCCTGAGTAAATGTGTCCAGGTTACAACTCCAGATATGAATAAAAATGTCATGTAGAGTGCAATCCTGTAAGTATCTACTCAGAAGTATCTACCTAGGAAAATTATGATAGGATTGCAGCACTAACCTCTTTTGCATCTTATAACCAGCCTCATATAACCAACATGCTTAAGGCTATTTAATGCACGAAGGAGTTAATGCCACAGAGTAAACTGTCCTGCTAGGCTTAGCTAGGTCACTCCCCCTCACCTTGGGAGGAAGGTAAATAAGGCTGTTGTTGTATCTCACTCTACCAGAGAAGGTAAATTGTGAGGAGGTCTGAGCTCGGTGCTGCATCTCAGACCGTATGGCTCTTCAAAGCCACTCTTGAGTTACTATACCAATAATTTAGGAACTTTCACCAGCGTAACTGTCAGCGGCTGCCTCAGGTCCCAGCTCACAAAGGACCAACGCCAGTTGCTCTTTATAAACAAAAGTCTTTATTGTGGTTCATTGTTGGTTTGACATCCGTGGCGCGCAGCGCTACGTCTGAGTCCTTAGACCGGCGAAGTCCCGTCTGAATCCGCCCCTCCTTTACACCAGTTCAATACCCGAGCTTTGCTCCACCTCTTCCTTTCCTCCCTCTGCTCCTTTCGCCTCCGGGTCCTCCTGCCCTCTGGGGTCCCAACCCTCCTGGACTCTTCGGAGGCGGATTCTTCTGACTCCTCCCCCTGTCTCCGGCGGGCTTTGGGACCTGGCTCCCAATCCGGATTTTCTGCTGTCCCTTGCGCCTCTACATTTGAACTTGGCGCGCGCGCCCAGCCGCCCACTTTCCTCCTAACAGCTACACTGCTCCCTTCACTGCTTTCTCCTTCAGGGAGACTGGCCGGCCCTGCTCTCTCCTCCGCCCCTCCACTCTCTGATGGAGGCGTGGTCAGTCCTGCCTCACTCTCTCCTCCTGCAGGAGGAGGCTTTTGTTCTAATCTGTGGGATTCTCCCCCCCCCCCCCCGCTGCGCTCTGGTGGGGAAGCTGCCCCTGATTTCCAGCTGCCACTTGGCGACTCCCCACTGCCCCCCCTTGCCCTGACCCTGGGGGCCTCCTTCTGGGAATCTTCTGATTTGCTGGAGAGACTCAGGGAATCTCTCTGGTCACTGTCACACCCTCCTGCGCTCCCCTCCGATTGTTCCCCTTCGCTCTCCATCTCCTCCTTCTCCTGTGGCTCAGTCCCTGAGCCCCTGACAGTAACTAAGTCAAGTTTCACCACCTGAACAACTTTTTCTGAATGCTGTATGGGGAAGCACATTTGGAGAGTTGGTAAATAAACTATTTTTAACTTCCCAAACGTGTGATCTTTTTCAATGTTGGGGGAGAGGGGAACTTTGGAAGGAACCTAGAAGGGCATATTTTAAAGGTCTAACAGCCTATATTTCCACATTTTACTTTGCTGCATCTTTTGTGGTTTTCAGTCTTTGCTGGGGTTCTCTCACCAAAGTGTACTTGCCCCAAGCTTGGATCTTGGCATCCGGGAATGCTCCTTTTATACCTATTTTATTTTTCCTTGAAGAAACCATTTCTCATATCCTTGTTTCTTACACAGTATCGGATAGTTAATACTGCAGCCTAGCCAACAGTCTTTATAAATGGTTAAGAGACTTTGTGGCAGTGAAAGATGACAAGGCTTTTTCTATTTTCATCCGCTGCTATTGCTCTTGTAATCTAATTTCCCCACCCAGTTATCAACAACCCATGTACTTACAATACGCTTCGTTGAAATAAACATTAATTCTTTCCTGCTGCAGTGGTGAGTCTCCACGGTAGTTTCCCGTGGTATCAATTCCATGCTCATCGCTTATGACTTCCCAGAACTGAAAGAGGAAGGTTAAAAACAGAGAATAGTAATCACATGCCAATAACAATACTGATGGGACTCTATCATAGCTGTCAACGTTTCCCCCTTTTTAAGGAAAATTCCCTTATTCTGAATAGGATTCCTCGCAAGCAAAGAGAAAAGTTGACAGCTATGGACTCTATCGTATTTCTGCAATACTGGTGCCACCTTCGAAAAAGCCTGCCTCTTTGTTACCACAAGCGGGTAATAAGCTTGGGAAGGTAAACAGCATTTCCATGCGCTCTGGTATCCCATTGTGCCACATGTGGTTTAATCATGCTGGCCACATGACCTGGAATAGGAGTGCCAACTGTAATAAAATATTGTGGGGGGTCAGGTAAGCCCCGCCCCACATAATCGATCACACACACCATTTGAATGGGAATGCCCATCAACTTTGTGGAGGCCCAGCCCACTCAAATATTTTATTGCGGGGGCTGATGGCCCCTAGGAGTTGGCTCCTATGACCCGGAAAGCTGTTTGCAAACAAACGCTGGCTCCCTCGGTCTGAAAGCGGAGATGAGTGCCACACCCCATAGTAGAATTTGACTGGACCTAACTGTCCAGGGGTCCTTTATCTTACCTATAAAGTCCCTAAGTTCTGTATGTGATATATAACTATTCACCACACATTCTTTTGGTCACCTATAGCATGTCTCCTTTTACTTGCTTTTTCTGATGTCTAAAATCTCCCTGATGCTCTAGCCCCTTAATTGTCTTGGTAGGCCTTTCCTGAAACTTTTCCTGGCCCAGCACACACATGACATTCTTTCTAGACAGGTGTAAACTCTGGTGTAGCCTGCACGTGCCACAATTGGCAAAAAAAAAAATCCCACCTAATCAAATAAGATGGTCCCATCACCTCCTGGCAAATAGAAGGGGAAGAAATGGAGGCAGTGAGAGATTTTACTTTCTTGGGCTCCATGATCACTGCAGATGGTGACAGCAGTCACGTAATTAAAAGACGCCTGCTTCTTGGGAGAAAAGCAATGACAAACCTAGACAGCATCTTAAAAAGTAGAGACATCACCTTGCCAACAAAGGTCCGTATAGTAAAAGCTATGGTTTTCCCAGTAGTGATGTATGGAATTGAGAGCTGGACCATAAAGAAGGCTGATCGCCGAAGAATTGATGCTTTTGAATTATGGTGCTGGAGGAGACTCTTGAGAGTCCCATGGACTGCAAGAAGATCAAACCTATCCATTCTTAAGGAAATCAGCCCTGAGTGCTCACTGGAAGGACAGATCCTGAAGCTGAGACTCCAATACTTTGGCCACCTCATGAGAAGAGAAGACTCCCTAGAAAAGACCCTGATGTTGGGAAAGATGGAGGGCACAAGGAGAAGGGGACGACAGAGGACGAGATGGTTGGATAGTGTTCTTGAAGCTACCAGCATGAGTTTGACTAAACTGCGGGAGGCAGTAGAAGACAGGAGTGCCTGGCGTGCTCTGGTCCATGGGGTCACGAAGAGTCAGACACGACTAAACGACTAAACAACAACAACAACATGGGAAAGGTCTTCCCAGGTGATGGTAGTGTCCCACATTTTCTTCCTACACCAGGAGATATCCTTGTAGGGAGAGCATGACACGTGAGCCAGTCCTGCAACCCAGAATCCGTATGTGGCAGCAACCAGGCAGACTTTTAACTGGAAGCAACATACAAAACCAGAATAACAGGAGACATATATCTAGCCTCCCCACTCCCCACATCCAGCCCGGCTGTCTCTTTATCTGGAACAGCAGGCATCATGCATGTGGGCACACCCTTCTCCTGTAGCCACCGGCCTTTTAAATGCCTCTTGTCTTTACTTCACAATCCATTTGTGTTTAGAATGCTTCCATTTATGTCCATGTAAATAGCCTCGCTGGGACAGAGCAAAACCTCCCAGCATGTCATGGAAGACTAGCTCCGCTGTTTGTCCCCTGCACAAACATGGTATACACTCCCTCTGACTGTGTGGAGGTTGCATTTAGCTGTCATGGCTACTAACCACTGAATGAAAGACCCTTCATGTAAATCCTCTGTTTGCTACTCCATTGAGAATTCTTAAGACTGCAGCCTCTGTGTGCAATCCTACGCTGCCATTTTCCCACCAGCTGTAGTAACAACAAGGTTCCTCAGGGTATATAATATGTGGAACAAAAGTGCCGCCAGACCTTTGGCTGCTCATCTTACTGACATCTTACATATTTATTTATGTAATTTACATAACAAGGTTTTCTGGACCGCTTCCTGGAAACATTAACAACACAAAGTATTTCTCCAACTCACCTTCCCCACAATGCCCTTCTGCCAAGTAAAATTGTTTGTGGACAAGAGAAATATAAACTTTAAAACATCAGGTTCTTTCACAATGGCTGTTATCCTAAATATATGTACAAGGAAAGGAATGAACACCACTGACTCTTTGTGGATCTTCAGCGTATCAAATGGTGCTGTAAAACCTGTTTCCTGTTTGAACTCAGTGATATGCATCTAGATGAAATGGCTGGCTATCTCATGGCTATTTCAGGTTACATTTTAATGTTGTATTTTAACCTTGTTTTTCAAGCTGTATTTCAATCGTTTTATATTTGGTGTTAGCTGCCCTGAGCCCGGTCTTGGCTGGGGAGGGAGGGGTATAAATAAAAGTTAGTAGTAGTATGAGGAGATGACAGGTATCTCTTACATACTTCAGGCTTGATTTTATTTTAACCAAGTTTGCCCAAGGAGGGCATTTCAGTAGCATCCCGATTCAGCTTTGTCCAAATTCGCTTTAAATCCAGTTATTAAAGGTAGCATTCCCTTGTCTTTTAGAAACGTTATTAAAAACCAGTTTCTTACCTTCGATCCAATTTGGTTTCCACACTGGCCAATCTGAAGGTGCACAATTTCACGCATTTTGAACAGGATTTGGTGGGGAGAGTAGATTCCAGCTTTCCCAGATGTGCTCTGTGGAATAAGTGATCGCTCTCGTACTGTCAGCTGTAGCTGCTCTTATCATTGGCAAAATGCAGCTTGTATAGGCGAATGCTACACAAATAAACCCAACCACCCCACAGCTCCCCAAGGGAGTTCCTGGAACTCCCACCCTGCAGACTCACAAGAGTTCTGATAGGACATTGACAAGCAACTCCCTTAAAGCCTTCTTTTTACGCGATGGGTCTGGAACATTTTTCACCCCAAGGGTTGCATTTCATAGAATCACAGAATCGTAGGCTTGGAAGGGACCCTGAGGAACATCTAGTCCAACCCCCTGCAATGCAGGAATATGCAGTTGTCCTAAACAGGGATCGAATCTGGCTCTGGAATATAGATAACGAACCACAGTTTATCTGTTATGTACTGAATTGAATAGGATCCAAAAGGCAGCAGTCTGATTGGTCCTAGAACAATAGGATCCAGAATGCAGCAGTCTGATTGGTACACAGGAGCCACCCAATCCTGCTCCAGATGGAAGTGAATCCGCAACCTGATTGGCCTACAGGAGAATCCCGGAATTAGCCAATCACGTGGGACCCACTGTATAAATAATGTATATAAGGCAGACATTCTGGGGGAACTTCCATTCCTCCTCACCACTATGAGCTGAATAAAGAGCATGAAATCCACTCTCGACTCCGAGTATATTTCATTATCAATACTTTTGAGTTTGTTTTGTTGGCTTTTGTTGCTATTGTTATGTTTTTAATGCTTGAGTTGCATTATGGGGCAACACATACACACACACACCCCTCCAAAACACAAACCAGGGTAGGAGCGGCCCAGATGGATAGACTATATCAGAAGATGGGAAGCAAAGGGTTGGCTGAGACATGAATGAAGATTATCTGGTCCACCTTCCTGCGGTGAAACACAGGCTCCTTACAGAGTAACCTACGTTGTGGCATTTCACAAACAGACATGCTGGGGTGAGGGTGGAGGGAAGCCGCAGGTATCAGAATAAGTGATTGACGGTCTTGTTGAATCAAGTACTCGTGCAAAGGAAGGCTGGTTGCCCCGTGCCGCAGTTAGGTCAGCAGCGAGTGGTGCTGGCACCCATTTTGGACCGGTAGAATGGAAGGCCAACAGTAGGTGGTGCCAGAGTCAATGATAGGTGGAGGCAGATAATTCTAGTTTTATCTCCATCTTTCTCCAGGCTCTGTGCTGCAGCGGACACCACAACAATGCTGTAGAATGGAGTGCAAGAGGCAGGGGGGTGTTTTAATTTTAGCGTTGCACAGGGCGCCGCTGAAATTTGAGGGCCCAAAGTCCACCACTGGTGCCACCCCCTGCCCTTTTGGGTGGTTATAAGACAAGCAGATGGGGTTGGGGAGAGGAACACTCTCCAGCTGTGAACACTCAGGTTGCGCGCACGCTATACCTTTAATGCACATTCGAAGCATGTTCTGTCCCTCAAAGAATTATGGGCGCTGTAGTTAACCCGTCACAGAGTTACGATTCCCAGCAACCCATAGCAAACTGCAGTCCCCAGAATTGTTTGAGGGATAGAATGTGCTTGGAAGGTAAGGTGTGTCCTCAGAGAGAGGGTCTTTGTTGGACCGTGGGAGGGAGCGGGAAATGTGCTTCTGAACCTAAGTCATATGAGCAGTTCTGCTATCAGGTGCTTCCTTTTTAAAAACCTTTCTAGCTGCACAAGTTTCACCTTACAGCCTTTGTCTTCCCACACCATTTGAATGTGGTCCTGAAAACAAAGTTTAATTGAGACCTTGGATGTTGCATCACAGACGCCGGGGAAGCCACAGCAAAATATGTCTCCTTCTGATAGAGGTAAGCTTCTCTGTATCTTTGAGTGCACCAAAGTCTCCAGCAGTCTTTCTCCGTCAGAAGGGTGGAAGGAGACGCCTCTGAACACCAGGTCCAAAGCACTGTGTGACAACACAATGGCGAAATTTTTGTTCCTGCCGCGGCTTGGTTAGGTGAAGGAGAGGTTAAGCACATTTTTGATGGATACCCCAAATTGAGGCCAAATTCTGATACAAATAGGGAAATCTGTCAATGGCTCAGGCTATAGCTGGAATGGGGCAGGCAGATAGATAAAAGCAAGGCACTCAGATTAAGCATGAGCTATGCAAAATAAGTGCAGGATTAGCTCCAAGATGCTGCGTGTCGTACACCACCCCAATATCCAAGCGGGGAGGGGACCAGGGGTTCCAGGCATTTACCCAGGGTTTGGTTTCCTTGGAATGAAGGTCAACGAAGGCTGTGATCCCTTTAGGATAGATGGCTTTATTGACACATATATACAATATAAGCATGAGGTCAGGGGGCTCGCAGCATTAACACACCAGAAGGTATTTCTTCCCCAGATCCAGCACAGATCAAGCATGTCTCTGTGTCCCCGGTTTCCAGCCTGATTCCAGCTCAGCTCACACACAGAACATTGGCTATTGTTCTCCTCCCACCTAGCAGCTAGGTGGGCGGGGTGGAGGAAAGACTCACTCATTAGCCTGGAGGGCACCATCACTTAGCTGTAGCACTTGCAAAGTAGCTCATTGTTTTGGGATGCTGATGAGGGCACTTAAGGGGCCAGCTTAACCCCCCCTTGTCATCTTACAAAGAAACTTAATGGACTAGTATAGCAACCTCTTCTGAGTACAGGACCCCAGGAATGGGAAGGGCATCTTCCAGACTGACCCCTGCCAAAACCCACAATCTAAGAAGAAATACACACCCTTGCAGTCACTTATCTGATAATAGTAAGAACTGTCCATGAGCTATTGTTGGTGCAAGCACTGGCTGTGTTCCAACATTTGAAAGTGCCCCTGCTCCATTTGGAATTCAGAATCATGGCTTGTGTTTGTAATGACTGGAACATCTGGACTGGTTCAACTGGAACATACAGGCTTGTCAGCAGTACAACATGATTCAGTTTGGGTGCTGTGTAGGATCGCAGGAATTAAAGGTTTTACTTTTTTATGTTTTTATTTAGTACTCTCACACAAAACACATTCTTTACTCTCCCTTTTTTTTTAATCCCTGTCATTTCTTAGTGGCAACCCCCTTTTGAGTAACACAAATTTTCCATATGCAGACTTTGCCCATGTGTTGCCAGCTGATAAGGAACAGGGACTTCACATCATCAAAAAACCACAGTGCGTTTAAGGATATGGCTGAAGAGGTGGTTTCGCTATATTCCCTTACACATATATACAACCTGAGCATAGGATGGAGCGGCTCACAGCATTCGCACCCCAACAGATAATGCCTCCCCATTAGGTTTCCAGGGAAGCTCCAGGTCTCAGCTTAGGTTCGGCACAGAGCAATACATGCCTCTGTGTCTCCAGATTCCAGCATATGCCAAAACTCTCTCACACACACTATATATTGCCCTCCCTGGCCTAATGTTCTCCATCCCAGGATGACAGAGTGGCTTGGGAAACCCAGCAAGATGAGTGGGGTATAAATAATAAAACTGTTGTTGTTGTTGTTGTTGTTGTTCTGCTGCCAGCAAAGGTGGATTTAAGGCAGGATGTCTGGTTCTGCCACACTGGGTGCCAAGCCTAGAGGGAGTTGCAACTGTGATGTCATGAATTGAGCAGATCAGAAGGCGAAGGGGGGGCGGGTTGCTGAATTTCGACCTTGCACAGGGGGCTGCTGAAATTTGCAAGACCAAAGTCCACCCCTGCAGCCAGGTGAGGTGGGATAGGGCCCACCCATTTCTCTCTATGGCAACAGAATGACCTCTTTGCATAAGGTAACTAGCAAAGATATTAGCAGAGGGACCGGTTTGAATGGTTCCCCAGCCTCTTCTAGATTTTAAGTGGGCCTGGAAGGGACCCAGACTATCATGCACCCCAAAACTCCTGAAGATATGTATGGATATTCCTGAAAGATTCACTCCTTCAGGGACCCACACATGGCTGAACTCTTCGTCCATAACAGGAGTGGGGAACCTTGGATCTCCAGATGTTGCTGAACTACAACTCCCAGCAGCCCTAGAAAGCATGGCCAAGGGCCAGGGATGAGGGGAGTTCTAGTTCAGCAACAGCTGGTGCGTCAAGGTTGCCCATACTTGGTTCACATAAATATTCTGGTTCTAAATAGAAAAGTGAATCAGATTGACAGTTGAATCTTACATCAATACCATCAACAAGCCAGTGTCCTTTATCCATGGGCAAGAGTCTAGGGGAGCCCAGTCCACAACTTCTTATCCTATAATAAATGTGTTAAGTCTTTTAAGGTGCCACAAGCAGCAGACTAAGGGTTCCGCCATCTGGAAATGGCAGCATCTGTGCTGTTACAGCAGAAGCAACCACGAACTCTCAGTGGGACAGTTATTATTTTTCCTTTATAAATAACTTCTTATTCAGCAGCGACATCGCAAAAAAGAGCACACCAAAAGAGAAGAGCAAAACAGGAAAAGGGAGAAGGAAGGAAGGAAGGAAGGGGGAAAGGAAGGAAATAATATGAAATAAAATGAAGTAATAGCCCCTGTTCCCGACACGTTGATTACAAAATTCAAAGTAAAGTAGTAAACATCCGGATGAAGTGCTGTGGTTATCGTGGGGTTGTTTTAGACCTTGAAGCCCTCCGGCCCTTTAAACAGTCACGTGCATTTCTTCACATGACTGCCGGCACAACTGCTTTGCATGCAGACTGTCCCAGGTTCAGTCTACAGACACGGGTGAGTAGGACTTCCCGTCTGAAATCCACTGCCCGGCAATGTTGACAAGCCTGACTAGATATATGGCAGGTGCTTAACTGCTGATCCCTACTCCGATTTCAAAAAAAAAAAACCCAAACGTGTGTCATGGGCGTAGCAGCATCCCGGACATTTGACCGGTCTTCCGCCCGGACACTGCCGCCGCCGCAATATTCCGTATACCGAAATATCTCAACAACAGTTGTTTTAACTTACAGAATATGTCAAAATCTTCCTACAATTCCCGCAGTTTTAGTTAAGTGTGCTTATTTGTTCACTTGATTTAGGAGGGGGGTCAGCTGGCTACGCCCATGGTGTGGGGCCCTCCTCCCTTGACCCACAGTCCTCTGGGCTTCCCCTCCAGCTAAAACCGGACCCAGAAAAGCTCCCAGCTCTGCCGTTTCCAGACGTTACGTGCACGGGGAGATCAAGGCGGGAGGCGCCCCGGACACTCCCATGAAGTCAGGCGTCTAGCGCACAGAAAGGAACCAACCGCGGGGGCGCGCAGCCTGCGTACGTGAGAACGACGGGGTCCTTTGCGCGTCCACGTCGGGCGTGCGCAGGCTCCGTCCAGTGCTCCGTCCCTCCCGGGGCTTCCTCGTCGAAAGTACAGTTTCTCTGCTTTGGGCTCTAAGCTGCAGGGTGTGGCTTCCCGCAGGCGGAGGGCAGGGCGACTCCTGCACCCACCATGCCCCCTGCGGGGACCCTCCAGGGGGAAGCGGGGCAGCTGCTTCTCCCAGGCGGCTAGTCCCGCTCCCCCCCTCCCACCCCGTCGGGGGAGTCGCCCGGAGGCTGCCCTCCCGCAGGGGCCGGCCTGCTGCCTCCGCCTCCTCCTCTGATTTGCGCAGCCTTGCCTCAAAAACTTCCCCTTTCGAAATTGCCGGCGCAGATTGAGACCCGGCGACCGCAGGGACAGCAGCGAGCAGCAGCAGCAGCAGCCACCTCTCGGCTCCTCTCCCCAGAAGGACCCAGGAGTCCGGCCACGATGACCCCGCCTGGGCGCCTCCTCCTCCTGGCGCTCGCCGCGGGTGCCCTCCTGTGCGCGGCGTCCGCAGCCGGCGTCTACTTCAAGGAAGGGCAGAGCTGCCACAAGCCGATGGCGAAGAGACCTCCGGGGATCAGGTAAGGCGCCAAGCGCCCAGTCGTCTTCCGAACCCGGATCTCCATCCTGCCGGCTTGGAGAGGCGCGGGCCAGATTTGGAGACGCCAAACGCGCCTTGGAGCGCCCTTCTTTCGTCTGGCCTTACATAAAGAATTACGGGGTGGTGGTTTCCCAGCTGTCTCTGATCCCGCAGGCAGCATATGGCTGTCACGTGTAGAGCCAAGCAAATAGCCTCCACGAATTTGTCCTGTTTCCTTTCCACGGAGGTCCTGCGGTCTCCTGGTTCTGCAGCCTCTCTGTGGCTTTAACAGACAGGAGATGTGGTTTAGGGCAGTACTTCCCAATTTGTGGTCCGCAGACCCCAGGCAGTCCATGTAACCCACTCAGGGGCATAGCTGTCAACTTTTCCCTTTTCTTGCGAGGAATCCTATTCGGAATAAGAGAATTTCCCTTTAAAAAAGGGAAACAGTGACAGCTATGTTCAGGGGGTCTGCGGCATCATTCACATAAGAAAAACTACAATAGCGATATCCAAATTTTCAAAAGTCCATGTCTTGGGGAGCCAGTGTGGTATAGTGGTTAAGAGCGATAGATTCGTAATCTGGGTTCGCATCTCCGCTCCTCCACATGCAGCTGCTGGGTGACCTTGGGCCAGTCACACTTCTCTGAAGTCTCTCAGCCTCACTCACCTCACAGAGTGTTTGTTGTGGGGGAGGAAGGGAAAAGGAGATTGTTAGCTGCTTTGAGACTCCTTAGGGTAGTGATAAAGCGGGATACCAAATCCAAACTCTTCTTCTTCTTGGCTTTTGAAAAACGATGGGTCTGCCGTACTTAGCTAATTGGGAACCACTGGTGTAGGGGTTAAGTGTGTCCAACTAGTACTTGGGAAACCAGGATTCAAGTCTCCACACAACCATAGGCGCCGACTCCATGGGGCTTGAGGGGGCCCGAGCCCCCTCAAAAATTCGTTTGGGGGGGCTCTGCCCCCCCAATAATCTCCGGCGCCCCTCCAGCAGAGCGCCATCGCCGCCCCTCCCCCAGCCCAAAATGCACAGGGAGGGGCGGGCTGCATGCCTCCTGCCCTCCCTCCCGAGCAAAAGCTCCACCCAATTTCCTTTGGAGCTGATTAATAGGCGCAGCACGCTCTCCCCTATTCGCTCACGAGGAGGCGGCGCCACTTTATTTGCATATTCATGAGCTTATTTATTATTCATGAGCTTTCCCGGGCCCCCCCAATATTTTTTATAAGTCCGCGTCCCTGCACACAACTATGAATCCTGCTGGGTGACCTTGGTCCAGGCACAGTCTCTAGCAGAGCTGCCTCACAGGGTTGTTGTGAGGATAAAATGGAGAGAGGGAGACCCATGGGGGCAACTTGAGCTCTTTGGAGGAAAAGTGGGAAATAAATTAAAATTAAAATGCCTGGGCAGGCTACACAATAATGCACGTTTGGGGTGGGGGCTTGCTTTCAATTTGGTGGGTCTCTTCTTAGTGCCCTAACTTTGGGGAAGCACCATAGATTATCTGCTTTGCAGACAGAGGGTCCCGGGTTCCAATCCCCGGCATCTCAAGGTAGGGCTGGGGAACTGAGTCCTGCCTGAACCTCTGGAGAGCTGCTGCCAGTCTGTGCAGACAGGGCTAGATGGCCTGACAGCTTCCCATGTTCCAACTGCAAAACCTGGGAGTTGTATCTTAAATTCCCCCCTGCAGTTCACACGTCACTGCTCCAGGGTTTACTTCTTAATGCTGTTGCTCCCATAAGGAGATGGCAAGAGGCTGCATTAAGTGCTCCAGACTGGTTAGCGTGTCTCTTTTGAGGAAGTTTGCCGTGTGACTGCCCAGCAAAAAGTTGGAGGGAATCATGACAAAGCAGTGAAGGATTTTCCTGACACCTTTTCTCAGATAAAGGGGAGGAAAACAGCCACTTGCTTTTTTCTGTCCTCTCCCCATTCTCCAACAGAACCTCCCCTCGTCCCCATGAAAACATGGACACCTCAAAACTGCCCAAGAGCTGGGACTGGAGAAACATAAATGGAGTCAACTATGTGAGCACCACACGCAACCAGCACATCCCACAGTACTGTGGGTCGTGTTGGGCTCATGGCAGCACCAGCGCCTTTGCAGGTATGGAGATGCGTGGGATGGTTGGCAATGCATCTGGTGGGTATCCTTTATCCATTCCCACATCCAGTACAGAGGCTTTCACGTGACCATCTATCATGGTGTTTGGAGCAATAAAGTATTGTGCAACATCCACGTGAGATTGCTGTCATCAGAAAGCCAGCCCATATTAACCCCCCATCCCACTTATTTAATCCAGGTTTAATGGTTAATTGCTAACCTAGTTAATGATTTACCATGCATTCCCCCTTCTGAGCTATGGTTTTCCCAGTAGTGATGTATGGAAGTGAGAGCTGGACCATAAAGAAGGCTGATCGCTGAAGAATTGATGCTTTTGAATTATGGGGCTGGAGGAGACTCTTGAGAGTCCCATGGACTGCAAGAAGATCAAACACATCCATTCTTAAGGAAATCAGACCTGAGTGCTCACTGGAAGGACAGATCGTGAAGCTGAGGCTCCAGTACTTTGGACACCTCATGAGAAGAGAAGACTCCTTGGAAAAGACATTGATGTTGGGAAAGATGGAGGGCGCAAGGAGAAGGGGGCGACAGAGGACGAGATGGTTGGATAGTGTTTTCGAGGTTACCAGCATGAGTTTGACCAAACTGCGGGAGGTAGTGGAGGACAGAGGTGCCTGGCGTGCTCTGGTCCATGGGGTCACAAAGAGTCGGACACAACTAAACAACTAAACAACAACAACCCCCTTCTGAGATGTTTGTCTCCTCCTCAATAGTGTGCGGAAAAAACAAACCATGATCACTGGCGCAATGCTGTGTCTCAACCAGGAACTGTGGTTTGTTCCGCTTCTGCAAACCACAATGAGGCAGTCAAAAATACGCCCCCCCCCTCTATAGATCAGCCTTCCCCAGCTTGCTACCTTCCAGATATTTTCCACTGTTTTTGACTATGCCTTCAATCAGCAGATCAGACGGTGATGAGGGATGATGGGTGTTGTAGTCCAAAAGTCAAGGAGGACACCCAAGTTGGGGAAGGGAGATGAAGCAGAAAAAGCTGGGAAGGGGAATTGAATGGAATATTCTGGGGGGCAGCCATAGCTGACTGGCTGGAACTTGGAGGATAAACATTCCAGGCTACAACGTTTTGTCGCAGGGCTCAGTTGTTCTGTTGGAGCCGTCAACTTAAAACGTTCTCTGAACTATAGAATGCTGCAGGTCCCTATATATACAGGGTATATCTGGGCTCCCCAATGTGCACCTTCAGAGTAGGTCCTCCCCCCCCCCCCCCCCGCCGAAAGAGTATTCTGCGTTGCCCACAGCAAGCTGCAAAAATTTCCTTATGTGCCCCCAAGCCCAAAAAACTTGCCTTACTCATGCCTTACTCATGTCTGATAGTGGTTAAATACTGGAGATGATCTCTGGACACAAACCTCTTAGATCTTCAGTTTGTATATGTTTGGGGCTTAATATTAATGGAGAAATTGACTAGCAAGGTGCATTAAAGAAGAAGATGACACAAGACATTTAAGGGTTTTTCCAACACCAGGTTTAATTTTGTTACATGCGCTTCAAAAAAAAAAAAGGGGGGGGGGACGCTTACAAAACCACCAGAAACTCATGGGGAAGTGTGGAATGATGTTTATTTATTTATTTTTTTAAAAAAATGTAACCAAGTGAACTTTGTTTCTTTTTTGTAATTTGTATCAACGGGTTATGTTCGAGTTCCGCTACGGTGGGAGTGGGAGGAACCAAACATTGCTAATGTGTTTATTCTTTAAATTCGATAAAAGGTACAGTAGTTGATTTTTTTAAAAAAAAAGCTGTCTTCCACCAATTGCTGGTTTGTCATCCCCCAGATCGCATCAACATAAAGAGGAAAGCTGCTTGGCCCTCTGCATACCTGTCGGTCCAGCATGTTCTCGACTGCGCCGATGCTGGCAGCTGTCATGGGGGAGACCACAATGCAGTATGGAAGTATGCTAATGAGCACGGCATCCCAGATGAGACCTGCAACAACTACCAAGCTAAAGATCAAAGTGAGTTTATCTTACCTGCTTCTCTAGCTCAGGGGTTCTCAAACTTTTATCCCTGGGCCACACTTTCAGAATAAACATTTGTTTGCGCCACGTCGAATTTTAAAAATTGATACAGTGGAACCTTGGTTCCCAATATTTATCCGTTCCGGGAGTCCGTTCGACTAACAAAACGGTTTGGGAACCGCGGCGTGGCTTCCGATTGGCTGTAGGCGCTTCCTTCAGCCAATCAGAAGCTGCATAAGCAGCGCCGGACATTTGGCTTCCAAAGAACTTTCAAGAGGCAGAATGTTTGGCTCCCAAGGTGCTCGTTAGCCAAGGTTCCACTGTACGCTGGAAAACAAAACAAAAAACTCCTAGCAGTGCTTGATTTATAACTTTATAACATGGTTCTGGGATCACGGGACACCCAGAAAGTATAAAACAATACAGCTACATAAGAACATGAATCATTCCCAAAATATAATTACAAACGAGCCTCTTACATATGTACCTTAATGAAAGGTGTGCACTTGTTTTGCCAGGTCATCTCATTTATCTTAGGTCTGGCTTGAAGCAAGCAAACTTTCATATCCTTATCAACACAGATAAGTCATTCTCTTTCCTGATCTTTCATATTTGTCAGAATTGAAAGTCCCTGTTCACAACAATATGTCGTGTAAAACTGTAGAAGATCGGTCAATTTTGAAAAGATATCTATCCATATTCTGCAAATTAAATATATATTCTGATACTTTTACTATACTATACTGCACTGAAATGTTCAAAAATTTGAGTGTCCTTGAATCTTACTGCCACACCCTTTGAGAATCACTGGTCTGTCTAATCTATAATATTTATAACCTGCCTGTCAGCTGAGATTGCAAGATGAGGGTTATGATTAAAACCCACACTAAGGTACAAAATAACTGGGGATGTGTCCTTATGGAGGAAGGAAGCCTCTTCTGTCTCCTTGTGAATACTCAAGAGTAGATCCATTGAAATTAATAGATCTTAGTGGGTCTCCTCTAAATAGAACTCACCTTTGGGTACAGCCCTCTGTTTACAAGAAGACACATGCAAGACCACAAGGATAAAAATAAATTTCAGCATTTGTGCTTCCATCACCAAAGCTAATCACATGAGAAAGAGGAGGAAGGATGGCAGGGAGAAGAAAATGCATTTAATAAAAGGAGGAGGAGAGGAAGAAAGAGAGAGGGACAGTCTGTGGTGTAATCACACTTCATCAGAGGGAAACAAGAGAGAGATGGATTGGTTAGTACCATATTCTCCTTTTTTAAAAGCAGATTTCTCTCAGCAGTTACAATGTGCTTGTATTCAAGCAGGTAGCCTGTGCAGAAAGGCAGTTTATGGCCTTCCCTTCTATCCTTGTTCTCCTATTGAGTAAATGCAATTGCCCTTTCCCCCCTCATCTCTAGTAGTATTCATTCACTTATTATATTTCTTGGTGGCTTTTCTTACAAAGTATCCCAAAGCGACTTGCACATGAAAACCATTAGCACTTAAAAAGAACCAAGGGTCTGGGTAGAGATAAGGTTTAGCAAAGGAACTGGGAAGGTCTCACAGATAGGAAAGGTTCAGGTAGATAGCCGTGTTGGTCTGACACAGTAGATATATATATATAAAAGAAAGAAAGAAAGAAAGAAAGAAAGAAAGAAAGAAAGAAAGAAAGAAAGAAAGAAAGGTGCTCCTGGAAAATTTATCTTTTATAGGAAAGGGATCAGGAGGACAAAGACCCTGCCCCTGTTTTCTGCTATCAATCCCGTCCCCTCCCAAAGTGCAAGTTGTAATTATTTCAGCCTATTCCCTTCCCTGCTTCTCTGTACTTTCCAATCTTGGACTCCTTCCTCTTTAGTCAGTAGACCCAAAGAAGCTCCACACTCAAGAAATATTGGGTAAGACTAATTCTAGCTACTGTATTTTTCTCTCTATAAGACACACTTTTCCCCTCCTAAAAAGTAAGGGGAAAATGTGTGTGCGTCTTATGGAGTGAATGCAGGCTGCGCAGCTATCCCTGAAGCCAGGAGAGCAAGAGGGACCGGTGCGCACTGATCCCTCTTGTGCTCCTGGCTTCAGGGATAGCAGCGCGAAGCCTCTTCAGGGCAACGGGAGGAACGCTCCCCCTGCCTTGAAGAGGTTTGGCATGGCTATCCCAGAAGCCAGAACAGCAAGAGGGATTGCTGCTTTTGCTCCGCAGCACCCCATTTCTCCTCCCGCTTTGCTAGAGAGGCACTGTGCAGAGAGGGAGAGAATATATTTTTTTCTTGTTCTCCTCCTCTAAAACTAGGTGCGTCTTATGGTCGGGTGCATCTTGTAGAGCGAAAAATACGGTATATGGTGGAATGCCCCTATCTTCAAAAGTGTTTTTCTCACTCACCCCCCAACCCCCCAGCTGTCTCCTCCAATCTCTTCTAGTATGCAACTTGGTCAAAAAGCACAGCATCAAAAGGCGCGCCAGTTTGGGTTTTGTTTTTGTTTTTTTACACATTTCCCCTTTTCTCGCAAGCAGTGTGTTAAGGGGATATGGTGAAACCTAGAGCAGTATTCAGCTAATGCAAACTGTTGGTGCACAGATTTCTGCTTGTGAAATAAGACTTCCTTCCCTCTCCTCCATTGCGCTTACCCTGTGCCCTCCCTAAATCTGCTCCAGGACATTGGGGGGACGACTCCTAGTACATATTTTTTTTGGGGGGTGGCGGGGAGGAGAGGGGGAGCATGCTCCATTGTGCAAGGAGAACTCATTGTGGTGATGGAACATTTGCTGAGCACTGCATTCGAGTCCACCCTCCATTTCTTTGTTTATAACCACTGGATGAAAGGCAAGTTTATTTCAGTTAAATGTACCTGTTCATTTTCCAGAATGCAAGAAGTTTAACCAGTGTGGCACATGCATCACTTTTGGCCAATGCCATGCGCTAAAGAATTACACCTTGTGGAAAGTTGGAGATTATGGAAGTGTCAGTGGGCGAGAGAAAATCATGGCAGAAGTCTATGCGAATGGACCCGTCAGGTACAGAAGCTAAATGTTTGTAGCCAGTGTCTGGGTAGTAACACATGAAAGCATGCAAGTAATTGCAGTTATTTCAAATAGCCTATTGTAGTGGTGGGAGAAAGACCGGTGGCTCTGTTTATCTGGTTTTGGAATTTGCCACGTTTATGTTATACTTTATTAATCCAGTGCCATTTGACAATTGAGAACTTTCGTAACGCTTCAGAAGAGACCGGCACATCTACCCCATACATTTAAAGCACAGGACTTGCCCCCAAAGAATTCTGGGAACTGTAGTTCATTAAGGGTGCTGTGAATTGTAGCCCTGCGAAGAGTAAACTACCACTCCTAAGATTCTTTGGAGGAAGCTATGTGCTTTAAATGTATGGGGTGGATTTGATTTGTTCCATTGATACAGTGATTTGTCAAGTGATTGGACCAAGTAATTTGTCCATTGATTCAGTACATTGTCCAATTGATTTAGTGGCCTTAGGAATGCCTCAATTTGTTGATTATGTGGCAGCAGGTGACTAGCTAACAGGACAATAAGTTTTGTCCTCCTAGAAGGAATGGTAAAGGTGGAAGCTGACTTTGGGGTGCACCGGGTAGCAGCTTTGATATTACTCACAAAGCTAGTTTGTTTCACTGGCAGGAGGAAAGGGTGAAGCTTCAAGAAAAAGCCTTGGCAATTATGGCTCCAACCTACCAAGGGGCAAGTTAAAGTAACCTCTGCAGCAGCTTTCTATTTAATAATATTATTAATAATAACTTTATTACTTATACCCTGCCCATCTGGCTGGGTTTTGCTCACGAGATAAAGCTTGAAGCTCTTATATCAGGTTTTGACTTTTGCGGTGCTATCTAGAGTGGACGTTGAAAGTTTCAACTTATCAATAGCATCTTAAGGCTGCTTTAATGTCATTGTTCTGTATTCTTTAAAACAGCTGTGGGATCATGGCGACTTCGAAGCTGGAAGCATACACTGGAGGAATTTATAAAGAATATGACGCCCATCCCATGATAAACCACATAATCTCCATTGCTGGCTGGGGCGTAGAAAATGGAACTGAATTCTGGATCGTCCGGAACTCTTGGGGACAGCCATGGGTAGGAAGGACAGAGCAGCCATAAATGAGACTCTCGTGTGTGTGTGTGTGTGTGTGTGTGTGTGTGTAACATCCAGAGGGCCAAAGATTCACCAATCCTGCTCTAATAGGAATTTAGCCCTTCATATTTGATTACAGCTTTCTGGCAGGCCCCAAGAGCTGCACGACTCTGTGTAGGTGCAAACCCTACATGTACAAAGATCGGGAATGTGTTTTGCAACAACTGTATAAGCACTTGGTCCAGAAATCTGCACCCGCTCCTATGTGTGAGAATCTTCTGAATGCCACAGGATCACTTGCTGGAGTGTTTGGGTGCAAGACCACCAGAGCTGATAAAAACCCCAATGGATTGTGTCCATTTAGGGATCAGGAAATGGTGTGATGCCTGGCAAGCCAGAGGCAATAGAAGGGTGTTGGTGTTTTAGCAATAGACCAGGCCATTTCGGGAGGTGGATTTTGGGACTTAAGCCCACCTTTTCCTTCCTTCTCTCTGGCAGGTACATAAATAGTTGTGTGTCTGTCGTGCAATACCTTGCATGCAACACCCAAATATCCCACTGCACCAGGGATCGAAAAGGTGTGGCTTTCCAAAGGTTGTTGGATCACAACTCCCATCATCCTTGATCACTGGGGCTGATGGGCATCCCAACAACACCCAGAGAGCCACAGGTTGCCTAATCCTGCATCACCCCTTCCTGCATGCTCTGGGGCAATTGCCCTTATTCCTTCCAACTTGTACACAGTCAGTATCTGTTGGGTGAGGGTTTCCAGGGTGGCGGCAGCAGCAGCAGGAGAAGAGTCACTTGAGCCCATGACTAATGCAGTTTCCCATCTTGCAGGGTGAGAAGGGCTGGCTCAGAATTGTCACGAGTGCCTATAAAAGAGGCAGCGGAGGGCACTATAACCTGGCTGTGGAAGAGGACTGTGCTTATGGAGACGTCATACTTTCTTGAATTCTGCAATGGATCACAGACCCCTTATTTGCACTCCTGATTTTGAAACGAAAGGTATCTCCCAGCAAGATTTCCCTCCTTCTCGTGAAAGGGAAAGATCTATCTATATATTTGGCAACGCATGCTAATGGTGAAGTATTCGCAAAGATCAGGCTGCTTGTTTGCATATAACTTCTGCAGCAAATGAATCTCTGTTGATTGCACACACGGAGAGAGAAACGGCATTTATTTCTTTTTGTTTGGAAGCTTTCCTCGGTTACGATGATGTAGGTGAAAAGGACTTTGTGGTGTATGTGACGTATGGATCCCCATTCAGCTAAAGTGGGCTGAGTCTGTGTGTTAAGCAAAATGTTGGACCTGCAAAATATGCAAAATACCTTAATGGTGTTTCCATGCAGCCAGTGCCTAGTTTAAATCACATTGCCTCTATTTCTGGACACAGGGTTTGGGAAGAGCTGAGGGGCAGAGTCTGTCCTTACTCGTTGCCTTCAATGCATGCTTACTTGGTGCCCTTCCTTGCTGCGCATTGCAAGAGTTGCCTCTGTTGCTCCAGCCACTTTTGACTCTGGCCCCAACCATCACTTGTGGCCTCTGGAAGGCTGTGTATGGCCAAGTAGCCCTTGATTTCCAGCTCCTCTCACTGATACTTAATTCTGTTCCCTGGAGAACCTCAGAATGAGGCTAATATCCCTGATCCTTGTGTTCAGGCTCTGCAAGCATGGCACATCAGACTGTGTGTCGCATTGGCATACCTGGAGATGGAGATGCACAGCCCAGGGAAATCTATGCATTCAGTTTAAACACAGTCCACTATACGGGTTGGTTGCTATTGTGCATCCAGTATCACAGTTCAGTTCAAAGCCCCATTAAAACCAACGGGACACAACTTGAGCCTCAGTGCCCATCTAGTCACAGCTAAGTATTGGTGAATACAAGTTAGTGCTTTCCTTTTTTTTCGGGGGTAGGGAGAAATTGTGCAGCAGTTGGGAGCAGACCAGTTGCAGAATTATATGCGAGATAATATAGGATTTTTGGCTACTGAACTGTTTACTGTGTGTGATATACATGTTTTTAAATAGGAAATCTGCTTTTTCCACATTTGGGGATAATTCCTTCAGGAATGCTCACTGCTGGGAGGAATTGCTCAACAACAATCCTGTGAGGGAGACGAGGCTGAGAAAAATGTGACCAGCCTCAAGTCGCCCAGTGAGCTTCATGCACGAGTGGGGATTTGAACCTGGCTTGTCCCAACACCCTCTAATTTGGAAGGTGGCAACATGATGCCTCTTGCAGCGCCCACAAAAGATCTCGGAAAATATTCCTTTAAAACCCCCTCGATGAGAGCCTGTTCGCTCTTGCCGCTCATCTCCTGTTCGCACTAGCTCAGTCTTTGCGACATTCAGCATGCCCCCTTAAACATGCCCACATTTCATGGGGTCCTAGGATTGGACACCCGCCCTCCATCCCTTCTGTCCTGAAAGGTGCAAAGGACACCCTGAGTGAGTGTGGCGATGGCTAAGGTAAAGGTAAAGTTACCCCTGACTGTTAGGTCCAGTTGCGGACGACTCTGGGGTTGCGTGCTCATCTTGCTCTATAGGCCGAGGGAGCCAGTGTTTGTCCACAGACAGCTTCCGGGCCATGTGGCCAGCATGACTAAGCCGCTTCTGATGAACCAGAGCAGCGCACGGAAACACTGTTTACCTTCCAGCCAGAGTGGTACCTATTTATCTACTTGCACTTTGACGTGCTTTCGAACTGCTAGGTTGGCAGGAGCAGGGACCGAGCAACGGGAGCTCACCCCATCGTGGGGATTCAAATCGCCGACCTTCTGATCAGCAAGCCCTAGGCTCAGTAGGTTAGACCTGCGTCCCATCATGGCTAATGTAGGTGCCTTTAAAAAAAAAAAATTGATTGGGGAGGGTGAAAGGCCAGCACCATGACTCCCCTTCCTGCACTTTTCGAAGGGGTGGCCATTTTTGTGTCATGCCATGCCCCATGGGCACCCACGGAACTTTATCAAGATTCCAAATGTGCCCCCCAGGCCCAAAGAAGTTGCTGCCCCCTGTCTAACCTTTCCCTCTTCTGTGTACAAGGTGCTCTACAGCCTTTCCCTATTCTGTGAGTTGCTGCAGCCGTGCCATTGTAGCCATATGCACCTACAAAGGTAGATGTCATGAATAAGAGGCCGGTGCTCTTGTTTTAAGTGACAAACTTAGGGACTTTTTAAAGTGACAAACTTAGTGTTTTTCTGTTGAAACATCCCAGAGGTGGGAATGGAGGGGAAATAGCCAGGGGCCTGTGCTACTGATATAAAAATATAGTCCACGGTCTTCTTTTTTTCAGTGTGCTATTTTTATTTTTTTTTACAAATTGTAACTAATAAAAAAATTGGTACACTCATGACGATGTTGAAAATTAAAAAGGGCATGTTTTGCATCCTCACGTGTGTACCATACATGTCCGTATCAGACATCCTCAGGCACTAGGAGGAATCTTGCTGCAAGTCTGTAATTATATTATATTATATATAAACTTGTGTAACATACATAACCCATCAAAAAACCAAATAAAACAAAAAGGGCATTACAAAATCTAGACCAAGACCAACATAGTCAGAAACAAAAATGTAAGAGGCAGACACCACAGAATTTTTTTTCCTGATACATACAGCAACTGAAAAACCAACCTTTTACAAAGTTATATACTGGCAAACACAGTAGGGAATTTCCCTTTGTTCTCTGAAATATTTGCATAAGCAATAAAGTTCCGCCAGTCTCTCACAAACACATCTCTGTGTATTTCCTCTAGCTAGACTTAATCTGCATTTAAGTTCCTCTCCCACATTCTTCAATTAGCCTCTTCAAGTTCCTCCCCAAAGTGGCAATAAGTCATATGTGCAGCTACCAATAAATGTCATACCTCATCATGGGACTGAAACTGCCTTGGTCGCGCTGGTTGATGATCTCTGGCGGGCTAGGGACAAAGGTGAGATCTGTTTCCTAGTTCTGCTGGATCTCTCAGTGGCTTTTGACAGCATCGACCATAACATCCTTCTGGATGGTCTAGAGGGGCTGGGAGCTGGGGGCACTGTCATACAGTGGTTCCGCTCCTTCCTCCTGGGCCGTGTTCAGAAAGTGGTGGTGGGGGATGAGTGTTCAGACCCCTGGGCTCTCACTTGTGGGGTGCCCCAGGGTTCTGTCCTCTCCCCCATGCTTTTTAATATCTATATGAAGCCACTGGGAGAGATCATCAGGGGGTTTGGGCTGGGTGTTCATCAGTATGCAGATGACACCCAGCTCTACCTCTCTTTTAAATCAGAACCAGTGAAGGTCCTGTGTGAGTGCCTGGAGGCGGTTGGAGGATGGATGGCGGCCAACAGATTGAGGTTGAATCCTAACAAGACAGAAGTACTGTTTTGGGGGGATGGGGCGCGTGGGTGTGGGGGACTCCCTGGTCCTGAATGGGGTAACTGCCCCTGAAGGACCAGGTGCACAGCCTGGGAGTCATTTTGGACTCACAGCTGTCCATGGAGGTGCAGGTTAATTCTTTGTCCAGGGCAGCTGTCTACCAGCTCCACTTGGTACGCAGGCTGAGACCCTACCTGCCTGCAGACTGTCTCGCCAGAGTGGTGCATGCTCTAGTTATCTCCCACTTGGACTACTGCAATGTGCTCTACGTGGGGCTACCTTTGAAGGTGACCCGGAAACTGCAATTAATCCAGAATGCGGCAGCTAGACTGGTGACTGGGAGTGACCGCCGGGACCACATAACACCGGTCCTGAGAGATCTGCATTGGCTCCCGTATGTTTCCAAGCACAATTCAAAGTGTTGGTGCTGACCTTTAAAGCCTTAAACGGCCTCGGTCCTGTATACTTGAAGGAGCGTCCCCACCCCCATCGTTCAGCCCGGACACATCCAGCGCCGAGGGCCTTCTGGCGGTTCCCTCATTGCAAGAAGTGAGGTTACAGGGAACCAGACAGAGGGCCTTCTCGGTAGTGGCACCCACCCTGTGGAATGCCCTCTCTTCAGATGTGAAGGAAATAAGTAGCTATACTATCTTTATTTTTTAAAAAAAGATATTTATTGAGATTTTAAACAATTAAACAAACTTCACAGTTATAACAAATACAAGAAAAAAGACATAAAAAGACAAAATAAAAATAAAAAAAACCATAGAAATCCTGTTTCTTACTTATTACCTTCATAACCCTCTTTCCTGACTTCCTCGCATCTCCCTTTTCTGTGTTCCCTTTTACACAATCACATTCAGCAATATCTTACCCTCTTTCAAATCTTATTGTATATTATGCATTTCAACTATTATGTCACCATTTTTTCCCTTGATATCATTTATTTAAATCTGACATAATGTTATTCTAACCTTTTCACCCTTATTTCTTAAAGAGTATTTTTTGCATATTCCTTTCAGCTTTGTCACTAATGCCATATTATCTTTATATCCTGCATCATTTTAACATTCAATCATTTTACAGTGTTTTTGCAAGTAGTCTTTAAATTTCTTCCAGTCCTCTTCCACCAACTCTTCTCCCAGGTCTCGGATTCTGCCAGTCATTTCTGCCAAGTAGCTATACTATCTTTAAAAGACATCTTAAGGCAGCCCTGTTTAGGGAAGTTTTTAATATTTAATGCTGTATTGTTTTTAACACTCGATTTGAAGCCACCCAGAGTGGCTTGGGAAACTCAGCCAGATGGGCGGGGTATAAATAATAAATTATTATTATTATCATCAAACGAGGATGGGTTTATCTTCCAAGTCTGTATCATCATCTGAAAATAAAGTTAGTAGAGTTAAGTTCTAGGGTCTTCTGAATACATAGCAGGTCTGTATAAATACACACGTAAACACATCCTTTGGAAGGGCTCAATATTTGCAGGTCTGTACTATGTTTGTGCAATAAAAACTATGTTTAATAGACATGTTGCATGGCCAACACTGGCTGGGTTAGTCATAAAGGTTCAACAGACAACTCAAGATTAAATAATGACAATAGTAAATGCTGCTGGATGCTGAGGCCAGGATAGCTCAGTTGGTTAGAGCGTGGTGCTAATAATGCCAAGGTTGCAGGTTTGATCCCTGTATGGGACAGCTGCATATTCCTGCACTGCAGGGGGTTGGACTAGATGATCCTTGGGATCCCTTCCACCTCTACAATTCTATGACTCTACGCTGACTTAATTATAGGGAAAATTAGGTGCATGTTACCTACAATTGTATAGAGGCTGCAGAATACGGTTTTCTTGTGGCAGAATTTGGATTAGCTTTCCGTTATTTCACGCAGTCCTTCCAAGGAGCTCAACACATACCTAACCCAAATGACTGCTTTTAAATGTCAGCTTTCCTACAGCAGCCCCACTCCAGGGCTGCTACCCAAGGACTGCCTCTCCCCATATGGACCAACCTGGACCCTGTGACCATCATTTGTGTGCTGCCTCCACGTGAACTCCGGAAGGTGGCAACACATGAACTGGCCTTTTCCGTGGTGGCTCCCCATTGCTTATCTTTAGGCACCAGGCAAAGATGTTCCCAATTCACCAGGCCTTGGGCCGATCAAACCATTTACACCTGGCTCTCCAAATGAAACATAACATGAAAACGCATTCTTTTCGGCATAATATATACCCTTTAGTGTAGTAAACCAGATATGAACACACAGCAAACAACGGTAGTTGGCAGCATGGGCAAAAATATTCCTGCATTGCAGGGGGCTGGACTAGATGACCCTTGGAACCCCTTCCAAGTCCACAATTCTATGTACTAAGGAAACATGAGGGCATTTGTCAATTATCGCCCACACAAACTCTGGGTGCCTGACCCAGATGGGTTCTGTGCTGCAAGGGCACGGGAGCATTTGCAGAAGAATGCTTTGATTCACTGCTTGGCCCAGGGTGGATTGATAAATTTAGCAGTGTTGTTAATGCTCCGGAAATACATAAATGATTAGAAACCAAATCACCAAACGCCTCCAGCAGCAATTTTTTTTTTCTGCACAGGCGGCATATACAGTATTTAAAAGAAACACACACATGATGGCAGCCACACCTTATCCGTCACTGGGAAGCAATTCGTGGCCCCTTTAACTACAGTTCTCAGGATTACTGAACCGGGACGTGTGCGCGCCCTTTAAAAGCATGGTGCGTAGGCGGCTGTGTCTTGTTTTCTATTGCTCCGCCTCGCCTCCCAGGCACTTGCCAGGATCAAAGATGCCCACTGTCGGGTGTTTAGATCCAGAGGGACGTGCGGGTAAATTAACATGCAGCAAGCCGTGCTGCGAAAAACAAAGCCAAACCCAGACCTCAAGGCCCGGCCTTCCTGGAGTCACAGTTTTTCAAAGGCAGCAGTGCGCACCGCACTATGCAATGTGCCCATGCCTCGAAACCATGCTCTGTGTGTTCTGCACTGGAGAGGCGCTTGGGCATTCCGGGTTTGTGTGTGTTTGTTTCTTAAACTTGCCAAGTTGCAGAGTTGGGAGGGACCCCGCGGGTCATCTAGCCCAACCCCCTGCAACCCGCGGGCATGAATGAGCTGATGCCAGCCGTGATTTGATGGTGCGTCTGGCGGTGATGAAAGCCCCGAGACGCGCAGGTGAACCTCCCGAGGGCGGCGGCGTTTAACTCTTCCTGCCTCCCTCGACGGCCGCTCTTATCAGATGGCCAACCCCTCGTTTCGTAACCCTGGGCGAACCAGTCGCCCTTCCCGCGCCGGGGCGGCGCCGAAGCGGGTTATAAGGCGCGAACTTCGCCGCAGCTCCTCCACCCAACCGGCCCCGCGCGTTTCCGGCTCCCACCGCCATCCGCAGCAGCCGTCTGGCCGGCCGGGGCGCAGCTTTCGTTCGACGGAGCGGGACGAAGCGCAAAGAGCCGCCGTCGAGCCGGGACCATGGCCGGGCGCTGCCTCCGCCTGGCGCTTCTCCTCCTGCTGCCGCTCCTCGACGCCAAGGCCGGGCAGAGTTGCTACAAGCCGAGGATTCCCAGGCCCTACGCCGTCCGGTAAGGGCGCTCTCGTCCCTGGGAGTGGCGGGGTGGGAGCATGGATGCGCATCAGGAGGGGAGGTGGCCTGAGCATGCGAAAAGTGCATGGCCTTCGCTAAGCATCCAGAATTGGGGGAGCTGCTCCCCCCCCCCCCGGCGATTCCCTACAGACAGCCGTCCGCTGCAGCCCGGGATCTCCGACGGCTCTCCTTTCTGCTGCCCCAAACGAACCCGGCCGGCGGCCGGATTGTTGTGGGGAGACCCCGAGAGCCCTGCGGGGATTTGTCGCGTTCTCCCCGGGGATTTTCCTCCTCCTCTTTCTGCAGGCGTGGTTTGGTTTCCCGGACGCCGCTTGAAAAACAACCGGCCGGCAGCAGGCGAGCTGCAACCGCGGCAGGAGCAGATCTCGGCGGCGCCCCGCAGCGCGGAGGGTCGTCCAAAGACGGCCCAAGGTCCGTGCAAGTTGGTGGCACAGGCAGAAGCGGCGTGTTTGGACCCGGAGAGGGAAAAGCTGGGCCGAGATTTTCCTGCTTGCCCCACAAGCACGGCCTTGGGGTGCGAGGCTACCTCGCAGGGCTGTTTGGAGGATGAAATTAAATTCTTGCAAGCCACCCTGAGCTGCTGAAGGAGGGTGCAAAGCAGAAATAGCACCCTATTTCCGGGGGGGGGGAGGCATAGCTTTGGTGGCTAACATGTTTGGGTTTTTTAGCCTGGTGTTGCTCAGTGGAGGAGCACATGCAGAAAGTCTCTGTTTTCTCTAGGCAGGGCTCAGAAAGATCCCTGGGTGAAACTTGAAACCCAGATGAAGCAATGATCTCACTGTGTAAGATAACTTTATAGAAAGCTGACGTGCTGAGTCAGACCATTGGGCCATCAGGGTTGCCTGCACTGGCTGGCAGCAGCTCTCCAGGGGTTCAGACTGAGGTCTCTCCCAACCCTGGCTGGAAATGCCAGAGTGAATATGACCTGGATTGGGAGTGGGGGCAGTGTGCCCTCCACTCCACTTGAGGGCAGCAGACCAGAGACTCACAACTCCTGCAGAGAGGCAGGGCAAGGGGGTTCAGGAGGAAATGCCAGGGGGCTGCCACTGCCCTCCCCACTCCAGCATCTCCTTCCCAAGATGGCCACCTCACTTTGCCCAAGGCCTTTTTGCCATGGCAACCCACACATCCAAATTCACTTGGTGTGGTGATCCCATTGATTGTTTTTGTCCCACGAGTGGGGGGCTCAGCTTTGGGCTTGGTGGATTTTAACTGCCAAGGTAGCTAAGTACCTTGATTTGAGACATCCAGGCATATTACGGTTGAGCATATTACTGTGATCTTGGCTCGACTGCGCTGGCTGTCCATTACTGTAGTTTCTGGGCCCAATTTAAAGTGCTGGTTTTGACCTATAATAATAATAATAATAATTTATTTGTACCCCGCCCACCTGGCTGGGTTTCCCCAGCCACTCTGGGCGGCTTCCATAAAAACCAAAGATACAGTAAAATATAGCCTGAAAGGGCTCAGGACTGCAATGCCTGGAGGACCGCCTCTCCCCATATAAACCCCATATGACTCTGCTTTCATCCTCTGAGGCCCTTCTACGTGGGCCTCTTCCATATGAAGTCTGGAGGGTGGCAACATGAGAAAGGGCCTTCTCTGTAGTGGCTCCCTCTTTGTGGAATGCTCTCCCCAGGGAAATTCGCCTGGTGCCTTCATTATATATATTTTTTGGCGCCAGGCGGAAACATTCCTCTTCGAATAGGCCTTGGGCTGATCAATATTCTGCAGCCTTTTTAAATGCATTTTTTGGGAAGGAGGGTGGGTATTGTTTTGCTGTTTTTGTCTTACTTATTTACTTGTTTTTATCCCGTATTTTATTCTGTGAACTGCCCTGAGATCTTATGAAGAAGGGCAGTATATAAATCTAATAAAGAAACCAACAAAAATAAATAAATTCACTTAGCACTTACGAGTACCTTGTGGCAAACCATCACCAGATCTCCATCAGAGGCCAGTTCCCGAGGGTTAAAATGTAAGGCTTCGGCTTTTGCAATGCTCAGTTGCAAGTCTCATTAGAATACGCCAACAAAACAAAAGTTGTAAGAGGTATTAATCATACCAGTGAAGGATCAAAAACAGTAATTATTTTGGGTTTACTTATCAAGCCTGTTGCATAGACTTCACAATCCACTCGTAGCTTGCAGCCTACAGCTGTGGTTCTCAGAGGGTGTGTCAGGAGAGGATTCACGGACGGTCAAAGACACATCTAAACATTTCGGTGTAGCACAGTAGATTATAGTATCTAAATTATTATTTGTGGATATGCAACTAGAAACAGTATGCATGCGTCTCTTTGATAGTATTGGCTGCTCTCCTACAGATCACCATGGGATATTGTGAACAGCGAAGATCAGGAAGGATGTGTTGATGAGGAGAGGTTTGTTTTTGGTCTCAAATTAGTCCTAATATAAATGGGATTACCTTTGCAAAAGCAAGCTCACGCCTCTCCATGAGTTTGTATGCATACTTAAGGAACATATGCAAGAGGCTCCTTTATAATTATATTTTGGGAGTGATTCATATTCCTATGGAGTTGCGTCATTTTATGTTTTCTGGATGTCCCATGATCACCTTATAAAGTTGTTGTGCTTTGTTATAAATCAAGCACTGCTAGGTGTTATTTTGTTTTCGTTTTCCAGTCCTGTCAATAAAAAAATTTCGGTGTGGCGTGAGCAAATTTTTATTCCGAAAGTGTGGCTCAGAGAAAAACATTTTGAGAACCACTGACCTGCAGGTTGGAAAATGCTGGCCTACGGGAAAGGGCAGCCTCCCCTATGAATCGCAGTATTGAGCAGCAGAAACATTTATGAGTGCAGAAATAGAGGCGTACTTTTCAGAGAGATGGCATTGGAGCCTCTGCTCCAGACTCCAGTGTGCTTGTGGGGCAATGGGGGACAGGATTATTCCCCCCCCTTTCAACACACCCTTATGGCAAGGGTGGGGCTTTCTAAATCAGCTTGTGTGTTTTGTGAGTCTATCTAAAGGGCTGTCACGTGAAAGGTGGAGCAAGCTTGTTTTCTCCTGCCGCAGAGAATGGCATCCAAACCAAATGGCTTCAAGTTACAAAAAGGGAGATTCTGACTAAATATCAGGAAGAACTGTTCCTTGGAGGTTTCCTTCCTCGGAGGTTTTGAAGCAGAGGTTGGATGGCCATCTGTCATGGATGCCTTTAGCTGAGATTCCTGCATTGCAGGGGGTTGGACTAGATGACCCTCGGGGTCCCTTCCAACTCTAGGATTCTGTGGGAGAAGGAGTCCCTCCAGGTTTAGTCCTGTGAGTTATAAGGAGTGGCAGGGGGACCTGCAACGAAGTGGTGCAGCGTGAAAAAATGTCACCTTGAGGATGCCAGCCAGCCAGCAATGCCCTTTTTCAGAATACACTCTGGTGTGGATGGGCTGCATAAAGATCCACATTCAGAGAATGAGCTTCCTGTGGGTTTATGTACTAAGACTGAATTCTAGTGTCTGCAGATCCCTTCCTTTTATTCGCGTTTGCAAGTACAGTGGTACCTCGGGTTAAGTACTTAATTCGTTCCGGAGGTCCGTTCTTAACCTGAAACTGTTCTTAACCTGAAGCACCACTTTAGCTAATGGGGCCTCCTGCTGCTGCCGCGCCGCCGGAGCACGATTTCTGTTCTCATCCTGAAGCAAAGTTCTTAACCCGAGGTAATATTTCTGGGCTAGCAGAGTCTGTAACCTGAAGCGTATGTAACCTGAGGTACCACTGTACAGTGGTGCTTCGGGTTACAAACACTTTGGGTTTCAAACTCCGCTAACCCGGAAGTAGTACCTCGGGTTGAGAACTTTACCTCAGGATGAGAACAGAAATCGCAAGCAGTGGCAGCAGGAGGCCCCATTAGTGAAAGCACACCTCAGGTTAAGAACGGTTTCGGGTTAAGAACGGACCTCCAGAACGAATTAAGTTCGTAACCCGAGGTACCACTGTACTGTGGTGCCTTTTAAGTGGTTTTTTCTGTGGTAATTTTGCAACAAGGGCCAGAAAGCATGTCAAGGCCCACTTTAAGCTGCACTTCAAGAGCTGCTGTGGTCACCTGAGCGCTCTGAAGAAATGTCAGCCTTGTGGCAATCACATGATCGCCCGGGAGGAATTTTAAGGTCATTTGGCCTGGATGAGTCATGCGATTGCCAAGCAAGAGAGGAGGCTGAACAAAGCCTGGTTGATTTGCTGATTAGATTGTTGCTCCAGGTTCAGATCCCCCAACTCACAAACTAGGCTCACACAAAGAATATTGGGAGCTGTAGTTTTTTTAAAGGGTGCTGTGAATTGTTGCTCTGTGAGAGGCAATCTACAGTTCTCAGGATTTCGGGGAGGCCATGTTTACGCAGCCTCTCAGCCCATCTTACCTTGCGAGGTGGTTGTTTATGATAAGAGCGAGGGGCAATATATGTTGCCTTGATTTTCTCTGTAGGATATTTTCAGAAGAGAGAGAGTTTTTCAGCTTTTTCTCCCCAGGCATAGGTTAATTCACTTGCTTCCCCCCCTTGCAAACAGAACCTACCCTCGTCCTTATGAATATCTGGACACCTCAAAACTGCCCAAGAGCTGGGACTGGAGGAATATAAAAGGAGTCAACTATGTGAGTGCCACACGCAACCAGCACATCCCACAGTATTGCGGATCCTGCTGGGCTCATGGCAGCACCAGCGCTTTAGCAGGTACGGAGCTGTAAGCTATTATTGCTTCGTAGGACTTGCTTCTCTGTCATTCTTGGCTCATTTCCCCATGACTGGTCAACAGATAATTTGTTTTGCATTGGACCATTGCTTCTTGAGATCTGTCCTGTTGGTGGGAGTACATAAAGAACAAAGGAGATTCCCATTATTGGCTCACACCATTTGCCCATCGAGTCCAGTATTGCTGGCTCTGACAGAGGGGGAAGCCATGGTAGAGCACTCTTTTTTGCAATATTACTTACCTACATTGGTTGAAAAGTCAACTTTGGGGTCAAAATGTAACTTAAACAGTCACATAGAATTGTAGAGTTGGAAGGGACTGTGAGGGTCATCTAGCCCAACCCCTTGCAATGCAGGAGATTCTGAATTTTGTGACAGTAAGAGCTGTTCAGTAGTGGAACAGACGCCCACGAGAGGTGGTGGACTGGAGGTTTTTACGCAGAGGTTGGATGGCCGACACTCATGGATGCTTTAGCTGAGATTCCTGCATTGCAGGGGGGTTAGACTAGAGGACCCCTGGGGTCCCTTCCAACTGTACATTCTGTGAATCTTTTGCCCAACCTGGGGCTCAAACCCACAACCCTGAGATTAAGAGTCTCATGTTTTGCCAACTGAGCTATCCAAGAGTTCGTTGCTTCCTTGTTTAATCCCAGCCTCCCCTTCCCTTTCTCTCCTGTGTTCAGGTTTAGATTGTAATCTCTCTGGGGCAGCGGCCTGCCACCTTGTAATCTGTCTTGTGATGTGCACATTGATGGCTCTATACAAAAAGATAAACTGTGTTAGGATTGGGTCTCCCAATTTTCTTTTTAAAAAATTACTTTAACAGCAAGCCTATGGAGGGATGGGTTCTGAACCCCCAGCCCCACTGTTTTCCTGAGCTTTCCCCCACCTGAAGCTGCTTTTTAACCTGCTAGGCATTTAACCTCTTCCTTTCTGTGATTCAATCCTAAAGCCCCACCCCTTGAATACTTCAAAGTTAAACTATTAAGATAGCCAACGAGGGATTCCTCCCACGTATTATGTGGTCTGTGACATGGAATGGTGAATTATGTGTTTCTCTTGGTTTTCCAGATCGCATCAATATCAAGAGGAAAGGCATTTGGCCTTCTGCCTATCTCTCAGTCCAGAATGTGATTGACTGTGCCGACGCTGGCGGCTGCAGCGGAGGGGATGACTTGCAGGTCTGGAGTTATGCTCATGAGCACGGCATCCCCGACGAGACCTGCAACAACTACCAAGCTAAAGACCAAGGTGTGTGAGATCCTTCCTGCGTGAACCTGGCTGTAAAAGAGGGAAAACAACAGCATTCTTTTTACACCAGCCTTGCTAAATAACTCCAGATTTTACTAGCCTGCCACCCACTGCAATCCAAAGTGGAAAACTAGAGCTTGTCCTTGCCCTTGAAAACAGGATTTTAAAAAAATATCCCTTCCCTCCACTTTGCGGGATGCAGGTGGCGCTGTGGGTTAAACCACAGAGCCTAGTGCTTGCCGATCAGAAGGTCGCGGTTTGAATCCCTGCGACAGGGTGAGCTCCTGTTGCTCGGTCCCTGCTCCTGCCAACCTAGCAGCTCGAAATCACGTCAAAGTGCAAGTAGATAAATAGGTACCGCTCCAGCGGGAAGGTAAACGGCGTTTCCGTGCGCTGCTCTGGTTCACCAGAAGCGGCTTACTCATGCTGGCCACATGACCCGGAAGCTGTACGCCGGCTCCCTCGGCCAATAAAGCGAGATGAGCGCCGCAACCCCAGAGTCGGCCGCAACTGGACCTAATGGTCAGGGGTCCCTTTACCTTTTACCACTTTGCTTTTTTTTAATAGTAATATGTGCCTTAAATGTGATTTTTACATTTCTTTATTTTGGTTGTTAAATATTCCAGAGTGACTTGTGTTACTTGGAAAGTAGGATAGAAAAAGATGCAAATAACTAAATAACTAGGCTGCACCAGCTCTCCTGCAGCAAAATTTCATCTTGTACTTTTAGCTGCAAGATCCCTGATGTCAAATGTAGGTGCTTGTTTTTGCAGATTGTGATACGTTTAACCAGTGTGGAACATGTGATACTTTTGGAAAATGTCATATGATAAAGAACTACACCCGCTGGAAAGTTGCCGATCATGGTACTGTCAGCGGGCGGGAAAAAATGATGGCGGAAATCTATGCAAGTGGTCCTATCAGGTAAAGCACTACAAGGTTGCATAATAAGCATGGTCCGTGGTCAAGGATGATGGGAGTTGTAGTTCATCAACAAATGGAGGGCTACAGATTTCCCCATCTCTGTTCCTTGGGTGGTATGGATGGTATTATTCTTTAAAAAACAAAAACCAGTGAAACAACCTTGCAATACTGTAAAGCAAATTGGTTAGCAACTTATTCTTTGTTTTAGCCCACACAAGGTGCCAGCCCACATAAGTCTGCTTGCAAAGCGTAAAAACACAACTCAAAGCAAAACTGGAGAAGCTATATGGCAACAGAACAAAGTAATTTTAAACACAGACCAGTTTTGCTTTTATTTCTTTAATGAAGTAAAAATGGCAGCATAGATTCTAGCAGGTGCTGTGGAAAACCCGCATACGCTTTCTAAAATAGCTCTCTTAATTGAGGTTAGGCCTAAATTACGGAAGCAAAACTGCCTGAAATAAATCTGTTTTAAAAATCTACTTAAGAATTTGCTTAGGAGCCATCTAAGCCTCCCACCCATGGCGGGAAGGAATTTCTGTACAGTGGTACCTCGGGTTACATACACTTCAGGTTACATACGCTTCAGGTTACAGACTCTGCTAACCCAGAAATAGTACCTTGGGTTAAGAACTTTGCTTCAGGATGAGAACAGAAATTGTGCTCTGGCGGCGCGGCAGCAGCGGGAGACCCCATTAGCTAAAGTGGTGCTTCAGGTTAAGAACAGTTTCAGGTTAAGAACGGACCTCCGGAACAAATTAAGTACATAACCAGAGATACCACTGTAGTATGAAAATAATGTAATTCAGCCCCCCAACTGGGTGCCCTCTAGATGTTTTGGTTTATAATTCCTTTCACCCCACTGGCTGGATGAAAGTTGCCATCCAAAACACCTGGATGGTATTGAGGTTGGAGAAGGCTGATGTAATAAGCAAAAGTGATGTTTCTTTAGTGACCCGGTTTGGTTGAACCTCCTATTCCAGTAAACTATGGACGTATTCCCATGTTCAGAATAGCTTCCAAAATTACAATTTAATGCTTGGAAGAATCTTACCAAATGAGTAAGACTTCAGTCCTATTTGCATTTACCTGGGAGTAGGCCCCATTGAACTTTGCGGGACTTGCATCTGAACAGACATTACACACTGCGTTGTAAACTTCACTCTGTTTAACGTGGCCCATTAAATGTGTTTAATGTGTGCCTTTTGGCAGATTTCTATTTACGAGCTAACTCGGTTTTTGCAGTTGCAATTAGACTAACAACAACTTCCCCATGTCTTCTTTGTGACTGCTCTTTTAAAAACCAAATGTTTTCTCTTAAACTGCAATGACCTCTAGTCTGTCTGGAAGTCTCTAGCAGACCCTGACGCCGCCTTTTGAGAGTCTCTTCCCCATGGTGTTAGCAAGGCCCACTGAACTCAATAGGATTGACACTGGAGTATATATGTATAGGATTGTACTGTTTATCTTATGAAAGCGCCAATTTGTCTCATGCCTGACGCCCAAACCAGTCTTTGCTCAGACCGTGCACCATTTTCCTGGAAGCCACATTGTTTATTTTAAAAAACCAGACTGAAAACCGTTGACCCTTGCCAGGTTTTTACCCAAAGTGGCTATTCAAAAGCTGTTGGTTTGCATTAGCATTTTTAATTGGATGTAATTTAATTTATACAGCTGTGGGATCATGGCCAGCCCGAAGCTGCACAATTACACTGGAGGACTTTATGCTGAATATCGTCTGCTGCCGTCTATAAACCATGTCGTTTCTGTCGCTGGCTGGGGTGTCGAGAACGGAACCGAGTATTGGGTTGTCCGGAACTCTTGGGGCGAGCCATGGGTAAGCAGGAGATGAAGACCGCAAGCAACATCTCTCCACAAAGAGAGGTTGGAGAGTCCTGCAGACAGGGCCTTCTCAGTGGTGGCTACCCTGATGCAGTGCAGTTGTAAACGGTGAAGGATGGCTTTGATCCTCTAAGTCAAGGATGGGAAACCTTGTGCCTAGGGGCCAAATGAAACCCTTCTGTCTGGCCCTCAGAACGGTCCCCAGGCCTCCCAAGCCACACCCCCTCTTCCTCAGGCCACACCCTTCACCAGCCCTGCTTTGTGCTCTCCCTGGGTACTCTTGCCTGGCTCAAATCCCTGGGATAACTCAGTTAATAAAGCATGAGACTTTAAACCCCAGGGTTGTGGGTTCAAATTCGACGTTGAGCAAAAAGATTCCTACATTGCAGGGGGTTGGGACTAGATGACCCTTGTGGGTCCCTTCCTACTCCACATTTCTGTGAAATGTGCGCTCAAACTCTGACAATGCTTCTTGCTTGCTTGGAGGATAGAGGGAAGCAGGCGTGGAAACGAGCCTCCTGCTACACGAAAGCAAAATTTTCATTCATTGCTCCGCCCACTTTTGCATCTAGCCACGCCCACCAGCAGCTTATGGCCCTTGAAAGGTTTGCTAGAGAGGAATGTGGCCCTTGGCCGAAAAAAAATAACATTCCCTGTCCTAAGTAATAAAGAGTAAGAATGTGGAGGGACGTTGGACAGGGCAAGTCTCTCACCTTCCATTATATATTGCAGTTGTGGCGCCCCCAAGGTTCTGTGCCCAGTGCAACCGAACCACTCGCGTTCCCTAAATCAGAGGTTTTCAACCTTTTTGGGTCCACGGCTCCCTTGACCAACTACAGTCTTTCTATGGCACCCCTGTGGAGCTCAGGAGCTCAGTTCTGTCACCCCTTGCCTACAGACCTGGCAGCCTCTCCACCCTTTTTCGAACACCCTTGAGACTTCCCTCAGCCTCCTCTCCCCTCTCCTTGGGAGTCCTCTGGGCAGCCACTGCCACCACCCCTGGTCTCTTAAGCTGCTCCAAAGATAGGTATCTCCTCACATTGCCCCACAGGAGCCTGGGAAGCACCCCTGGCCAGCCCCAGAGGCACCATTTGCCTGGGGAGCTCATAGCCGGGGCAACTGCAACAAACAGCTGTGCAAGCCTTTGGGAGGCAGAGATGCAAGAGGGCATCAGAGGAGGGAGGGAAGGAAGAGTGACAGAGGCCAGGGTTGCTCACACACCCCTGACCATCATTCAAGCAGACCTTCTCTACTTGGAGATGCCGGGGATTGAATCTGGCACCTTTTAGATGCAAAGCAGATACTTTGCCAATGAGTAGTCAGTCAAAATAGATGCTTTTGATTTTTAAAAGTTGATGAGGACAATAGCTTGGATTCCTTCTGTTCCGCTCATGGATCAGGGATTCCCTGCCTTGCCACTTCCAAGCTGCAATGCCTTCTACACACTGTATCTACAGCTGAGCAGGGGAGATGCTCTGGACTGATATACAGGAAAACTGGGAAATCCCCCTCCCACTTTGCATGAGAAGAACTGCTTTTGTTTGCACACAGGGCACTACTGGATTCAAGCTGATTATTGCAATAATTTCTCCAGCAAGGATACAGGCCAGTGTTCTCCTGAGCTCTGGAGCAGGAAATAGGGTGTGATTTGCAGGAGTGTATGCCCAAGTTAGTAATAACCAATACCCAACCAACCAGATCAATGTGTTTTGTGGCTGGAGATGGCAGAGGCCCATGATCCAGAGACCTGTGATTTCTGCTGCTTGTTAAGATCCCTTCTTGTACATGCACATGACAGATCTGGAAAGACAATCTGTTTCTGCCCATGCAGTTACCTGTAGGTGTTTCTGACATGTGTTGTGCAATGAGCAGTTTCAGGGCAGCACCGTAAGGTGAAAAGTTGGCTGAACGTGAAGTTGTCCTGATACACCTGTGTACTGATGCAAATTTCATCTCTTTCCAGGGCGAGAAGGGCTGGCTTAGAATCGTAACAAGTGCATATAAAGGGGGGAAAGGAGCATCCTACAACCTTGGCGTTGAAGAACAATGTGCTTACGGAGACCCAATTCTTCCTTAACTCTGCTGGAGGAGGATCTGGAAACACATGTTCAGAAGGCAAGGCCTGTCCCAGCCCACTGCTTCGCAAAGGGATGAGTTAATACTCTGCAGCAGTCATTAATCATGGAACGGTGAACCTTTATTCTTTCTTGAACTAAACCTTTCTCTTAAAAGAATTCAATGTTGTTTATGAAATGACCCAAAGAATGACATGCACTGATTGCACTGAGAGAAGCAAAGCAAAGAGTTTTTATTACTTTTGCATATGGAAATTAGTTAATTTTTATCGTAATTATTTTATAGCTTTCTGGGCAGGGAGAGACTTTTGTTTTTGAAAAAATGTAATACAGGGGAGCAGAGCTCTTAAATAACTTGAAATTAAATTCTGTATGAAATTATGCAGGTCGTAAATTTCTCACTGTACAGGCATAGTGAAGATGATTTGAGTCAGAAAAGCTTGGAAACGTGAGTGCTTCCTTGCTTTCTATAGGGCTAAGCTTTCTTGTTGAAAGTCTTCAGGAGCTGTTCAGTAACAATGATGGTATTACAGAACCAGCTGTTATGTGACGAGCCATTGATGGTCCTCCTTTCAGTCTTGCCCCAAAGTGGGCAACCTGTTATCTTCCAATAGGCTGCTGGGTCTGCATCCCCCCCCCCCATAATCCCAGATCATTCAGGCTGATGGACATTATGGTCTTCCATCCCTGGACAAGCTCAGGATTTGCACTCATCCATCTACAAGCTGCTGAACTGGCTGGTAAGCATTAAGGAGCAGCTTCCTAGCAGTATCAGCTCATATTTTGAACACATGGCATTCTTGTTATTACCCCACACTGACCTATCTCCTCTCCCCTGGAGCTGGGTGCAGCCTTTAAGGCTGCTTAGTGCAGGGTCACAGCTACTTATCTTGCCTTCTGCAGTCTCCATTCTCTTTCTCATAAGCTGCAGATCAGATCAGAATCCACTAGTTGACTATGGAGGGTTGTGCTAAAACTAGCAGCAGCAGCAGCAGCAGCAGCAGCAGCAGGCCAGCACTCCTTGGGAGATTACAGCTGAGCATTGCCTCCACCCCATCGTCCTGTTCCCCTAGGCTTCTGGCACCCGCTGTTTCAAGTAAGGGTAAAACAGCGGCTGCAAGCTATTTCTGCACAAGCTCCCCAGGGTGTCAGGGGAAGGGCAGGCTGTGTGATTTTGTCAACCTATGACCAAGCTCAGCAACGCCACCAGCCAATCACAGCCTGTTTTTGCTCCATATGGGGAACAGCACAAACAAGGGTTGCCAAGTACCTTGTAAGCTAGAATTCACAGCTAATGCAGGTTGAGTTTGGTGGCTCATAAGCTAAAAAGCCTTGAGCTTTGGGTATTCAGATCCTTTCTGGATTGTAGCACACAACCTGTGAGGGAGATTTTGTCTAGTTCATTAGCTAAGGTTCCATGATTACACTTTGCACAGTATTTATTTATATTTAAAATATTCCTTAACCACCCTTCATCGAAAGATTCCAGGGCAGTAAACAGAAGTGTGAATGAAATTGATTTATATGCAACATATCAGTACAATACCATTTAAAACCAACAAGCACAACCCACAAAACTTTAGAAAAATACATTTCGCCAAGGCATCTACCATGTCTGTGACCATGTCTTTAAAGAAACTCACACAACATTTAATAAAAAATGAATTTAATAAAAAATATAACTTAACCTACTTTGTGTCGTTTCCCCTCTTACAGGTACAAGAAAAAATAGTGCTTTTTTGATTTTGATGCACTCAGATAACTTTAACAAGACCTATTTTTACACAGTAATGAAACTTATCAGTTAAGGTTGAGATTTCCCTTCCAATAAGGCCAGTGATTCTTCACCAGGGTCTGGCAGTAGTATGTAAACACTGTGACACACAAGTAAGCTCTGCCAAGATTGTGTATCATTTATATATGAAGAAAGGGCTTCATAAGTGGTTTCTGGAATGCAGTAGGAATCAGCAATACTGCAGCTACCTGGCAACTAAGTGGCTGAACACTACCATGACTTTCAGGACGAGATGCACACAAAGATATTTATAACTTGGGGGAGACAAGTAATTTTGTCAATCATCCCATGCAGATGTTTACAGCAGGGATGGGGAGCCTGTGGCCCTTCAGATCTGGACTCCAACTCCCATCAGCCCCAGCCAGCAAGGCCAATGGTAACAGATGATGGGATTTTTAGTCCAGCATCCTCTGGCAGTCAGCAGGTTCCCCATCCCTCGTTTATCTGATTGTCAAGGATCAAACTGTATGTGTGGTATTCACACACTACCCTTCTAGGCACAACTATCGCTTATGCATAAGAGTGTGGGAAGGAATCATTCCCTGATGGAAATTATTAACACAAGATTTAGCCCTATATGCTGCAAGACGTCAACCACACACTGGAAGAATGCATTCCCCCCAGGGAACTAAGGCTAGGAGCACCTAGTGCTAGCTTTCCCCTGACATACATTCATTTCTGCTACACAAACAGCACAAGTCCTATACATGGAGTCACAAGCAACTGTACTCTGTCCTTCCTGATGCTCCAAGGTTTGGGGGCTGGGAAACCAATTAATTTCAGCTAAACTCTGTCCTAGTTTCAACATTTCGGAAGCCCAGCAGTGTGAAACTCCTGGTCCACCTAAAACAGCAAAACACCAACAAACTGCTCTTTCTCCCAGTTCTTTGATGCAATTTGCATTAGGTTGCTCTGCAGTTCATCCACAGCAACTGTAACTGGGTGTCTCTGCTGGTTCAGTTGACCATGATGAAGTTCGATTTACAGTGAGCTTTAAAGAAAACAGATGAAACAAGACATGATGACCTGCATGGCTCATTTTTTAAAATCAATTCACACAGAAAACAAATACTGATTCATTCATTTATACGCCAATCTCTCCTTGCAAAATAGCCCTTCAGTCCCCATGCACGAACACTCAGCATCTCTGCTATCCACTCAATACACTGATAAAGCAGGAGGTTCTCGTGTGTTACCAAAACTTAAGCCACAAAACATTACCTGGGCTTTAGGATGCCATGAGGCACTTTGGCGCTCAAGTTCCTCAATGTTGATTGCTAGCCCATCTATGGGTTTGCATTATAGCAGGCTACAGAAGCTTAAATTTCTGCTGGCCAGTGACATTTGTTCTACACTGGTGAGCAGGCCAAGGCCCTGGAAAGGTAGATCACTGCAACACTCATGAGGAGCTTTGTTCAGAAATCCTGAGCTAAATCAACTTGTTAGCTCTGGTGAGAGCTGAATAAACTGAAATGGAAACTCAAAAGCATGGGAAACAATTTACCTATGAACTCTGTGACGGGGTCATGCTCGCCTTCAGTCTTAATCGTTCCTGCAATGCTGTCATTCTCCAAGATCGGAAGAAAAAGCTGCACAAAGTCAGAGGTATACGGAGGAGCAATGACATCCAGCACCTGGGGAGATAACCGAGATAGCAGAAGGCTGTGGCTTACACTGTTCTAACATGTGGAAATAAGACATAGTGGTTGATGCATTGTCTCCTGATCTCAGAGAGTAGTTTGTCATTTAACGGAAACTTATAAACATGCTTCTGCAATTCTGAACACAGATGACATCCACCTACGGACACAGAGTTGCATGCAGTGTAGTGCTGACAAATGTGTCTTGTTGCAACAGGACTTCCCCCCACTCTCCACCAATCTGTTCTGGGGTTCCCCCAACCTCCCGTGGAAGATTTTGGGTAGGGTGCAGGGTGTCTGCCGGGGGAGGGGGGGGAGGCAGATAGTGCAATGATGTCTGCTTGCATGGGCAGGATGTGCTAGTTGAATCCCATACACAGCATACAACATAGCAGTTGATGTTTCAGGAAAGGTAGAGAGAAGCAAAACGAGGACAGCATTATTCCTTCAGTTTCTGGCAACTGTGCCTTCTACCCAACACAGCAAGAAGTAACTGTCCCATCAGCACAAGGATTTACCCTTGTGCAACAGGACCTCCAATCTCCCCCCACATCAAAAACCAAAAACAGGTGGGCAGGTGGGGGAGGAGAATGTTCCATTGTACAAGTGTAAATCTTTGAACTGATAGGACAGTTGTTTCGTGTTATACTGGACGCAATCCCATAAGTCTAGCAGCAATGAATAGATTCCAAATCATTTCTGTATGTTTAAGTTCTATTTGTTCCAAACTGCGGGAGGCAGTGGAAGACAGGAGTGCCTGGCGTGCTCTGGTCCATGGGGTCACGAAGAGTCGGACACGACTAAACAACAACAACAACACAATATCAGAACAAAACTGTCCTGAGAGCCATGTGATATTCGAAGCCTTGCTCCAAGTGCCTTGCCTTCAGAGGTTACTTGGGTGGTGACCACCAACAGCCTTTTCTGTGATGGCACTCTGGCTATATTCCCTTCTCAGAAGTATAAGTTTGGCTACATTATCATTTAGGTGCTTTCCTGGCCTTTTAGTGGATGACTTGACTATAGGGTTGGATCTTTTGTTTTTACTGACTCGGTTGAAAGGCTTGTTAAGGACAAAGGTGGGATACCTGTGTTGCAAATAAAATAGCCAAAAGGCCACAACATAGTCTTAAGGCTCCCAATTTAATGAGCAAGTGCAAACTAATCTGCATAAACACAGCTTTGCAGGTTCCACGTAGTCACTGACCTCCGTCACAAAGTATCTGATCAGGGAAATGTCCGTGTCCAGCTTCTCGAGACACTTCCGTATGTAGCCAACCACCGGAAGGACGTATCCTCGACTGAGCAAGTGAACCATCCTGTCCAGAAGGGTTTTTTTAAGTTCCAGCTGAAAGGACAAACAAGGCAGGACGTTTGTCTTTGAAACTCAGCCTAAGTAAAAACTTAAGATAGTGTAACTGAGGGATCTGTTCATTCCCTAGCAAAGATTCTAAGCTGCATTAACCATAGGCATTAACCATTTAAAGAAGACAAGACCTGCCTTGCTGAATGAGAAGAAGGGCTGCTCTTGCTCGTGGGTCTGATTCACACAGAGTAGCCTCTGAATGAGGATGTAAGGAAGCTTCCTTTGGCAGCCATGAGTTCCAACAGCAGGCCTGTGCCAGGAATGGAACCCCCACACACACATCCAGCCCTCTTGATCTTGCTCTGGAGAAGGAAAGGGTTGCTGACTGCCCTCAGCAACGCCCCACTTTGTCCTACCAGGTTGTCATTTCTGAGAGTTCTGCCTTCGCTGCTCCTTCTGCCATTAGCTGCTTTTTCAGATGTCTCTGGAGAGTTTGCAAGCGGCAACAAATCACTTCCTATGTTCCAAACACCTGGTTCTCTGAGGCAGCGTCCCGCTGAACACTGAGGTCACATTCAGCTCTCGTAACTAATGGCAATTTGCTTGATCTATCTTCCCTGTATCTGTTTCCCTTCTGAATCCCAGGATCACCACTAAACTGCAAGGATGAATTCCACGAATAAGTGTTCTGTGAAATACTATTTTTTGCCTGCCCACTGACTTGCCAGTCAATGCCAGCTCAAGGCCTAAATCTATTATGCCAGCAAAGTTATGTAAACTTTTATAGCCTCGGGTGAAGAAGTTACGCAACTCTTGATTTTTGGCACAACGGACAATTGGCAAGGATATCAGCTGTGATGGGAGGTAATACTGAAAATCCCTTACTCATGATGCATCTGTCTAGTTCTTGCCAGCTGAACCCATGTACAGGAGAATGTACAAGAACAAATTCTCTCTTTTCTTGGCCCCACAAGAAGATTATATCCTCCTTTAATGAGAATATGGAGATGTAACTTTCATTTCTTAGTACAAGGATGGGGAAAGCAGTCTCCAGCTATTGCTGAACTCAAAACTTCCCTCAGCCCTAGGCAGTATTGTCTGATCAGAGATGACTGGAATAGGATTTGGCAACAGATCATTTGGAAGGGGAATGCTGCAGGGTTCTCCCATACTCTGATTTGTTCAGTGTCCCTTAAATAAAAGCAGAATTCTGCCCAGCAACTACAAGGCACAGTTATTTCCCACAAGAATCCTTCATTCACTTTCCTGCAGATGCCTGCTAAATTCTGCAGAAGAGAAGAATCCCCAAGATCAGGGGCCAACACTCTGAAGACATTGCTGCCTATGCTACAAAAGTGGCATAAAGGTTTGCAGCCCCTGAACACGCCCCCACCTGCAACTTCACAAAACAACAGCTCCCAGGATTGCTTGGGCAACCTGCTTCAGTTCTGTAGCACAGAAGTGAGAAGGAGAAAAAAGGCCTGAGCAAAATCTAAACCTCTGAATTTTCATCACCTGTTCCATGACATCGAGCTGAGAGTGCTCCGTCTCAAAGAGTTTGACCAGAAGCTGCAGGACCAGAGGATGAAGGAGTTGATGGCATGTACTGATCTGCAAACCAGAAGGCAAACACGTAAGGTCCTCTAGACTCCTATTAAGAGACACATTCTTAAAACACATTCTGGAGAGCTCAGTTGGTTAGAGTGTGGTGCTGATAACACTATGGTTGCAGGTTTGGGACAGCTGCATATTCCTGCCTGGTTGTGGGGTTGGACTCGATGACCCTCAGGGTTCCTTCAATCTCTACAATTCTATTATATGAAAACATATTAATATACATCACAGCCGCTCATTCCAGAGTTCCAAGCTTCACTAACCCAGATGGATCACCTGCAAAAAATTTCACCTTCTAGGAAATACCCAACTTGGAATTCTTAAACACAGAGTCCAGGTCTACATACAACACAGCAGAAAGAGGTGGCCTCATAGGCTCTGCCACTTCAGCCTGAACACAGGGCACCTCATTTTCAAAGCTCCCACACACACAAAGGACTAAACTAGGATGAGAGAGGAAGAGTCTAGGCCAGATTTTTTTTTTTTTACACACTGGGGTTTTTTTTGTTTTTGGTTTAAAGGGCAGTGTTAAAAAATGCGATCCTACCTGCTGTAGTCTGATATGGTATCCATCCTAACACCTCAAATTGCTGCAGGTGCAGACAAGACAGTAGTCATTTCAGTACCGTTACCAGCTAGTGGCTGACTGTAGAGGTAAATGCAAGCCACATTTCTAAGCTGTTCCTAAAATACATGCTTCCACGATGCTCAGGGACAAGGGGTAGAAAAAAATCTGGGTGTAGGGGATGGAAAAGGATGGGAACTGTCTGCTGAAAAGGATGTCTCTTCTCTGCTGACAGGGCTTTGCAGCTGATCTTTCAGTCATACCTTGGAAGTCAAACAGCTTAGTTCCTGAATGTTTTGGCTCCCGAACATCACAAACCCAGAAGTGACTGTTCTGATTTGCGAACTATTTTTGGAAGCCGAATGTCCAATGGGGCTTCTGCAGCTTCTGATTGCAGCCAATCAAAAGCCATGCTTTGGTTTTCGAACGTTTTGGAAGTCAAACAGACTTCCGGAACGGATTCTGTTCGACTTCCAAGACTGTATTCCAACTTCCAACTGTATTATTATTAGCCAATCATTTTAATGATTATGTCTACTGTTTTCTATTGTTTTTTTCTCTATTATTACTGTATCACCAGCCTGGTATTTTATGATATGCTGGTCTAGAAATACCACAATAAATAAATTAAAATAAATAAATGCATGGGCCTTAACCCCCACACAGAGCTTTCAACCATACTGCTTCTGACAATCTTAGCCAGGGCTACGCAGTTATCCCACAATTCTGGGCAAGTGAAGAATTTGATACTGGATCAAATGTTCAGCATCCCCCAAACACCAGCTTTCACTTAAGAACAAACTAAAGCTTTTATCTTCATGGTTGGCAAAATGGGGCACCTGAACACATATGCATGCAAAGCCGGGTGAACTTTCAACAACCAGAGGGGATTTCCAGTGGTTAAGAGGTGGAGCTTCAATGCCCTGCAAAACTCTTTGCCCCTTCCCCCCAGGACCAGCAGAAGTAAACCACTCAAAACACATTATTTGTCATGTCGAATTAAATGTAGTGTGCGTGCGCACAGACACACATACAGCCCTGACCTTACCTCATCCAACAGCGCCAAGTGCACTGGAGTATGATCAGTCTGAAGCTGGAAATAGCGGGGCTCTGACACTGTCCAGTCAACCCATTTCAGAACCCCCATTGCTACTACTGGAAACCTAAAAGATATAGGGAAGTTATGCTAAATAGCATTTAAAGATTTATGTATTTACAGTATGCACTCCCTATTTTTAAAAAATCACGATGGTATGCAACACAAGAGAGTAAACTCAGCAGAAGTAACCATAAAACAAGAAAACATCAATTAATACTGATTGGTTTCAAAAAGAAAATTCATCTTGCAGAGGCCCGTCTGTCCCGAACAAGCTACAGCTGAATGCTTTAACCTGTTGTCCATTGGAAGCTTCCAGATCTGAATGTCTGCCATGACCTCACCATTTCTCTTTTGCTGTTGCAGTCTTTCCAGTCTGACATTGCCTCATGTGACCCTGAGCTGTCGGCCCAATCTGGAAAATGCCTAAGCTGCAGAGCAATACTGACCCCCACACAGGAAGGGGTGCTTGTTGTTTCTTCTGTGAATTAATGTTGGAAAAACAGATCCTAACCTTTTAAGGAAACTGATTTGCTTTAAGCAAGGGTACTGAAAGTCTCTCCCCATGACACAGAAGCCTAGCTCAGCACTGAGCGGTATATTATGAACTAATACAATAATAAAATGATAATGATATTATTAATACTAATAGGTGGTATTCAACTCCTGCATTTGAACAGGACGATGATCTCCACTTGCACAACAGGACTTTGCCCCACACCTTCTCTAAATTTGTTCCAAAGAGTTGGGGGAACTCGTAGAACAAACTTTGGGGTTATGTTACAAGGTCAGAGCAGGGAAGAATGTTCTGTTGCACAAAGAGAAATTCACTCACAGAACAAGAGACTCACTGCTCTGTTGGATTCCACTTAATAATAAACAAAGAAACAACAGGCAAGGATCAAGGTCCAAACAGTTAGCAGCCCATGGAAATAACCTTCATCCTAAGGTTATCAACAGCTGCAGTGAACATATGTTTTTCATTTGTATTTCAATATTATTGTAAGCTGTCCAGAAATGTTATTAGCTGGCATATAAACAATATATGGCATATAAATATCTGTACCAAGGAAAAGCAAAAAACTGAAGTGTTTCCACATTAATGCCAGCTTTACTCTCAAGCAAATTATTCAAAATCTTCTTCCAAGATTTACCTGATGCACTGGTAGAGGGTACTCAGTTCTGCTACAAGTTCAGAGGCGCCTTTATTTTCATTGCAACAAAGATTGTGAACAGTCTCAATCGCTTTTGTGGTGGACTTGAGTTCATCTTTATTTATGCTCACTCTTTTGTTCTAAAAGTGTGATAAAATGTGGTATGGGAGACAAGAGGAGTCATGAGTGTAGAACTGGCCCATGGTACAGATTGCAATTTCATCAACCTTCCTGAAGAGTCAATGTTTTTGTGCTCTCTGCATGCCTTTCCTTTCACTTTCCACAAACAAGATAATACCATTAAGTAACGTGCAGAAGAATTTCCAATCTGATGCCATGAAGATATGCAAGGACAATTTATTGATCAAAGTGGAAGATGACCCATTTATATCCTAAGGGAAGGAGCCATGAAGGCATGCAATAGCTGATGGGTCAACAGGTTCATTTGATAGCTTAAAACTGGCTCAAGCTATCAGCTGGCTACTGTCTTTCATCCTCAGTCCCTCTACCCCAAACCTGTAATATAAGGATGCCAATAGAAACCCACCTTGCAGGCTTGTTGTATACTGAGATACTATACAAAAAGCACTTTGAGCATTTTTAAAGATGCTCTGTAAAAGAAACTCAAGTTGTTGTTTTTAAGCTGGTTATAAGTTATCACTTCTGGCAAGACAGGAGTCAGGCTTACAGCTTTATTCTAAATTATGATGAAACATAACACAAGCACATCCTTTATCCTGCTTTAATGCACCAGTTTACTCGTAAAGCAATAGAACAGAACTCAACTGAGCTTACCTTTTTCCAGGTTTCCACAACACTAGCTGCATATGCCAAAATATGAATATATTTGTGTTTATGGTCCTGATTGATCTTGGCACCTGGCTTAAACAGCGAAAGCATGAAGAGATCCAGGAAAGCGGGAACTCTGATCTGAGAAACAGTAATATAGGAAATCTATATGAGCCAGAGTGGTGTAATGGTTAGAGTGTCAGACTAGGACCTGGGACACCAGGATTCAAATTTCTACTCAGCCATGAATCTCACAGGGTGACCTTGGCCCAGCCACTGCCCCTCAGCCTAACCTACCTCACAGGGTTGTTGTGGGGATTAAATGAGGAAAGGGGATAAGCATGTGGGCCACCTGTGAGCTCCCTGGAGAAAAATAGCATATAAATGCAATATGGTTGGGATAAATAAATAGACAATAAAAAAGACAAGAGGCAGCTTATGCAAAACCATGGTTTTAAGAGTCACCAAACGCAGAATCTGTATCATGATCATGTTTCTAGTAAAGTGGATTTCGTAGACAAGGATTTCATAGACAAGGTTTGGTAAGAGTCCTAATGCCATAATCAAAATACAACTTCAATTAAAAATACCAAGAGAGTTGATTTTACCCAAATCACATAGTACCCCCAAACCACCGAAAAGCCTGGTCAACAGGATGGCCTAGAGCGGGGGGGGGGGGGGGCAAACTTGTGGTCCTCCAAGGTGTTGTTGGACTCGCGCTCCCATCAGTCACAGCCCAGACGGCCAACGATCTGGGATCATGGGAGTTGTACTTCAGCACCACTTGCGAGGGCCACAAATTTCCCTGTCCTTGGCCTAGATAATAAGTAGACTGCGAACACACTCGTTTTTATTTTTGTCCTCGTTATCCAAGGCACGCTGTGTTATAGTACCAAGGATGAGGAAGGTAAACATGCCAACATCTTTTTGGAGTCGGGGAAAGCTCATAGAGCAGTTTACAACTGCAAGTCATGAATCCCTGGCTGAAACCTTGTCTCAGTCACAAACTCTGAAGGTAATCTAAGGCAAGCCACTGCCTCTCAGCCTCTCGACTAGTATATAGCCTACCTTAATATGGCTGTAGAAGGGGATGCAATGAGACAGTGTATGTGAAGCATTGTGGACTTTGAATAACTTTCTAAAATATGCTAGCAATTATTATTAGGCATTGTGCTATTAGAGGTGCTAAGGGATAGTTCTCTTTTCCTTACATTCATAGTGTCTGTGCAATTGTTAGCAACTCAGGTGGAAAACAGCAAAGGTTAGAGAGAAAGGAAGCAAGCCAAGATGCAAAGGTGCCTTATGAGATACTTAAAAGCATGTTAATTCACAAGAAGAGGCTATAACTGTGCAGTGAAGGAGTGGGAGCAATGAGGTGTTTTACACACTTGCAGAGTCCTTGATGCCATTGAAAGGGTAGCAGGGGGGAAAAAAGCTTCTTCAAAAGAAGCTACTGATACTTACCAACTCTACCGGAGGAGGATCCATGCTCGAAAACATTTTGTGCAAGACTGTGATGTCTGCTGGGTTCAACGCTCCTTTCGATAACATGGCACCAAGCGCTTGGCAGGCTCGAGGGTACGAGGCAGCCGTTCCCAGAGCTAAAGTGATCTGACTAGCATCGTGGCCTCTTGAGAAGGTCAAAACAAGAACAAGAGAGAATTTTAGGTGATCTGTAGACTAAGAGGTCCTAGACTGCCAACAGGAGCAGACAATACTAAATGAATTCCAAGGGCGCTGAGCAGGTTAAAAATGACCCAAAAGAACCCCATGATCAAGATATGCAGAGCAGCATCCTTCAGATTGGGTTTGGGCTTATCATCAAATACACCAGAGTTACTTATCATCTAGCCCATTGCTGCATGGCATTATTAAGTTTACTTATACAGTGGTACCTCGGTTTAAGAACAGCCCTGTTTAAGAACTATTCGGTTATAAGAACTCCGCAAAACCAGAAGTAGTGTTCCAGTTAGTAAACTTTACCTCGATCTACGAATGGAAGCTGAATGGTGGAAGGGCACCAGCGGCGGGAAGCCTCATTAGGGAAAGCGTGCCTCGATTTAAGGAAAGTTTTGGTTTAAGAACGGACTTCCGGAATGGACTAAGATTGTAAACCGAGGTACCACTGTACTTTAACGATTGTTTCCATTATTAATACATAGTTCACACACTTGTATCCCTATCCTGCCATTTCCTAAGCCCCAGATCTGCTTAACCCCAGCAGCTAACTGAAAACACAAGCTAACAATCTTACAAAACGTATGAAAGACGTTCGGGCAGCAATGACCCCTCTAGGAGTAGGGAGTTGCACAGCTGTGCGTCAGTTATTAAGAATGCCTTCCTTTATGCCCTCATAATTCAAACACGAATGGAAAGGTCCTCCTTTGCCTATCTTAAGACACTGCTGCAGGACACTGTGGAGTCTTTCAGTTCAGAAATATTTGCTGATTTGTGCATGAAACACAGCTGTAAGTTCTCCTATTCCCAGGAGTCAGAAGGCTTTGTGTACGCCCAATGATGCACCTAAGGGAGAAGAACTGCTCTGGGAAAAACCACGAAAACCTGGGCGCCAGGTATTCTGCCAGCTCTATGTTCTCACGCCATACTTTAGTTTCAACTAACTTCCTAAAATGAACTTCACAAGTGGGTTGTACCAGGTTTCCTTTTTCACCAAGCTTACATCTAAACTGGGAGAGCACAGGGCAAGCAGAGCCACAGATAAATTCAGAAAAAGAGCTTTAAGTGCAGCAAGATCTTACTTCTCGTGAGCAAACCGCTGAACCTCTTGAGCAATCCTGCGTACAGCAGAGCCACCTTGCTCTTCTTGAGATAATATGGACATTATCGCTTGGGCAAAGAGATACGTGTGTTCACCATGGCACACCATTTTCTGCAAATACACCGAGACACAGATGAGCAGCTGCTCTAGGAACGACCAGCCCTTTCAAAAGGTAGCAATAACAGTATCTTCTGATTTATGGAAGTAGAGGCAAGCAAAAAAAGTGGTCTGGCATGCTTAGCTGAGATGGGAATAGGAGAGAATCTTCTCTGTATCATTCCAATTTTAGCACAGCCAGAGGAAGCACAATAGCAGAGAATCTAGGAGGACATCAAAATATTCTGGAGTACAGAACTCATTTTCTGTAGTCGGCAGGGAAATGGGAATCTGGCCGTGCAGCTTTGGCATATTGGGAAAGGATCCAAAAGGTGTCACATGTCTCAGCACAATTTGTGGAAGGCTCCTCACATCCTCCCTAAATCAGGGAGCTTTGGGACATCAGATGCATCATAAAAAACAAGAACTAGAGTAGGAAAGAGACTTACAGCAAACTCAGGTAAATTCTTCTCCAGATTTTCTTCCCCACCATCTAGGATAGTAGCCAGAGAAGTACGCAGTACTCGAGAAAAAACTTCCAACTGCTGGCATGCTGTTGATACGCTGGTTATCTCCCCTTGGTACCCAGCGTCAGAGATAAGCTGTAACAAAAGCATCAGCAGCTGAGTCAACTGCAGCACTTGAAGGCCAAAGGGAAGTTCACGCTCTGAAGAACCTCTCATGCATGCATTTCGGCAGATACCATTACATTTTCACTGGGCTGAAGCTGAAACAAAACTATGGTCTAGTTGAGATTCCTGCATTGCAGGGGGTTGGACTAGGTGACACTCAGGTTCCCTTCCAACTATACAATTCTATGATTTTGGGGCCTGTGGACATATTCGCAAACTGGAGAGACTTTCATGCCCACCACATAGTCATCTCCCACACCCAAGCATGGACTGCAACCTAAGTCACACCCCATATAAATTTTAAGCACTATTCTACATGTGTAACAGTCATAGAGAATCCTGGGAACTATAGCTGTTAACTGTGGTGATCTCACAGAGGTACAATTCCCAGCATCCTTAAACTACAGCTCCCAGGATTCTCGCATGATTTTCAAAGTGGTAAATAGTGCATTAAATGTATGGTGATGATGGGACCTTAGTTTGCTGACTGCAACAGAATGCTTCTTTCAAGTCTAATGGCTGGGGAAACCCCAGCAAGATGGGTGGGGTATTATTATTATTAATTTATTAATTTATTATTATTATTATTATTATTATTATTATTATTATTAATAATAATAATAATAATAATTCTCGCAGCACGGCTTCAGGAAAGCTCGCCGTGACAATCTTAGGTCCATCTTTGTTGATCACAAAATGTGCCAATAAAAATGAAAAAGAGTGCTAATGTGCTTGCACCTCTGATTTACAAAGGAAACAAGCCCTAATTGGTATCTTAATATCCAGCACACACCACACGCCATTTTCATCTAAAGCAGAGGAGGCTGGTCCGTTAGGGCCTCCTTCCTTACAACCAGCCCTAGTGGATGGCACTGACTGTCATCCTTTTCCTCCTCCTTAGCAATGCCCTTGTAGAACTCAAAAGAGAGGAAGATGGAGGCAAAAGCAGAATTAGTTGGCTCCACCTACTGTTGGCCTCCCTACTTCCCACCCTGCTGTTCCTTATGAGCACCACCCTGCACTGATATGAAGGAGCATTCTTGCTGACAGTTTAGCCAGCAAATGGCTCTGCTTCACTCTCTTCCTGCCCCTCTTGCTCATAACATGGTTTTCCAATTGACTGAAACAGATTATTAATTACCTTGACAGTAAAGTTCAGCATGAGACAGTCTGGATGAGCTTCGGCTAGTTTGTAGAACAGATCCCGCCATGTAGTGTGCGCTATCATTTGCTCAAGCCATGCTGGCGTCTGCCAGGGGAAAAAAAGCAGAGCAACAGAATGACACAGTCCCAGAGGCTGAGAAAAATCAACCTGAGGCTGCAAAACAGCTTTAGAATTTCCTAAAGAAAAAGCAGTGCTGACCAGGGGGAAATGTTGCATTTGCACCTTGGAGCTCGAATGCCTAGTCAACCACAACTTTGCTATCAGTTACCTACAAAGCAGCCAGAAAAAGTGTGAAAGACAACTTGCATGGGTTTTTTTTACTGAGATTAACTGGCATTGCAGAGAACGGCTCCCAAGGTCTGTGAACCCATGGCAGAAAACAAGACTTGTGTGTCTAGTCAAATGTAAGCTAGTACAAAAATCCCAGGTTGGAAAAAGTAATGGATGAAGCAGCTCTAGGTAGAGTTATGTAATTATCCTGTTCTGCAGCACAGTGAGACAAGGCAAGGCTCAGTGAAAGGCAAGAAAACAAAAAGGAGAATAGGCTCTGGTGCTCTATTTTGAACTTGCCTGCAGAGGTTCAACATAAACGTGGGGGGGGGGGGTATTGTTTTGTTTTGTTATTACAGGGGTACCTCGGGTTACAAACTTAATTCGTTCTGGAGGTCCGCTCTTAACCTGAAACCGTTCTTAACCTGAGGCGTGCTTTTGCTAATGGGGCCTTCCGCTGCCACCGCCGCATGATTTCTGTTCTCATCCTGGGGCAAAGTTTGCAACCCAGAGCAACTACTTCTGGGTTAGCAGAGTTTGTAACCCGAAGCGTTTGTAACCCAAGGTACCACTGTATTATGTATTTTTGTGTTTTTATCTTGTATTTTTTATGCTGTGAACCACCCTGAGATCTATGGATGAAAAGAGGTATACAACTTTAATAAGTAATATTAAAGTTGATGATGATAATAAATTTTGTTTTACCACTTTTTCAAGGTGGTTCTTTAAGAATGCGGTGTCTCTAAATTTAAAGGACTTGCATGCTTCTTGAGCTCCCAAAAGAATGTTTTCCTCCAAAACATGCATATGCCTCTGGGAAGCATGAGCACGAAAACACCATCCCACTCGTGATCTATATCTACTGATTTACAGAGGATATTCCGTACTTTTCCGTGTATAAGACGCCCCCTATTTTTTGGGACCAAAATATAAGAAAATGGGGGGAGATGGCACAAAGTTGTTGAGCTTCTTTGGGGAAGGATTCCCCAGAGTTGTCAAGCCTTTTTTAGGGGGGAATGCCAAAAATCGCTCACCCACATGTGTTGCAAAATCCACCTCTCATCTGTCCCATTGGTGGCAGAAGATGCCACCCACTGACGCAATCACCCATTGACGCAGCAACCAATAACACACACAATAGCCACTGACAGCCACGGCAGCAACCAATCAAACGTCCACCCAATGTACTACCCATGTATAAGGCGACCCCCACTTTTTAGCATTATTTTTACAGGAAAAAACTAGTCTTATACATGGAAAAGTACGGTACTCGTCTAAGCTGCCTTTGAGAAGGATATACTTGGCAGCATTATGTGAATTACCTCTCCTTCCTCTGTGAAAATTGAATCTGCTTTCCGAGGATCAAAGTGCTTAATTAGCAAGCTTTTCAGGTGGTTTTCCACTGTCTCCTGGACTTGAATGGGCTCAACACCTGCAATGAGAGAGATCCCTGTGTATGAATCTATGTCTGTCAAACAGAAATTCCTTCATGCTTCCTGTGACTAAACCTCGTGACAAGGGAGCGCATACAGTACACCCTCTCTCTACCAAACTTAACCAGGAGGCAATTACAGTCAGATGTTAATTTTACAGTACTCTGATTCTGCCGGCAAGCTTTCATATGACATATCTATTTGCATCCCAAGTGTTAGCTATTCAGTTAACTCATCCATTAAAGTGCAGCCGATTCTGAATCATAGGTCTATTCCCCCCTTAATGATAACTCAAAGCAGTAGTCAAAATATTTTTAAGTGACTAAGAGGCAGGAACGATTGGAACCTGAAGGCCCTTTAGTCATGCTTCAAAAAATGAGACAAATTTGCTATAGCAGGCATGTCTTTTTTGCATGCACCATCAGCAATTTTATAAAGGTGCTGTGCAAAAAAGTAGCAGTCACATACACACACAAACCCCAACAATTTTTGGGAACATACCTGTTTGAATGAGCCACTCAGCCAAAAGGTTTACTGTCTGAGCTACAGCAGTATAGTTATCTGATAAGAGCTGGATCACATGCTCTGGAGAGCCACCTGCTTGGAAATACCTGTTAAAAGATGCAGGCACCACTTTGAGCCAAACTCTAAAAAATCAAGGAGTATCAAATTTCGAAGTAAACTGCCCCTTAACTGAGCCAGGTACCATTCCTACCATTCCCTCTTCCACCCACACCACCCCAATCACCCTGCCATTACCTTTTCAAAGTATTAAATATGGAGGGCTCCATGATGTAATCTCGGGTGGAAAATTTCTGCAAACATTCCTGCTGGACACCAGCGTCATCTTCTTCACCATATTCATCATCTTGCTGTTTGAAAGTGCAGAACAGCAGTTATTTTCCCCACCACACTGGATTTCTGTTATAATACACTTGTTGGCAAAGTTAGCCCCCCCCCCCCAATTTTGAGGAATGTGGTTAGGAAAAAAAACCAAAAAAACCCAGCAACACATATTACACTGCTTCATCCTGTGGCTACAACGTTAACAGTCATACAGGCACAGGAACATAGGATGCTGTCTTTTATTGGGGAAGACTATTGGTCCGTCTAGGTCAGTTTTACCAATGCCTAGCCAGCGTAGGGTGCAACCCAGACAACAAAGCTAATGGTCTGGGATGATGGGAGTTGGAGGCAAATAAACATCCAGACCGCATCATGTTTAGGCTACTCCTAGCAGTTCTAGCAACTAGCAGTTCTCCAGAGCCTCTAGCAGGAGGCTAGACCATGGGAGCAACAACAGAACGTCCAGGTGCCCCCTTTTAAGGACAAGAAGACAAAGCTGAAAATGAATGAACTGCAGCTAAAATATTATGTTCATTTCCCACATGGTCTAGTAGTCCTTCCCCTAATGTTCTTAAGAGAGTCTCTTCTCCAGTCTTTGGAAGTGGGGAGGCAGAAAAAGGTCCTCTTTTCCTTCCAACTCTGCAGTTTAAATCTGAAATCTGAGCCCAGAGCTCAGAAACTTCTCACCCTAATGAAATTCCCTATTGCAAAACGCGCCTAGAATGACGGGAGTTCCGAATGGTGTTCATGCAATAACATAACAACAACAACAACAACAACAACAACAACAACAACAATAAAATGAGGAGCAACTTTCCCCGTTGCCCTCTTGGTGCTGCTTTTGAACACTTTCATTGTGTAAATAATGTCGTCTTGTCTTTTCTTTTCCTCTTTTGATTTTTTAAATTTCGTATCTTTGTTATTTCTTTATATTTTTTCCTCTTTTTTACTTCTTTATAAATTTTCTATTTTCTATTTTACTTCTTTATAAATTTTCTTTTTCTTCGTATGTAAAGTGATAGCATACAATGTTTGTATAGATATGTAAATTTTTAATCAATAAAGAATAATTTTTTTAATAATAATTTACTACCTACAGTTTTTCTGAAAATAAATCAATCCCCCGGGGAGGAGGGGGAAATAAGGTTTCCGGCTTGTGCACAGCCTCAGGAAAAAAGGGGGGGTTGGGGAATAATCAATAACAACAAGAAGACCCTCCCCGAAAGCTCTCCCTCAAGGGCCCCGCTCTCACCGCCCCTCCGTCGCCGCCGCCGTCGTCCCCCCACTCGGCGGCCGCGCTGCCTCCCAGGTAGTCGGGCTCCTCCATGGGCTCCGCTCGACCGCAGGCCACGTCCGCCTCCCCTCCTCCTCCCTCGAAGGGACCTCCGGCGCCGAGGCCGCAGAGGCACGAAAAGGGAAGAGAGGCCACGCGCACGGACGAATTCCGGGCTTCTTCTGAAGGTTTTATTGATTCGCCTCGCCCCTCCCCCCCGGGGCGGCTTACAGGTTTATAGGCTTCTTTTCCATTGTCGGTTACTATTCTTAGACTCATTTATACCCCGGGACAAAAAAAAAAAAAAAAGTGGCTTACGGTTTTGTTTGCTCGCTTGCTGCTTATTCGCTCCTTCGTTTCAGAATATTTTGCACACCGTTTGATGGTGTGTGTCCCCCCCCCCCGAAAAACCAGCCTCTAAGTGGGTTTAAAGGTAAAGGGTCCCCTGACCATTAGGTCCAGTCGTGGCCGACTCTGGGGTTGCGGCGCTCATCTCGCTTTATTGGCCAAAGGAGCCAGCGTGCAGCTTCCGGGTCATGTGGCCAGCATGACGAAGCCTCTTCTGGCAAACCAGAGCAGCGCACGGAAACGCGTTTACCTTCCCGCTGGAGCAGTACCTATTTATCTACTTGCACTTTGACGTGCTTTCGAACTGCTAGGTTGGCAGGAGCTGGGACTGAGCAACGGGAGCTCATCCCGTCACGGGGATTCGAAGCGCCAATCTTCTGATCAGCAAGTCCTAGGCTCTGTGGTTTAACCCACAGTGCCACCCGCGTCTAGCAGTCATGAAATTAAAAGACGCCTGCTTCTTGGGAGAAAAGCAATGACAAGCCTAGACAGCATGTTAAAAAGCAGAGACATCACCTTGTCAACAAAGGTCCGTATAGTTAAAGCTATGGTTTTCCCAGTAGTGATGTATGGAAGTGAGAGCTGGACCATAAAGAAGGCTGATCGCTGAAGAACTGATGCTTTTGAATTATGGTGCTGGAGGAGACTCTTGAGAGTCCCATGGACTGCAAGAAGATCAAACTTCTCAATTCTTAAGAAAATCAGCCCTGGGTGCTCACTGGAAGGACAGATCCTGAAGCTGAGGCTCCAATACTTTGGCCACCTCATGAGAAGAGAAGACTCCCTGGAAAAGACCCTGATGTTGGGAAAGATGGAGGGCACAAGGAGAAGGGGGCGACAGAGGACGAGATGGTTGGACAGTGTTCTCAAAGCTACCAACATGAGTTTGACCAAACTGCGGGAGGCAGTGGAAGACAGGAGTGCCTGGCGTGCTCTGGTCCATGGGGTCACAAAGAGTCGGACACACTAAACGACAACAAGTGGGTTTAACCAAGAAGAAAATGCAGGGCGGGGGGGGGGACTACAGCCCTACTTAAAAACATATAAAAGTTAAAATGCTAACATCGGATTAAAATAAGGGGGGGGGGAATCTTTTAAAAACAAGCACAGAAAAAAAAGCCCTATATCTGTCCATACCTACAAAAATAAAATAAATCCCCTAGGAGTTGGCTCCTATGCTCAGCCACGTTAAAGTTGTTTGCATCACGCTCCTGCCTTCTGTAAACTAGGAGGCACTTGAAAATGGCTTCTTGATCTGAACCAAGAATAGCCCGATCCAAAACTAAGGTGGCTCCCTCTTCAATTTGTGCCTCTGTGCCACGGCAAGGTGGTTTGTGGGTAATGGTGGGCGGAGAGGGGAAGCCTGTAAGGACCACGTGGGGCTCTAGCCCCATTTACGAGCTTCCAGCGAGACTTCCGGGAGTAGAGCGAAGCTCTTCCCTCTCCGGAGTCGCCTATGATGCCATAGAGATAAGAAGCGGGTATTGCAATAGGGGAGTCAAGGATGGATGCAGCCTGGTTTGCCTGCCGTGCAGGCGCGTGGTTTGCAATGCAACGCTCCTAATTAAAAAAACGCCTGCTGCTCCCACCCTATGTGTAAGGCGCTGGGCTTGGGTGCTTTTCGAACAGCACTGGAGCCCTGCAGGATCCGACCCAAGGACTTATGGAGCTCCTTGTCCTGTTCTCTTAGCACCCAAGCCTACAAAGCAGGACACGAGCTCAGCAGCACACAACGGAGGAAGGGCAGTATTGTCTGCACTGACTGGCAGCAGCTCTCCAGGATTTTAGGTTGGAGTCTTCCTTACCTGGAGATGGATGCCACGGGCTGGACCAAGGGACCTCTCACTGCAACGGATGCACTCATCCATGGACCCACAGCTCCTGCTTGGTGGGGGGAGAGGACCATAGCTCAGTGACAGAGCATCAGCTTTGGATGCAGGAGGTCTTGGATTAAATCCCTAGCTGGGAAAGAATGAGACCTGAGACCCTGGAGAGCCACTGCCAATCAGTGCAGACAATGCTGAACTAGATGGACCAATGGTTTGACTTGGTGTTTGGCAGCTTCCTACATTCCCCTCTTGTGCTGCCCAGAAACTGGTATTTAGAGGCACACCACCTCTGGTACCAGAGGGAGTACACAGCCTTCATGGCTAAGTCAGAGAAAGCTCTTTCCTCTAGGTCTTGGTCTACCCTCTTTGAAATGTAAGTTACAACAAATAAGAACATTTCAGAGCAAAACTGAAATAGAGTACGAAATAACACAGTGAAAGCACATCCATAACATTTAACTTATACATTTCTATGATTCCGCAGTTATGCTTACGTTAAATTAACAAAATATATTAAATGGTTACTTTCTGAGAATATACATCACTTACTTATCATCTAGTTCAACCCTCTGCAATGCAGGAATCTCAGCTAAAGCATCCATGACAGATGGCCAATTTCCCAAACTAATTATGGCTCCTCTCGTTAAAAACCACCAGCTCCAAAACAACCTGACCCCATGGTCTCCTCCCTGTCCCCCCCTCTGAGCACAAACTTATTTTGGGACATATGAGTGCACAATTCAAACAACAATCTTTTGGTACTTCAGTTGTACAAGTAAAGCATGAAATGGTGCAACATATTTCCTGTATGATTAATAATGAGATAACACCGGCACAGGACCTAAAACTTTCCACACAATTCTTATTCCCCCTTTAAAATTTTAAGTTAAAAATTAAGTTAAACTTTATGGCTTCACAATGTCTCTGACAGGATCTGACAGCCTAAATAATGCTAACAGGTTAGTTTGTAACATCCAGATTGTTAATATTTCATTGCCAAACAACAAGAATGAATGGACCATGCCATAATCAAGGTGCCCAAACAGCAAGGAATATTGAAATAGCTTGTCACTTGCTTTTTGATGAAAGCTCCAAGCTTGCCTTGCACTAAATGGCAAAAGTTGAGCAAGCCATTTCACTTCTCTGAAATTAAGAATGCAGCATATCCTGCATTCTGTTAATGCTGAAGTTTTCAAGTTTTGGCCCTCCTGGAAACACTTTCCATATTAGCCTGTCTGCAAAATAAGCATATTGGCAAAGCCTTAGTATGTAAACTCAGCTGTTACTGGTTTAAGTGCTGTGTTATTTTCAAAATCCATATATAAAGAGATTACAGTGGTACCTCGGGTTACATACGCTTCAGGTTACAGACTCCGCTAACCCAGAAATAGTGCTTCAGGTTAAGAACTTTGCTTCAGGATGAGAACAGAAATTGTGCTCCGGCGGCGCGGCGGCAGCAGTAGGCCCCATTAGCTAAAAGTGGTGCTTCAGGTTAAGAACAGTTTCAGGATAAGTACGGACCTCCGGAACAAATTAAGTACTTAACCCGAGGTACCACTGTATGTGGAAGTCCTCAGTTGATGATTTCCATTTCCTACAAGTCTCTCCTATCAGGACAATTGTTGCTTAAGGTTCTGCGAACGCAGTTTGCGATTACGCTGAAGACCGATGGCGTATTAGTTGTGATCACTGGGTCAGCTTTTACATTTCCTGCTCCTGAAAAGTACCATTTGGATTTTGTTTGGGTTTTCCTCCCAGCTGTGCCTTCTGTCTTGGATGGATAAAAAGGTAAAGGTACCCCTGCCCGTACGGGCCAGTCTTGACAGACTCTGGGGTTGTGCGCCCATCTCACTTAAGAGGCCGGGGGCCAGCGCTGTCCGGAGACACTTCCGGGTCACGTGGCCAGCGTGACAAAACTGCATCTGGCGAGCCAGCGCAGCACACGGAAACGCCGTTTACCTTCCCGCCAGTAAGCAGTCCCTATTTATCTACTTGCACCCGGGGGTGCTTTCGAACTGCTAGGTTGGCAGGCGCTGGGACCGAGCAACGGGAGTGCACCCCGCCGCGGGGATTCGAACCGCCGACCTGACGATCGGCAAGTCCTAGGCGCTGAGGCTTTTACCCACAGCGCCACCCGCGTCCCTATCTTGGATGGATAGGATCAGCTTAATAAAAACATCATTGGAACAATAAGGAGGTTGCATAATGTTGTGAAATTGAACCTGTTGTTTATCTACACAACACAGCTGGGGTTTTGTCACCGTGACACTTTTATTAACTCAAATGAAATCCATACCTTTACTCCCTAATCATTGCAGGCGACGTATAGATTGTGTCTACTACATGGGCTCATTTTCAAACTTTTCCAAGGCATCCTGGGCTTTCTTCAAAAGTTATTACAGATTCAAGAACCCTTTGTACATCCAATAATTCACACCCACATGGGTGACGTATGGATCTGTTGGGATATTTTTTCATCTAGAAAAGGGCATATATATATATATATTTAAATGCAGATACGTAATAGCATTAGGATAAATTTAAAAGCAGATTTTGAACACTTTAAAAATCTTATAGTCTAAGGAAGGTGTACAAAAATAACTGCATTTATAGAATATTGCCTTCTGCAGCTCAGTGGTAGAGGACATGCTTTATCTGCAAAAGGCTCCCCTATTCAATCCCTGGTATCTCCAAACAGTGCTGGGGAGATCCTGTCCGAAACCCTGGAGACCAACTTCTAGTCAGAGTAGACAATACTGAGAAAGATGGATCAATGGTCTGACTCTGAATAAGGCAGATTCCTATGAGGACTAAGCTACATTAGTCAAAAAATGTTTTGAATTTGTTATAAACATGCAACACTGGATGGCTCCAGAGAACAGATAAAATACACCAAAAAAACCCCCAACCCAAACAAAAAACAACTAAGCATTTTTGACATAACTCTCCCCCCCCTTTAACAAATTAATTTCTGACTTACTTCTTATAGTGGGGGTTTTCCTGTGTGTAGATCCACCATGAATGTCAAGATACGAACATTCAAGGACCAACCCCCAAACTGCTTAGGTTTCTGTGAGGAGCTTGCGCTAGGTCAGTGGAGCTATTGACCAGCTTTGTTTCCCTTGAGCGTCTGATCCCTATGCACTATTGCAAAAAGCTTTTGCACACCATTTGCCACACAGCAGGTGTGTGTACACAGTTTGTTTCAAGCTCCCTTGGGCTCATGCAACTAGCTTCATAGTACTTTGGATCTTCACCAGAATCTGTTAAATTGTTATGTATGTTTCTGAAATTATGAAATGCAATAAAAAAGTAAAAACGTTAGAGATGTTCAGAGAAAGGCTAGCAAATACAGAAGCCATGGTAATCATGGCTACCCTGCTCACATATAAATAATATAGTGGAAGTATAAAAGTACAGAGAACTACAATGATCAGAAGTATAGCATGCGAACTTTGGCATTCTCACCAACAAGTGTCCCCTCCCCCTTCTCCTTCACATACATTCACACGAATCATTGCAGGTAAGCCATGAACTGGGAAAGATTAATAAGAAACTGGGTCAGCTATTTTGGTTAGCTAAACCTTCTCAATAGCCTGTTTTGGGACAATGGATGTTGTTGTTGTTTAGTCGTTTCCGACTCTTCGTGACCCCATGGACCAGAGCACGCCAGGCACTCCTGTCTTCCACTGCCTCCCGCAGTTTGGTCAGGCTCATGTTTGTAGCTTCGAGAACACTGTCCAACCATCTCGTCCTCTGTCGTCCCCTTCTCCTTGTGCCCTCCATCTTTCCCAACATCAGGGAGTCTTCTCTTCTCGTGAGGGAAAATGGATAGGGTGGACCATTGTTCTGCCCCCTCAGGGTTCAGTTAGTGATAGCAAACCTGTGTATTAGTATTAGGTAAAAGGAATAACAATGCTGCCTTTCCCCCTTTGTAGACCCTAAGGGAGGTTGAGAAATGTAGGCACAGCAATATTCTACTTTCTATTGGCTCTGCCAGAGAGCAGGAAAACACCTCCCTTCCTCCTTTGTAATCTCATGGCAGTCTAGTGATGGCAAACCCAAAAAGGGAGAACTCACTTCGTCCTTAAAGAGCTCCACAGAGAACTTCATAAAAAGCTTTGAACCATCTTCACTCAGAGCCATAGAACAGCCTATTGGGCTGTAATATTTCTACATGCCCCTTGATTATCTTCAATAAATCAATGTATAAGGGCTTTGTGGATGAAATATACTTGGGAGTCCTGCAGTGATTTCATGCTCTTTATTGCAGCTTGTAAAACAGTGTTGAATTCCTCCCAAACCTCAGGCCTTTATATACATTATTTACACAATGAGTCCCATCTGATTGGCTGATTCTGCTTTCCCTCCTGGAGCCTGATTGGTATTTACCTGCAGGCCAATCAGTTGTTGCATCCAATGATCCTACCAGCCTAATAAGCTGATTAACTTCCTCCGGGAGCCTGATTGGTCTTCTCCTGCAAGCCAATCAGTTGTTGCATTCTAGGATCGTACCTGTCTATTGTTCTAGGATCCAAGCTTAGTACATAACAGTGGAGTTTTGTTAACACTATCCAGAAAGAGAGAGAAATCTCCAGAACTTAACTGAAGCATTTGTTTGCCCAGAATTTGTGTGTGTGTGTGTGCAATAATAATAATAATAATTTTTATTCATACCCCACCCAAAACCGGACTCAGAGCGGCTAACATCAAATGTATAACGCATTAACATAAACTCAGGCAATCAATTAAAACACACCCTAAAATCAAATCAGGATCAGAATAAAATCCAATCAGATGGCAACTTGCAGATTAGGTTTGGGGACCTTAAATGTTCACCAGGCCCAACTGTTTGTGCTGAACTTATATGAGCCTGTGAAAATGGGGGGGGGGGGGAGTGCATGCATGCAGTCTGTGTGCTTTCCACCCTCCAAACCATATTTAATTTCGGTTTTAAATCCTGATTAAGCACTGTGCTAGGTCCCGAAACAGTTTTAGTCCTAGATCATCCCAGGTCAGGTTGGAGCTGCTCCCAAAGTGCCGGATCAGGAGCTCTGTGAACTGCCTTACCTAGCTACCTAATCTGATGTATTCAAGGAGAAATCTACTGCCAAGGACTCACCAACTGTTGGCCACTTTCAAGGTAACCGAGCTTGGATTAATTTAGAAGGACAAAATAATCTTAAACAAGCATCAAGTATGGGAAAATACCAGTACTTTATTTCTTAAATAATAAAAAAAAGGTCCTATTAAAACATTTCAATACATTTGTTGATGTGTTTATGGTACTGAATTATTTTATTGTGCTTCTGATTTGATGTGTTGAGTTGGCCTTCAGTTTTTTTATATATATAAAAAATTCCTGGATGTTTCAATAAATGTTTGCATAAAACACACATGCCCTTTTTAAGAAAAATCAACAAGGCAGTAAGCACCAGAAATACACCGGCTTAATTTCAAGATTTTTATGCCCCGTTTCTGATGCAACACCCAAGTGAACCAAGGAAGGTGCACATTAAAAACATGTTTATACGTGTGCCTGTTACTGGGCAAACAGTTCTGTCCACATTTCAAGCCAATTGCTCCTACTCCTGGCGAGGTCTGATCTTCCAGTGGCCTTTGTGACACTGAACTTAGAGGACAGCAAAACACTCTACAGTGGTACCTCGGTTTAAGAACAGCCCTCTTTACAAACTACAGTCATACCTCGTGTTACAGACTCTTCAGGTTGTGTTTTTTTGGATTACGGACACACCGAAACCTGTAAGTACTGGAACGGGTTACTTCCAGGTTTCAGTGGTTGCGCATGTGCATAAGCCCTGAATCACAACCTGCATGTGCGCAGACGCGGCGCTATGGGTTGTGAACATGCCTCCCACACGCATTACGTTTGCAACCCGAGCGTCCACTGTATTCAGTTTACGAACTCCGCAAAACCGGAAGTAGTGTCCCGGTTTGCAAACTTTACCTCGGTCTAAGAATGGAAGCCGAACGGTGGAAGGGCACAGGCAGCGGGAGGCCTCATTAGGGAAAGCACGCCTCGGTTTAAGAATGGACTTCCGGAACGGATTAAGTTCGTAAACCGAGGAACCACTGTATGTGGCATTGCCCTGAAGAGTGTTCAGAAGCATCAACGGATGCCAAGTGCAGCTGTTTGACTATTACATAGGGACTTGCTATGTGGGACATAGAATTCCACCATTCTTAACTCTATTTCCAATTTGTTTCTGAGCTCCCTTGCACCAGGCTATCTCAAGAACCTCCTCCACCTACCCATTCATTCAGGTAAGTGACCGAGACCTTACTTGGGGTTTCCCTGCAATTGGAAAAGATATATGTGGGCACACAGAACAGGACCTTCACTTGTACCCAGCCCCCCCCTCACTCGTTTGCCTTTCAACTCATGAAAACATATTTTTTTTATTTCTAGAGGGCCTTTGGGGGTGGATAAAATATATAATAAGTAGGGATATATCCCTTTCATATTTAATTTTGGGTGTTTCTACCGTTCTTTCGACATATTTTACTGTTTGGGAATTTTATACATTTTATTAGCCTCCTTGGATGCTTGTTAAACAGAAAGGAGGAATGCAAATATTGAAATGCTACTAGCAGTTCTCTTTCAGTGTGTGGCTCTGCTTGATAAATGTATTCAATAGCATTTTTTTGCTGGATTAATTCCAAGGCTTGCCGCCCAGAAACATCCCTGATGCATGCATCACTGAAGTAGTATTCTTGGTAGCCCGGTACTAATTTTTCCTTCCAAAACAAAGGTTTAAGAGGACCATGCATGCCACATGAGGTAATGCAGACATGCCCGGTCCAATGCCTCATCCAAAAGGTTTACTCAAATGGGACTTCAATTCCCTAATAATTGTGCATAGGATGGTTGCCATTCTGATTTCACATCCAAGTAGGGTCAGAATTAAGCCATGTTTGTTGGTGGCTGCTAAGCAGATGGTGGAAATGGCAGCAGAAACTACTACTGCAGTTTCAACCATACATAACTTGTTACAGAGGTTCAGAGTATTTACTCTGAAGAGGGAAGCACCAGAATACAATCCGCTCTAGTTCCTTGTTAGTTTTTGAGATTACCTTGCGTGGAGATCCACATGGAATCACTCCTGTCAATACCTGAAGCATTAATTTGGCAGGAGCACCATGCAACCCGACTGGGCCAATGAACAAACACCTGTTAAAAAGACTAGCTTCTCCATGGAACATCACCAACAGATGTTTGCAAATGTTACTGTACCTTGTTGAGCCCCCCCAAAAAACATTTTTCAGTGGTGACACCCCATCTGGGGAATCCTTTCATACATGGGTTAGGGAAGCATCAATACTGACATACCCAGCCAGATGGGCGGGGAACAAATAATAATTAATAATTATTATTATAATTCCAAGATCATTATTATTTCCCAAGGCATTTAACTGAGTGAACTGTATTCGTTGTTATCTTTTATGTTCTCTATTATTTTCTTACTGTCTGTTGCCACTGTTGTTTTTATCTGTGGTTTAAATTTAAGGGCTTTTGTAAGCCTTTATCTTTTATGGATAATTAAGATGAAAACTGTTAGGATACTGGTCTGTATTATGTGGCAAGGTGAGTGCTTGAGAAGACTCTGCACTTATGTTGGAATCATAGCAAAGGAATCATAGGTGGCAAAGAAAACGCAACACAACCAGCTAGCATGGAAGTCTGTTTTTGTCATTACTCCCAGAAGTACAGAACCAATCGCCAACAGTGAAGGCCCTGATTAGAATTCCTCCTTCAATTGCTGTGCTTATATGGCAGGTAGAACAGGATCCCACCATATGGAACAATGTTTAACCGTGGAACCAGTTGCTCTCAAAAATCCAACGCACTTATCCCATCTCTGTTGACTTCTAAAAAACCTATTACTGAATGTGTTAACAGACTGCTTTTTAGACAGTATCACTATAACTGCATTTTCAGGCTTTTAAAAATGTACTTTAACCTTTAATGTAAATTTGATCAAATGGAGTATTTTAATTAATTTAAATGCTTGATAGCATTATTTTCCCTTTAAAAAAAATCAATGAATGGTGATTTTCCTGATTTGAAAGGCCTGATGAAATACAGTTGTACCTCAGAAGTCGAACAGAATCCGTTCCGTAAATCCATCCAACTTCCGAAACGTTTGGAAACCGAGGCACGGCTTCTGATTGGCTGCAGGAAGCTCCTGTAGCCAATCGGAAGCAGCAGAACCCATGTTGGACGTTTGGGTTCCAAAGAACGTTCACAAACTGGGACATTCACTTATGGGTTTGCGGCATTCGACTTCTGAGGTACGACTTTATTTTACCTTTGCAACAAAAGATGCTGCTTTTGTATGACATTTTTGGGGGCATTGTATGAAAATAGGAACTATGTGGGGTACAGATAATGATTAAGTGGGCATTTTCTTCCACCACCCTCAAGGAGAAGTCATGAATCATGATCAATAACTTACCTTTCTGGTGCAGAAGCCACGACCCCACAGATCTGGTTAAAAACCATTAACTATCGGTACACCTATGCCATTTTGTCCTTCGTTTTTATAGCTTTACTGGAGCCATATAGGGTCAGACTACGCAAAAGTGTTTCCACCCTGCCATGGATTGGGTCCAATGGCTTTGCCATGAGGAATAAACCGAGCAAAACACAAAATATCACACTATCAATGCTATGTTCCTGAAGGGGAAAAACATGATCCAGAGTGTGGTGCAAGTATGGTAAAATATTTTGGGAATTAACTCAATCAGGTCTCAGTGCTCTTTCATTCCCAGCATATTCCCATTAGTATAATAAAGTGGCAAAACAGCACCATTGATTCCTGGAAACACTTAGCGCCCTAAAACTTGATTTGCTAAATAAAAATGTTTGGTTAGAATGTTATTTCTACAGCACAGAGTCTTGTTTTGAAAACCACACTCTCTCTACAATTTATTATTCTCATTTGTACAAAAGACCTAAAGTATTCAGACTAAATGCAGGAGACCAGCATGCTGAGGGTTATGTTGTAAATCCAAATGTTTTGGAATTAACACACTTGCAAAAGAAAACCCTCCTCAAACATTATCTTCAGTTAGTAATTTAAAAAACCCTGAGCTTACCCAACGAAAGAGTTGCATAACTTCAACAAACCAAAATATTTCTCCACAGTAGAGATCCTTTAAAAGGGCCAACCAAGCACGGTTAATAGCAAAAGTCTAGTGTGGGGGAATTTATACTTTCATTTTGGCTTCACAGTGGAATTCGTGACACATCTTGGTCAATATAGACAGGATGCACATGTGTCCCTAAGACACTGAGTTGGCTTTATTGATAGAAGTGGTAGTAATTGTATTTCTGAGAGTTGCAATGAATACTTGGGGAAGAAAAGACACAATGGTTGTAAAAAGCCAGAAATTCCTGAAGCAGGTGACAGATGCAAATCCAGAATCCTCAATCCTGATTATTATTTGAACAGGAGGCTCCAACAAATAAATAGAAAAAAATAAAGTCCAAGGGAAAGATGAGCATTAGGTTGGAATGGTTCAAACGACTGCAAAATTAAGTCAGCTAAATTAGAGACAGAAGAAAACACAGAATTAAATAGCAAGCATCAAAGCTTTATGGGTTTTTTTGTATTAAAAATAAAAACAAAACAAAGAGAAAAAGCTGTTAAAATAAGACTTGCATTTACCAGACCACCAAACTGCAAAAACTTAAAAGAGACAGACTAACAAGAGGCAATACTGAGATGACACACACACACACACACACACACACACCGCTCTCCATTCATTTGCAGCCAAAACTGGTTCCAAAACACTCCCTTCACCCACCCAACTTAAAAAAAGGACCTCAAACATTTCCATTCATATAAAGCTTTATAGGTGGTGGATTTTAAACGGCGTGTGTGCCCGTGTATGGCATGCACACACGCCCTTTGTTACATATGCTTGCTTAATCTCTTCACCAATGGAAGGGGGTCTTTGCTACTGTTTAATAAAAGGCGATGCTTTTGTTTTTCTCAGTTCGTTCTTTGCAAATAGTTTCTATCCTTACTGATTTGTTTCTTGTATTATCTCCCCACCCCCACCCCCCACCCCAGGTTTAAGAGGTAATAAAAATAGGTTTGGCACTAAACTTAGGTTTTTTGTTTTTTACTTTTATAGCAAAAATTAAGGCTCACATTTTAAAGTGTGTGTGTGTGTGTGTGTTCTGCTCTATGGAATCCCATCAGGCACTAGCTAAGTCTTATACTGGCAAAGGTGTGTTTCTGGAACAGGCTTTGCAACGGATCGCAAACGTTCACAAGGCAGCTCATCCTACTACGTTAAAACGGACCGTCTGCTAAATTTGAATTGGCTACACCGCAGGCCCAGGCTGCTATCCAAAGGAGCTATTATGGGAGCCTGAGGGAATTGCGGACACAGCTAGGGCTTCCTCAGTTGCTTCGCACAACTGCAGTCCCCACAACTGATGAGGCAAGCTAGTTTTTTTAAAAAAAATATCAGACAGGGCTTGGCTCTCATCAGGACACTGCAGCAATGGGAAACGGGAAGAAAGTCTCAATGGCATGTTCTTGTCTTCGCCCCCTCACTTTCACAGCATTGAATTGTGTGTGTGTTTTGCAGTGAACAATGCAATTGTTTTTGTTCTACCTGGGTGAATGGTTCATACCTATTCTGCGTATATTAAAGGAGACAAGGAATCCCCCCCCCCCTAGAGAATTAATTACACCTGTCCTTGTCACGATCCTCAACACCTGTGGTTCTTAACGTTAAGGTTTCTGGCACTTGTAGAAATTATTGGCCACAGCACAGCTTCTAAAGTGGGACTTCTTCCCAAGAGAGAAACTAATGTCATGTCTGGTGGGATAAGCTAACGTGTAAAAAAGGCAATTAAAAAAATAATCGATGTATTGGAATCTAGATTTCCCCCTCGCCCCATTTTTCAGGGTGGGGCAAAGGGGTGGCTTGAGTTAATGTAGTTGATCTAGATGTACAGCGGTAATTTTAGACTTTGTACAAATTTGTACATGTAGGTTCAGACACATGAAAAAGTAATACGCTCACAAAGACATAAAACACCTAAGTATAAAATATAAAGCGGTGTAGTTACTAAAATTACATGCTCTCTTATTGCTACAGTGATTTTTGCTCTTTGTTAAAAAAACTGTACCACATGTTGTTCTAAGCATATGATTTGCATAAATTATTCAAGTTTAAGAAAAAAAAATCCACACTCCTCAACTTTAAGCTACTTATATAGTTAATATAAAACAAAAATTTAAAGTCTCTCTTTATTAAAAGAGAAATAAAATGTCGTTTGAAACTGAAATCGAGTGGCCAAATCCAGGGGCAAGGTAAATTACGTTGCAATTATGGGAGTCTTATGCCCACGCAGAAATAGTGGTGGTGGAAAATCATGTGACTGGCACAGAGACGGCCACCAGGCCTGTGCAATGCCTACGTGTTTGCTTTTTTTTTGTTCTGTTTTTGTCCTTTTGCACAAAAAAAAGACTATGAATGACAAAGACTAACATTTATAATTTGTAGCAAAATTTGGTTTATGTAGAAACAAGCCATGTTTTGCATTTGGATAGAGATTTAAATGAGTTAAAGCTAAAAATTAAAAAGCATGATGCTGCAACATCTGGTCACTTGTTGTAGACCTCACTTTTAAAGTGGTTACGTTTGCACGATTTGTACTTTTTTTTTTTTAATACTAAACAGTATTTTTTCCCCCTCCTCCTTTTATAAACCAGAAAAAACCCTAAACTACAGATAAATTTTCCCTACCTTGAGCAACTGCTGCAGATAGGGTTGACAAAGCTGTACAGCGCAATCAAACATACTTACATCTTAGCTCATTGCACGGGTACAGCCATAATCAAGGCACAAAGATCTTCTACAAGTTATTTTTTTTTCAATAAAGTTGTACAAAATAATACATTTTACAGTCTGTACAAGAATAATAATCCAGCAGTAAAATAAAAATTGGGAAGAGAGGTTACGGGAAGGCAATAGAAGGAGAAGGGGAGAGAGAAAGAAAGAAGGGGAGATTGTGAGGACGACAGTCCAGATAATGATTTATATATATATGTATATATATATATATATCTATATAGCAGACAGGATCATCAGTGGACAAACTGAAAAAACAGTGTGTGGTTAACTCTTTCTGCAATCACAGGCCATAATGCAGTTCATTTAGCAACGTCCCCAGTCACCAGAGGACCGCCATGGTTCAACAACACCTTTCTGAAGGTAGCAGTTGGTTTTCTACTGTCTAGATCTGCTGTAGAATTGTCAGTATTTCCGCTCAAAAGTCACATTCAGAGGCAGAGAACCAAACTCAAGCGCCTGTCCTTTCAACTTGGTCTGTGACTTGGCACCTTCTTGAGTCTGATGCAGTGAATGGATAACAAAGTTGAAATCATGGGATATAGGATTATGCCCACAAACAGTGCTAATTACCTAAGTTCTCTCTCCCATTTTCTCTTTTGTTTGTTTGCTTTTTTAATATTTAACTTTAATCCCAAATCCTCTCAGGTGTTCCACTTTCAGGGTGTTATTTATTATTATTATTATTTTGTTAATGACAGTGTTAAGAGGGAAAAAAACGCCCCCTCCCTCCCGCCCCCGCTCGCAGAAATGGCCTTTTACATTTCATGGGCCGTCTCAAACTGTTCCAAGGGGGTGAAACAAGCAAGCTTAGAAGTGCTGCTATTTGTCCAGCAAGGAGAAAAGGTTGAGGGATGCAAATCAGAGGGAGATTGCAACAGTTTTTCTTCCACCCTATGTGGGCAAGGTTTTTTTTTTTCTTTTTAATAAGGAATAAGGAGTCCAAAACAGAGAAAAAGTGCTCTCCATCACAATAACTCATATTGACGAAGGTGCATCCGTTGGATAATGTCCCGACAGTCATTGAAAACCCTCCGGATGTTTTCTGTATCCACTGCACAGGTGAAGTGAGGGTAGCAGTAGTGTCTTCCATCTCCACTTGCTGTGCTGATTCTCTGCAAGAGGGACAAACAATCGGTATGTATGTCAAAAGCATGAGAGGTCGTGGAACAGGGTTAATGAGAATTGTTCCTCATAGTGCCTTATCTCTTCCCCCCAACACCCCCGGCTCCAATAATTCGATTTCCATGGCAAAATGTCGAACAGAACAGAACTATGTCGGAACAAGTGACAGGAAAACTTACAAAGATGCTAATTATTTGCCATTACCGAAATGTCAGACTGATAATTCACTACAGTGGTACCTCTAGTTACGAACTTAATTTGTTCCGGAGGTCCGTTCTTAACTTGAAGCTGTTCTTAACTAGAGGCGTGCTTTTGCTAATGGGGCCTCTTGCTGCTGCTGTGCCGCCGACACACCATTTCTGTTCTCATCCTAGGGTAAAGTTCTCAACTCGAGGTAACTCTTCCAGGTGAGCAGAATTTGTAACCTGAAGCGTTTGTAACTCGAGGTACCCCTGTACAAAATGTGCAATTTTCTTTCAAAACCTGCTAGTATCCAGGTAGAGAAAGGACACTTTTTCTAAACCAACATTCTTCTGTGTCACTACCAATGATCACTGACACAAAATCATTATTCAGCAAAACCAATACGCCAATCCCTGTCCTTAGGAGTGTGTCCTGGTGGTCAAAAGCAGCATTGGACCTCCCTCCTTCCAGGCTAAAAGAGAGAGCTCTGACCTCAGAGAAGTAGAGGTGATGTTGGATCGCCCCGTCCCTGCCATAATGTACACAGCCCCTGATGCTCCCGGAGGACCCCTGGTCCTTCCAGAGTCATGCTGGAGGTGGACCAAGGAAAGACACTAGTCCAAAGGATTCATTACCTTCCCAGTCCCCTGACAATGTACCAGACCCAAGGAGAAAATCACGTTAACCTGAGAATTGGCCTACTTCAATTCTATTTAGATCTCTCCCGCTCAGAAAAAGCAAGAGCGCTACTTTTACCATCTCTTCTGCCCTGCCAGCAAGAACCCATAGAAGCACAGGGTAAGGTGGAAGAAATTCCTGTAGCATCACCCCTCCACCACCTCTCTTCAAACCTTAAGAATGCACTATAGATGTACCGTTCCAGAATGGGATTATGCTATGGATGAGCTGCACAGCTAAATCCATCCATTTCGGTCTTGCTACAACTCGCTTGTCGGCCACTGCATCACATTTTGTTCCCCTGCATGTATTTTGTGCACCTCGCTCCCCCTCCCAAGTAAAATACACATTTTCACCAGTGAAATACATATCTGCATGCATCTTTCTTTATTAAACAAACAAACAAGGAAGCAAGCAAGCACAAACTATATTTTACACACTTAAATGCATGGCAGAATCTGCAAGCGTGACCGGGTTAGTTCTGCTGCAAAAAGCAAATGAAACAAATCCTGCCCCATACGTAAGTTTACGTGAGGGAAAGGTGATAGCAGGACAAGCCCAAGACTTTTGCCACTGAAAGCACACAATGAGAGGGGGAATGCACCCATATCTCTCCCAACATCACAGAAGGTGTTGGGATACAGCCTCTAGAATTCTCCTCCGCTGCTGCTTGTAAAAAATAATAATAATGCCACTAACCCAAGCAGCTGATCTTGCAAATGAAAAGACATGCAGCTCTAAATGCAGTTGCACGCATTCGATTCGCGCAGTGAAAATGGCAAAAACAGCCTGAAAAGAGAACTAAAACTGCAAAAATGGAGTGAAAAGTGAAGGGAAAATGGCTAGCAATCCCAGGAGATTTTGCTGGTTTTTAAAAGGGGTTTCCAGAGGTTTAGAGAGTTGTTTACAGGCTTTTCAGATGGTGTTCCCCACGATACACGATTTCACATACATGCATGGTACCTGGGGACATAACCCCCATGTAAATGGGGAGTCGCCTGTACCAGAATGGATTGCATTTAAAAGCAAAGGAGGGTGCAGTCGGGGGAAGATACTCTTAGGAATACGGAGGAAAGCATACTTACAAGAAATTCATCTCTAATAAAATACTTGGCCCTTGTAACTCTAGGATCCTCACCAGGTTCCGGTATTGCTGCTCAATTAAAAAAAAACACACAAGAAGATTATCTTAAAATAGGGATTCATATAAATATCTTGGCTTGGATCCAAAGAAGTGAAAGGAATCAATAGCTTAGCGCTAGTGGAATGCTTCTCAAGAGTGCACAACCACAATCTCGCAGGGGTTGCGTTATAGCACGAGAAACACCGTGAATAAGGAAGTTATAGGATGTGGCATATAGACTCTAGTGGGCCGTAAAAGGGAATTGAAAGCACATTGCGCAAATCTTGGTCAGGAGTCTGCAAAAATGGAAGGACTTTTTGGGATTTTGGATCACTTTTGTAAACAGCCCTTTCGCAAGCAGAAGAGGCTTTCGGATAATGAAAGGACATCTTTGGATCCAAGCTCTTATAATTTATGCACTGTCATCTAAAACTGTCTCTCTCCCTACCCCCCCCCCCCCGGCTTCTACATGCTTTTGGACTACGACTCCCAACCATGTTTGCTGAGGCTGATGGGAGTTGAAGTCACCAGGTTGAGAAAGGCTGATCTAAAATCTATTGGGTTGAATGCAACTAAGTTACTGCGCAGAACAGAATGGGGTAGGAGGTTTGGGGGGGGGGGGAGAGGAACTTCTGTTGCGCGAGTAGAAGTCATTTCACTTGCAAAATGACTTGGCTAGATGCAACCCACTATCTGGAAACTCTTCAATATAAGGTATCATTGGCATTGTTTTAACCAGATAAAGCATTCACCTTGTTTGAACTGCAACCGGCCTGATTGGAGGCGAAAGGCAGTTGTATCAAAGAAACAAAATGACATTTAATAACCGTGTACAGTTGTGCATCAAACAGGAGACAAATCTTGCATAATCTGACACTTTACAAAATATTAATAGATTGAAAATAGCAAGCACGTGTTGTCTACCACTTAAGACCTACAGAGCAGAATTCATCACTAATGCAGAACTTCCTTCCTTCTCCTGACCCTCATTCCCCAGTCTAAGATAACTGAATGCTAGAGAGTCTATTTTGCTATTAGGGCTGTGCAAAATGTCGAGTTTCTTACCATCATCTGGTGTAGTGTAGCGATCGAATTCTGGAAAGTAGTCTTCAATCTTAGATTTCCCTGCCAAAACCTTCTCTGCTAGCAAATCCTGCTTGTTCAGGAAAAGAATTACTGAAATGGTCCGTAGCCACCTACAGAAAATGAAAGCCAATGTACTGTTAAAAGCTGCGGCCAAAATAAACGAAATAAAGCAGTATAAACCATGGCAACAGCATCTGTGCATTATCTGGAAACTATAGGCGGTGAACATTTTAGGCGCGTCCAACTGACACATGATCACCGTCGCGGGGGTCCTTTTGTACCCAGAAGAAAGAGAAATGGGGAAGTAATTGGGGGGGGGGGCACTCTTATATGCATGCCACTGACGCATGCGGGGGCCAGAAACAGAACCCCTGTGCAAAATGCTCCCCACCTGTATTCCCAAAAGTTTTCCTGCTTGCCTCAAATACTTCTCTCTCACTCTTTTTAGTCAATTTTTGTTGAGTTAAAATGGATACATCCATACAGTATTTGCCATTACAAGCTTACAACATGAAAGAAAGAAAGAAAGAAAGAAAGAAAGAAAGAAAGAAAGAAAGAAAGAAAAGAAAAGAAAAATGCAAGATAAGGACAAGTGTATAAAAATCAAGGGGGGAAAAAAGAATAGAAAATAGCATACGTAATTATGGAATTCCTCAACATTAAGTATTTTGTTAATGAAATGATTATTCACACAATTAGATATAAAAAGTGCTGCAAATATTTAAAAAGACTTCCAAGTATTCTCATTGTGCTTTATCTGTTACCGCATAGTTACCTGTTTCTTGTGATTTTTCATTATACCTCAGTTACCTTTTATGAATTTCAAGGATCAGTCTAATTCTGCCAGGAGATTTCTGTTTACACCATAATTTTTTAAGTATTCTTTATATATTCTCTATTCCTTATAAACTCTCTGTTTTGTCTGACCTCGTAACTCTTCCTGTCATCTTTGCTAGCTGCAGGTAGATTAGATTCTGCCAATCCACTATACTGGGTATTGAATGACTCTTCCAGTTTCTTGCCACTAGTATTCTGACAGCTTTGACCATTATCCCATACATGGTCAATGGTCTTTTTGCTTTTCCAAATTCCTTTGGCAGCATGCTTAGGAGGAAAATTTCCGGTCTTTTTAAAAAAGTAAGTTCAAGTAGTTTTTTTGAGTTCCTCACATATATTATTCCAAAATTCACGGATTTCTATACAATTGCACCACATACTCTGGTTTCTCTTCAGATTGTATAAATCTTTCGCCTTTTACTCAAATACTCACTAGTACGATCATTTCACTAAATAAATGCATAAACTCCTCTATTTTATATTTACACCATTTTAGCACTCTACACAGTATTTTTGCTGTCACAACTCAATTATAATATAGCATTGCTAATTAAGGGTACGACTGATCAGATCTGAAGAGACGGACCTGTTGTTCCAGATACTCTTGAAAAGGTTTAATGCTTCTTGAAGCCGGTTGGTCTGATTGTCTTCTCGTATAACCATATTGTAGCTACTGCTGGCCACCACAAATATGATAGCAGTCACATCTAAAAGAAACAAAAACAAAATAATCTGTAACACCACAAAACCTTTGCAAGCCTTCTCTGTGCTCTAATCTCTTTCTGGTGGAAAGGAATGGTAGAGCATGGGGGAGAATGGAGGAGAGGACAAAATTTAAGATCTTCTAGGCACATGCGGGACGTCAGAATGTAAACGGAAAAGGGTTGTATGAGGGCACAAAAGATCAGAAGGACAAGATGTAAACGGAGCTGGAGATGATATCATGTACATTGCCAGGACAAAATATTCACTATGTAGCTTGTATGATGCATTTTCAATCTTACCATTAAAACACTGGATCCATTTTCGGCGTTCATCTCTTTGCCCGCCAACATCAAACATGCTAGAAAGGAAAATAAATGTGTGAGTGACCCATTAGAGCTTCTCTTATTTAAACTGAGTGTCTGAGCCAGCGAAGCAGTGTATTTGACACAATCAAGTGACTTTAGATCCTTCCCTCTCAACTAGGGTCCACCAAAACGAGAAGTTAAAATTATGTGGAGCTCTGCAGGCTCTGACAACTTATACAAAGGCCTTAGTAGCATGTTAATCAAAAGGTACTCTTCCAATTATCACTTTTACAAGTTGAAACTTGATTAAATATTTGGTGCATGTTGTTGTTGTTGTTGTAGTACTAAAAATGCATGAATCTTTTTGCAATCCAATCTAGAGGATTCTATCCAAAACAGTTATCCCACTGTACTTACACAAGATTTTACCTAATTATCACATGGTAAATATGTTTGAATAGCTTAGCTTAATCAAGTCTGAATTGGAGTGCCGTGTTTAGTTATACTTACTGGAAGTTTACTTTGTCCACCTGAAACTTGGTTTCAAATATTCCTGATGTCAGAACTCTGCATCTAAGAAGGTCCTTAAAGAAAATGGGGGGGGGGGGGAAAGGCCAGTTACTAATAAGGAGTCCCCTGCCCTCTCCCCACAATGTGGTGGGCTTGAAAAGAAAACGAGCCTGAATGACAGACAGAACAGTATTCTATTGGGGGGAGATCAGAATAAGCAGCACTATCAAAGGGTTGGTTGGCATTTAGGCTGAGACCCTACCTGCCTGCGGACTGTCTCGCCAGAGAGGTGCATGCTCTAGTTATCTCCCGCTTGGACTACTGCAATGCGCTCTATGTGGGGCTACCTTTGAAGGTTACCCGGAAACTGCAATTAATCAGAATGTGGCAGCTAGACCGGTGACTGGGAGTGGCCGCCGGGACCATACACCGGTCCCGAGAGATCTGCATTGGCTCCCAGTACGTTTCCGAGCACAATTCAAAGTCTTGGTGCTGATCTTTAAAGCCCTAAACGGCCTCGGTCCTGTATACCTGAAGGAGCGTCTCCACCCCCATCGTTCACTGAGATCCAGCACCGAGGGCCTTCTTGGTAGTGGCGCCCACCCTGCGGAATGCCCCCCCATCAGATGTCAAGGAAATAAGCAGCTATCCTATTTTTAAAAGACATCTGAAGGCTGCCCTATTCAGGGAAGTTTTTAATATTTAATGCTTTATTGTTTTTAACACTCGATTGGGAGCCGTTGAGAGTGGCTGGGGAAACTCAGCCAGATGGGCAAGGTATAAATAAGAAATAAATTAATAATAATAATAATAATAATAATAATAATAATAATAATAATAATAATGGCATGTGAGTAAAAGGGGATTGAACACAGAAAAATAGTGAGCAAACATAGGCCTATGTGGTCCGGGACCAGCGCATCTGAAAAGCTGCTTCCCCCAGAACACCCCACGCCAGACACTTAGACTTGTGGAGATCTGTTGATGGTGGCATATGCCCCTGCAGGATGGAATCCTGCCACTCAAGCAGGTGCTTTTAGTACTGGGGCACCAGTGCTCTGGCATTCACTTCCTTCACAGCCCAAACACTGTCATATTGTTGAAAACTCTCCCCCCCCCCAGTCTTCCCAAATTAGCCTATTTTACTTCTGCAGTTTTCAATTCTTGTTAGTTTATGATCTGCATTATGTTTTCTATTCTATTTCTATATGCCTTAAAAAAAAAGTGGCTGTGTTATTTAGCTGCACTGGTATTTTGCATTTTTATAGTCTACTGTCGGGCAGAGCTGGGTTTTATTTGACGTTGTAAGGTGCTTTGTCGAGGACGTTCCCGAAACTCAGAGCATAAATGTTTAAACAAATGTGTCAACTTGTTTTCTCACAAGCCGTTTTACTCACCTGGTCAGACGGTGTGTATTCATTTTGCTTGACTATGTCAATCTTGTCTAGAAAACTAGAGAAGAAAAATTATCTGCATTGGTAAAATTGCATAATAGCCGTTGCTAACATTCTTTTATAATCTACTGTTGTTTACAGGTGTTTCTTGAGGTTTCATTAAATATTTTTATTTTTGATTTTCTTTCTTTCATATTTTGATTTTCTTTATATGTTGGGAAAGCACACGTTATTTTAAAAGTAAGCTGTTAAAGTAACAAGAAAATGTATTTATCAGTGTCATCCAGCAGAGGGCCAGAAACACAGCTTCCACATCACCGAGTCGTATTAAAATAGCCATGAGATCGAAGTATAAGCTATAAATAAAGCCAAACTGCAGTATTATCTCACCCCATTGTGGGTCTCCCTCACTTAGCGTAGCGCACAGTTTAGGATATTTCCACATGACATAGAATGATTAATTTGGTGTCTACTAAAGTAACCGCACTGATTACTTTTTTAAAAAAGTAAAGAGAAAGAAAAAGAAAAGATGGCTGAAAGGTACCCATGCAGCCTGAGATACTCCGATTCTTTAAAAGGTCTGAACGGTTTTGGTACGTGTGTTTTACATGTAACAGTCACAATTGAAGACATGCTATTTCCCTAATGATAGAGGACAGAATAAGCTGCGTATGGGGTGATTGAGTTTCTATTGCTACTTTGCATACTGTACTTGAATCATCCCTTATGGGGGGGGGGGGGGCTCCCACCGCGGCAGCAGCCAGGAATGTGCAAAACGCAGACTTCAATTACTAGTACAAATAGGTAAGATGTTTGGGTTTCAAAATGGTCAGGTAGTTCCCCTGCAGACAGAAGGCAGAAATCTGGAATACCTTGTAAGTATGATCCGAAATGAAAAGAAGTAAGCAACTTACTTCTTCGTATACACTAACAACCCTTCGATTGGGGCTTAAGCAGGAGGGTGGGATTTATGTGCAGTAACGTCAGGTGTGGGGAACCTGTGCCCCCCCTCCCAGATGTGGTTGGACTCCTATTCCCATGTTATGCATGTGAATAATGATGCATAATGATAATCATAATGTTGTAACTCAAGCATAGAATATTCACATACATGTGCCTTAAAAAACTCGGAAGGCAAAAGAAATGAAAAATAAAAATGTATGCGTGGGGAGAAAGATGAAACCATTAAGGTTAAATAGGGCTTTATAGCTTAGGAAAGAAACTGCCTTGGTGGTTGCAATATGGGACTTCTAAAATGAGTAATTCTAGGTGCATAACCAAAGCAACAAAGTCATACTAAACACACACACACACACACACACACAAATATAATTCTTTGTCTTAAGAGGAAATACTCCTTCACAAGATTTGAAATTAGCCCGTGAAACTGATATCATCATATTATAGTGAGCAGTATTACTCGCTTTTTAAAGGATTTCCAGAGAGAACTAAAGTCTATTGCGTGCTATTAGCTAGGATAGTTAAAATCTCACTCCTTATAATCAGAGGCAGGATTTGTTCAGATGTAATTCTAAACCACGGTTTAGTATTATGTAAGCAAGTCTACTCAAATCTTGGGCTTGTGTCTCCCCCTCCACTTGCCAGGAGGAGGTGCCTGAAAACACTCTGCGTCCTGTTTTAAATAAGTTTTTAAACGATGGCTTGGTCCTGACTTTTTTTTAACCAAGCAGCTGAAACTGACAAGGGCTTGGGTGTAATGTTCTAATCATTAGAGGCTAAGATCAAAAGCAGCAACTTTCAATCTCCTCCCTTGGAACTGATCTGAGTGGGAGGAGGGGAGGGGAGCCTGGGGCTTGAGTATAATTGTGTCCCAAAAGACTCGCATGTGTCAATATCAGTAGAAAGAATGCTGGACAGAATCAGCAGATAGGACCACTTGCCTAACCCAATTTAGTAATTCTTGGGCTCCTTATGTAGCCTGTCCCAGTGGCTCTAATGGGTCTCCGTAACAAAAGATTACTACTTACATGTGAAGATGACATTAAAATAAAGACTTGAAATCAAATTACAATTTACAATGAATTGCCTTAAAATTATGTACCATTTCAGAAGGGGGGGGGGTAGGAGTCAGAACTATACATACTCAAATTCACAGAACAAAACTGCTTTCATCGGATTGTGTTTTGAGACAATACCACTACGTAAAAGATGGAGACGTCACAGAAAACCTGGGCCATTTATCCACATACTGCCTTTCTCAGATTCACCTTAAATCTGTTCCTGACCTCTTCTTCCACTACAGCAATGTTGAACAATGAGCTTTAAAAAATCTGACTACAAACACAAGTGCTTCTCTTCCTTCACATTCGCCTCATATTAGATGTCAAAAGCAACTTCTAAAACTTGCAATGTCTTCGTGTCTCACGTGTTTAATCAGAGTATTATATATTACCCTGTATCTGCATACTTGGTGGATAGCATGAGTTTTTTAGGGTATTACACTGATATTCTTGACAACTGAATCCTTCTCTGTGCGATGTAGGAACGGAACATGCTGCGGAAATACAAATTACTTCTTCTCATTTAATTGGCCAATGTGTCTAACTATATGTTCCAACTAGCGATGGGTAGGCTCTCTACAACTCACATTAGACTGCCTCAAAATAAGGCAAGCTAATTCTCCCCAAATTAAGCAGCAGCTTGGCTGATTTCTGAACCAATCTGAAACAGTTTCCAGCTAGAGTTAACAGAGGCTTGCACTCCTCAGAACGTAAACCCCATGTAAATTGGGAGTTGCCCGTGTAACACCTTATGTGCTGGATCTACACTGACTACCAACCTGCTACTGGGCCAAGTTCAAGGTTTTCATACTAACATAAAAGGGCCTATACAGCTTGAGGCCAGGCTATTCGAGAGACCACCTTTATCCCTTACATAATCTGTAGTTCACTACATTCTGCAAGGAAGTCTTTCCTTGGAATTCCTAAAATATGAAAAGCTGACTCCGTAGCAACTTGGAGCAGAGCTTTCAGTGTGTTCAATTCTCTTCTGTGGACCAGTGTCCCTGCTGAGGTACAACAGTCTCCCACTATTTGTAGTTACTGGAAACAACTGAAGACGTTCTGGTTTTAAGAAGCTTTTGCAGAAGATTAGGGGGCGGGGGAAAAAAGCTTCTGTGTTTATAAGGATTGTTTTTAAACCTATCTTTGGTCATTTTTAAATTTATGGTTATAAAGCAACTGGAAATGTATATGAAAGCAGACTTATAAATTAACAAAATGCTATACATATTACACATTTTATACACACACACACACACACACACACACACACACACACACGACACTCTGAATTCAAGTAAGATCCCCAGTGAGTGAGATTCACCGTAAAAGTGCACCAGCAGCAAAAATTAAAAAAAATTCTCAAGTGACAGGGGCTTTTGAGATGGCTGGGTTAGGTTATTATTTTTATAAAGTGTGGAGGTACACCAACAAATGACAACATGCTGTGCTAAATGCATGGTAATTATTATGGACTCCAAACTGTAGTGTTTAAATCATGATGTCAATGTATATTTCAGGAGGAGGGTATGGGCACCGGAAGTCATGCTAATTTAGGAGTGCAATCCCTTTTGGCCTCAGGTTTTCCACACGATATTAAAAGTATCATTTTTACAGCAAATGCCCAGAAATGTTGTTCTTATTTCCCTACTCAATGCCATTGCTTTTGGACATGCTGACACGGTTAGAAAACGAAAAAGAGATTTCCAAATATTGAAGCAGAAAAACACACACACCACGCAACTGTCTTGCTGTTGTTTATGCAGACTATTTTTAGGCCTGTGATTTCCTTGAAAAACACCAGTGACACAGGAGAGGCAGCACTAGAACACTTTACAGGAGATTGACTCCAATGGCTACATGCACGGTGGGTAGAAGTCTGAATGCTATAAAAAATTCATTCTGCCCAAAATATAACCACCACCATTCAAAAACAGAACTCATTCAGACAGAGGAAAGCCCGACATTGTGTGATAGTTGCTAGACAAACTCACATCCTCTCCAAATGTAGTATTTATGCTTAAAAGGGGGGGGGGGGGGAGAAGAAGAAGAGGAGCACATATTAAGCTAAGCTCCAAGAGCCCTAAGTTCCGTACAATGGCTGGATAGGTGTCCCAAAGGCCAAAGGAAGGGCTAACTATGCTCTTTAGGGTTTTCAAAAAAAGCAGCAAGCTCTCTGAGAAACTTTCTGGATATGCCACATACAATGCTCAAATGAAAATCTCAGATGAAATAAACTTTTGTTATTAGTACTAGGGATCCCAGAGCACTCTAAAATGGTCTTGGACTGACACAGAATAGTAAACTACAATTTTTAAGAAAAACCGAAAGTGTTGTTTGTCTCAATCCAGCCCAGCTGGATTGTTTTCTAGGAATCAACCACCATGGTTTGCTTTTAACTTATGAACCACAGGCTTGTTTAAGCTATGGTTTTACATTGTGTATGAATTTGACAGTCTTGCTTAACCATGGCTTATCTGGCCACCTTATCTGAGATGCTCGCCAAACTATAGAGGCGTGAGACATCAGCAGTAGGAAGATGAAGTGCCCTCTCCCTTCATTCTCTTCTAGGAGAAATCTGTATGTTGCTTTAAGACTCCCTGAAGGTGAGGAATAGTGACAAGACAGCCTATTATATTGTGTGATTTAGCTTCATTTAATTTAGGATTCTGTCTTTCCACAGAAAGTAGAGGGAAAGGACAACTTCTCACTAGGCACATACTTCTCTGCAGCCAAGGCAGCTGATGTGAAACCAGGCTTTATATCTTGCAAAGCTTTCACAACGGCTGGGAACTAAACCTGCCTTTTACACATTTCTTTTGATACTGTAAGCATTTATTTGGGGCCTGCCTCGATTTAATTCAATGGCATAAGATGGATTGCAGGAACGTGACACCCCTTTGTATTTTTTCCCTATATATACAGTGGAAAAAATTGGGAGGGGTTGCTTCTAAGACAACTATAAATATATTTTTAAATGTCTCAAGAGTGCAAGAGCTAAAATTAAAGGCTAACCCTCTCCCCCAACATTCACCAACTTTTAGATTACAAGAGCTTCTTCTTTAGTAACTTTGGCACATGCAGGTGCTCCTGCATACTTGGCAATCACAGTTTGTGTTCATGTTCTGAGCATCTGAATCAGTGACTGAGCACTGCTGCACCAGAAAAAGACGACTATGGAAATATTAACATGCAGCTCCCAAAGCAAAAGATTCGTCCATTTACCCAACCGGAAAAGAATCAAAAGGAGTCATTAAAAACATAAATAAATCCAGTACTTCTGCCACTTATTAGCTCTACTTGTTCTGAATGTGTTTGGGAGGTAAAAAAAATCCAAGCCCCTCTCCTTTAAGTATTAATTCATTTTACATGGACTAAAAAAAAAAAGGGGGGGGGAGGAAGGGAGGGAGGGAGGGAGGGAGGGAGGGAGGGAGGGAGGGAGGGAGGGAGGAAGGAAGGAAGGAAGGAAGGAAGGAAGGAAGGAAGGAAGGAAGGAAGGGTGGGTACCAGTAATCTTGCCTTCTGAGAAACAGTCATTTGAATATTTAGTTGGTGTGAACTAATGAGAGGTTGACATACACATATAAATTCTCAATCTCAAATGTAAAATACTTTTTGTTTACCAAAATAATAAGAATAAGAATAATCTTAAAACAAGACAATGTTTAAGATTAGGAAGAGAAAGCTTGTAGCGACACCATCTATGGGAATATGATCTTTCCTTCTAGACTTCTGACATTTCTGTATCTTTTCTCTATACCATAATGTTATGCCGGAAGTACTTCTGTACAAATTCCAAGTTTATTTTCAAACTGCACATTAAAAAAAAAAGTACTTTTGGGTTTCCCATTTTCTTTAAGCATAATGCGCATTTGAATTTCTTTTCCAAAGGACAATTATGTTCCTAAATTCTTCCCTACTAAAGATCGGGGCAAATCTGCCATTTCAAGTTTAAAATGTGGTTGCGTGGTGAGTCCACAAGAGCAGAGAATGGAATTATCATTTTCGGTCTCTTCTTAAACTTCTGGTTTTACCTCCTCACTTTAACAAGATATGCTCACATTTAATTGTCATAAAAGGTGCATAAGCAAAAATGTTCTTTTTCTTTATGCGAACATCAAAGAATTAACAAATTTAAAACTCACACACTGAAAAGAAAAGTTAGACAAAACTTGCCAACAAAGGACTGTCTGCCTCAATGAAAGGGGGATGTTATGCCAAAAACAAGATACTTAAAAATGTAAACTGAATTTAGAATAAACAGCATTGTGCCCTCCTCTCTCGACAAAATAATCCCATTTAGATTCTAAGAACCAGACAAAATTAATGCGAAAAGCAAGGAACCAAAAGCAACTTTTTTCTGACTCTATTTTAAGCACTGCAATCTATTTTTTCAACCATCTATGTATACAACAGCCCTATGAGGGAGAGGCATGTATTATATATTCATATGCATGAAGAAAGAGACTACGTATGATAAGACTGAAAGAATGGTTTGCTTACAGGCTTATCAGTTTATGCCTGAAGTGAGATTTGAACAGAAAACTTCCCAATTCACTGTCTTAGCCACTATACATCCATGCAAACTCTGTTTAAAATATTAGAAAAAATTATAAATTCTCAAAACCCCCCCAAAACTACCATTTGTCTGCAGAAATAAAACCACACCTTTCAGCTCAAATGATAAAAATGATGGATGTTTCGTGTTTAAAAGTGCTAACAACTGAAGTGCATATGTTAACTTCGAAAGCAGTTTCGAATAAAAGCACTGTGCAAAAAAGGTCCATCTCTGAATAAAAGTTACATACATGAAATACATTTTGGAGTTTGTGGGAGAAACAGCAAACATGGGTGCAACATAAAAACAGCTTTCACAACGGGATCAGCTTTAATTACAGAATAACTCCAGCCACTTGGGAAGTGGAGGAGGACCACTGGTCAAAATTTCAAACAAATAATGAAAAAGCAGTGAACTATGATTCAATATACTTGGTATCGTCTTGTGTTAATCTTTTTTTTTGCAGTTCCTTATATGGTGTGTGAATTCAAAAGAGCATTTAAAATAATAATAATAATAATAATACAAAATTAAAATTACAGAATATGAAGACCACAGCTATCTCAGAAAATTATTGTGCTGCATTACACTACTTTCAGAAAGAAAATAAGAATCCTTCCTAGACGAACAAAACAAAACAAAAACCCAGCGTGGCTATGCTTTACTAGCCCTTTCTCAAATACATAATTAAAAACGCAAGCGTGCAAAATGTAGTGGAGGCTGCAAGAATTGTGTTTAGTTACTGTGGGAGAGTAAGCTCTACGCCGTTCGCAAATTGCTGGGGCCCTACAGGACAGACAGACAAGACAGACTGGCAGGCAGGCAGGCAAGAAGAGAAAAGGAAAGTCTATTTAAAGAAACTGTAGATGTCTTTTTTCTTTTTCTGCCTGTCTAAAGTTAGTCTGGCTTAGAGGATGCACTAACCCTCCCAATCAGTTTTACATTACAGCACAAGTCCAGAAATAGCTCCCAGCCGCCTTGGCCTCTAGCACGGTTGTCATGACAATGGAACCACAGTTCTATAAATAGATCATCAGCACCAAATCTTGTGAGACACATCTGGAATGGGGCCAGCCTAGCCCCAGCTTGACAAATAAAAATAGGCACAGGCAGTTGGAGAGGCTGGAAAGGTACAATACATCTCTCAACTTGTACACAAAGACAATCAGAGCTGGGCAGGGAAATAACTCTGATTGCTTTTTAATGCAGGATTGGTTTTATGGTAGGGTTATAAAAACACGAAGGCTACATTATTCATACAAAAGCTGCAGTTATGTGTTTACGCTGATTTTTTCCCATTCCCTCCTGCAGTCTGTGGCAAACCATGTCATTTCAAAGCTCTTAACAGTATAATTTCTTGCCTGCCTATGAAGGAGAGAAAGCAAACTCTCTCTCTCTCTCTCTCTCTCTCTCTCTCTCTCTCTCTCTCTCTCTCTCACACACACACACACACACACACACACACACATGGAAAACCAGGTTGTTCTTCAAGTTTTCTTAATATTTTGGACTGGGTCCAGTACATTTCGCTGCTTGCAGGACACCAACCTCATTGTTTTAAAAGACGGCAGGGATGTGGGCGAATGGTAACAACCTTCCACACAGCAAGGGCTCCCAAGGAACCATGTTACTGTTTTGTGTTAGCACTTTTAAAAATCCAAACCCGTTAAAAGCGATTTCTGTTCTATTTAGAAAAGAAAAGGCTTCGTGTCTTCTTGCCAAATGGCAAGCGATCCATATCTGCGCTTGCTCAGGAATTATAAAATGGGAAACTTGATTTAAATTGACTTTTTGTGCCTACTTGAGATGGTTTAAAACCCAATCCGTTTGGATGGTGAAAAACACACAACCTCACAACGAAGCAGATTCTTAAGCCATTTTAAGGACTCTGAAGATATCTTTAAGGACAAAAGACCTCTCAGGAGGCTTGCAGTGTAAAGGCACATTAAAAACATTACTAAAAAGAAGTTAAACTGAAGCTAAGGGCTTTATTCAACAATGTATGTGCATAGAACACTTCTGCGAGCGCAACAAAACTTCCCCTCCCCTCTCCCCCCCAAATATACTCCAGAGGTTTTGGGAATACCTAGAACAGCTCTGGAGTTTGCACACATTGAGAGGAGCAGTTCCACTGCACTCATGGAAGTCATTCCACATGGTCAGCAATTTAGTTGGCTACAAACCCTCAACATATGCATTAGAAACACAGTACTCAATGTGGCTGACACAGATCTAGGCCTCTTTAAGCATTAAAATCCAGGTAATGAATGCACAATTCCACCCTTTTGCCACAATTTGCACTGACTTGCACAAGTTGGAAGACAATGAAAATGGTGATGGAGAGTGACAGAGCTAGTGCTCTTCTCCCCATTGTCCTCTTACATGTTTACTTTCTCATATTTATGTCCGAAGAGGGGTACTACAGATGGCAAACATTTAGCACGGCGCAACATGCATAAGCCTGCCCTGTTATGCCCGGTACTCTTCCAGGTTCAAAACGGCCTGCGTGTCAGCAGACTGGCAGAAAATGGTCACCACCTGTATGACTCCTTTAACAATGAAACATCATCTATAAAGAAGTTGGGCCTCCTATGTGTTTACATGCACAACAGCCCAGGTAACCATTAATGAAAATTAATATAATGGATATATAACCTTTAATATAAGTATTACCTTATTTTGCTTCTGCTTATCATACAAGCAGGTGGCGCTGTGGTCTAAACCACAGAGCCTAGGGCTTGCCGATCAGAAGGTCGGCGGTTCGAATCCCCACAACGGGGTGAGCTCCCATTGTTTGGTCCCTGCTCCTGTCCACCTAGCAGTTCGAAAGCATGTCAAACTGCAAGTAGATAAATAGGTACTGCTCCGGCGGGAAGGTAAATGGTGTTTCCGTGCGCTGCTCTGGTTCGCCAGAAGCAGCTTAGTCATGCTGGCCACATGACCCAGAAGCTGTCTGCGGACAAACGCCGGCTCCCTCGGCCTATAGAGTGAGATGAGCGTGCAACCCCAGAGTCGTCCGCGACTGGACCTAACGGTCAGGGGTACCTTTACCTTATCATACAAGCAGACTTAAATGTTAAAAGCTTGATTCATATAATTAGCCAATGAATTGTCTATTTTGAAGAAAGTGATCAGTCAATTTATATGACATCAGTTGAAAGGGTAGTAAATGCAGTGAGATTATGCTGGCATGTAAACTTGCCTATGTTCATGATTGTCCAAGCTGGTTTTAGTACGGATGTGAAAATGTTATGCCTATTGAAATTGCAATGATAAATCTTTCTGAGTTCTTCTGTATAAGCTCCTGGCCATTTCTGTTATGACTTTGATTGAAAAATGGCATAACTTGCAAATGGCACTGATTCAGGTTGTGATCAACGGAAACCGTTACAATTAGGCTGCTCTTTTAGCTATTGCTGTGAAGTACTGAGCAACCCAGAATATAAAGCTTAAGGATACTTGCTGAAAACACAGTTGGGAATGTAGATGGAAGGAAACTAATGCAACTGTAATAAGCATCTGAACAAGAATAAAAGCCGCCCAAAAGGAACTAATACAGGCATTCAATGCAAACTGCACCATCAGCCCACAGGATTCCTTTAGGTCCCTACATGGATAGTTTCATTTTGAAAAATTGTAGAGTAAGCTTCCTACAGAGTCAAATCTATATGCAGGCCTTCATCCCTACCCCACCCCCCGCCGTGCAAAACAACCACATACAATTTTGTCTGCTTGCAATCTGAACAATGTATATTTCAGAAAGTAGCTGCTTGCATATAAATACCCTGGAAAATTTTACACTGCAACATACTGGTTACATTCAGAATTTCCATTCGTTTGTGTTGAAGCGAGGCTTACATGCCCCTATGCCAAGGGTTTAAGGACGGAAAACCAATGCCAAGCTCTATTTAGAAAAAGAACTATACAGTTATAGCAAGCATTTTAGAGAATTTCTTCAGAGAATTTCCTCCTGCAAACAAAAGCTGTTCACTGGCTTTGCATGTGGAAAAATGCAAAAGCAGGAGAAAATGCTGTACGTCCACAATTTTATGTATGTTCTGGCAGTGGGTAGTAACGATTTAGAATAGACCAAAATGGTCCTCTGAAGGTCTTATACGCTAGCTGTAAGAGGACTTCAGAAGCATTTATGCCTCAACTAAAACTGGTTTTTCTGAACTTCCAGGCTACTCTCCCTCCCTCTCCTTCTCCCCCTTTACATCAAATAGCAATGAGCATGACTCTGTCATATATATATTTCAGAATTGCAACTTTGAAACATCACATTTCTTGCAGCTTGTGTGTGCGCTAATACAACCAGCAGCCTTCCTCCATCCAAAAGGTCTGCTCACTTAACCAGAAAGTTGTTTTAACAGATGCAAGCTCACAGCATACAGGCATGAGGCAAACTATAGGAATCTGATTATCGGGCATATTTGGATTCTGGGAAGACTCCTATCAGGGGCATCAGCTCCTGGGGGCCAAGCCCTTTTGCCCCCCTCCTATGTTTTTGGGGTATTCACCTCCCCCCATGTCCAAAAAGTGCAGAGGCCAAATTTGACAGGTGGGCAGGGCTGTCCTCCTTGAGGATACATGCTGAATGGTATTGCATGCTGCTGAGAGATAAAGGTAAATCAACAGGTCTGCACTCCCCCCACCAATCTCTCTGCAGATAAAGGTAATCAATCAGGGTGACCAAGGCTGATTCAGTCCAGGCCTGAAGCCAGACTAAGCAATCCTTCTCATGCAGGGATGTCTGCAGTTAGACTGCCACTACTGCCTCCCCCCCCCCCCAAAGAGGTGCTGCTTGTTCCATGTTTAAGCAAAGGTTGGATGGCCAATCCCTTCCAACTCTACAATTCTGTTACGAGCAGAGACTGCAGTGTTTTAAAGAGATATTTGGTAACACAGATGGGACAATCCATCTTGCCTTGCATTTTACACAAAAACCTTTCTTATCTTCTTTTTCAGACTTCTGTGCTTTTCAAAAAATTCCACAGAATTTTTTTACTTGAGATGCAGAGAAATGCAAATGAACGTGTTGTCCAACAGGGCTTTACTGCTTCCCACTTCCTGCTGCAACCCAACTGTGTTCACAAAAAGCTACCCCTGAAAGTGGGTACATCTGAGAAATAAGGACTTCTGTGCCAATATGCAGCATGCTTCGTAAAACAGGGATAAGGAGATCGCATCTTTGCTATGCTTGGCAAGTGTTCTCACCATCAAAGGATGAAAACAAAGCATTAATCTTCAAACTGTAGAGTTCTGCAGTTTCGGGTGATGTCTTAAGGAAAACCAGCATGGTGTTCTCCACACACTTAACTGGGCATCAGAGTATTTAACTTCAGCATAATTAGCAATCTCTTAAATGAGGCCAAATAGCAGAGCGTGTGCAAACCACCAAAGTAATTGAAAAGGTGAAATGGACTCTAGTTGCTACAGTAACATACAAAGAACAGTTAGCTAGCCTATTTTTAGCCCTTTCTCTTTTGCCAAGAAAACGGAAGCCTGATGAAAAATAGTTTTAGTGACAGATGCAATATTTTGCACATTAAATTACTAAATATAGTATCTCTCAAGTCACATTCAAAAAATGGGAAATATAGTTAATGCAATTCAGAGGACTGCATATGAGGGTATGCAGTAGACACTGTACTGGGAAAGCAACCAATGGCTATTATCATAAAGTTGGCTGCAAGCCATTTCTATCTTCTATCCGTAATAAATTTATTTTGCTTGCGCCATCCTATGGCCATTCTGACCAGCTCTGTTGTCAGTTCTCTGTTGTGAATGAGGCTCTCTAGTTAAATGATGAACGTGCTGACAAATAAATAAGAAATATCTAGGCAGTGTCGGAAAACTGTGTATTTTATTTTCCATGAAAAGAACACCGCTGGCCCACAGGCAATCCTCTCTAGAAACTAAAATAGTCATATTACTACAGTACACAATCTTTCCTGACACCAAGACTGACATAAATCTTAAAATTTTAATATTTAAGGCCAATTCAGATTGTTTTTATATTAACTGATAATATAAGGTTGTATGGACTGGTTAACATAATTACAATCTGAAAATTCTGTACATGCACAGTGAGCACTGAAGCATATAGTTGTAATTAAGATGTGCAATGATATGACTCTCCCCACGCTTTCCAGTGTGTAAAGAACTACAGAAACAGAGTGCATCAGTATTATGTGTGTGTGCATACTGCTTATATGTTACATTCTGCGTATGGTACAGATCTGCTGCCCTGAAACACATTCAGAATTTCCAAACAGTACTTTTGTGTATTGGTCAGTTGTCAGCAAATCAATTATTTGCTGAAGTCATATACAACTGTATGCTAATATATAAAATAAAAAGCAACATTATTTGAAGGCGTTTGGCAAACCCATGAAAGGAATGCAATTAGGCCCACACCACACTAAGCAAAGTAGGGCATATAAAAAGTTAACCGCGCTGCTAAAGTTAATACTCAGATCCCATGGCCATGTGCTTTTTTCTTTTTAGTAACATGCAAAGATGTACATTAATAAAATTATGAACTAGAGCATCCCATTAAATAACTAGGTACAATAAAGGCCCCATTCACTGCAGAACTGGCAAGAGGAACACAAACTATATTTCCACAGGGCTGGGCAGCACTCAGCTTCTGAGACTCCTTTGTGCAATCAGCAGACAGTTAGAATGCTGAGAATTTAATAAACTCCTTTTTAAAAAAAAGTCTTGGAAATGCAGATATATATAGTAGACTTCCAATTTTCATGGCTGATGAATTGTTTGAACATGAAATGGCGAATATTTCTAATGCCACTCTCGGTGCACAATAGAAGCTAATTAGTATAGCTAACCGACATTCGTAGATTTATTTTTACCATGACATTGCTACCCAGTAGCAAGCAAGAATCCTAGCAGATCTTACCGGCTGGTCACCTTAAGCCTGTTTTTTTTAGTTTTTTTTCTGGATGTCATCTCCAAAAGAAGCTGACTTGCTTGGTGTCTGGTTCTAGCAAGCTAAACAGAAACTGCATTCCATACCGACTTCAACAGTTCTGCAAACATGTAATGTCAGCATTTGTAAGACATGGAGCAGTATGGTCAATTAACTCCAGTTGACAGGAATTCAAGCACATATGGTTTATATAGCAATTGTTTTCATTTCAGAAAACAACCCGTTTCATATAGGAGTTTTAATGCATGCTACAATGCTCGCAGTCCAAGATGATGGAGGATGCCTTTGATATGCCCTCCTACATGACCCAGAGATGCATCTACTTCAGTTCCCCCTGCCCACCTCACCCCTACCAACTATAGCAGCCTTGCTTAAAAAAAAAAAGCACTTTGCCGGATTGTTGCTTTGCGGCTTCTCATTTACACAAGCACTTTCAAGGCAGGGGACCCTTTGCAGAGGATAAAATAACTTCAATGATCAAGAGATACAGAATCTATTCAGTGACAAGCACCTTCTAGATGCACATTCCAGGAACTAAAGCACTCAATGCTCACAGCTGCTTCTTGTACCCTATTTCAGGGACTTGAGTATAACCCATAAATGTGCAACTTGCTCTTCTCCACCCTCACCCCGCCACATGCAGCTTATTCGTTGTAATGTATCAAAAAAGAATTTTACACATGTTTTATACTCCAGTGACCCCCCTTAACAAAAACTTCCCACATCACATCACCTTTTGATAATTTAGTTATCCATTTTAAAAGATGGTTTAAAATGTCGTATTTCTAGCTGACTGGTAAGCACTTTGCACAAGTCTGCAACAACACTGCTTAGCAAACTGGCCCCCATGCCAGCTGTTCTAAGGCAGTGCTGTTAGAGAAGCCTTTCCCAGCCTTGGGTTCCCAGATGTTGTTGGACTACCACTCCCATCATCCTGGACTGCTGGCTATGGATGATGGGAGTTGTAGTCCAACAACACCTGGGAACCCAAGGTTGGGAAAGGCTGTGTTGGAGGAATGTACCCATGAGCCAAAACCAGCATGGCCAATTGTCAGGGATGATGTGAGTTGTAGTACAAAACTTCTGGAGGGCACTAGTTTGGGGAAGGCGGATGATGTGCCTTGTACACAGAACTTAACTATTTGAACTAAGCAATACTTCTGGCCCTTCAATGGCAAACCCTCACGGCATAACAGGGACATGAGATAATTCACAACCCATGCACATCTAACTTGTGCACATTCAGCTTTATGTGCTTGGCATTTAAAAAATAAATAAATAGAAAGGGTGCAGGCGTCCGGGAAAAAAGACTTTGGCAACCCACTGAACCCAGTGTGTTTTTTATTATACACGATTTTGGCTTTAGGTGCTGTCCCCAGAATGTAACCCGGGGAAGTTGAGAGTGGCTTGTACAAAATATTATGTAACTACTCAAAAACGAAACAAAGACATAATATGTTTAGTAGGTTCTAGAGGAGATACAGTGATATGAATAAGCAATGACATCTCATCGTTGTGGGTACCAAGATGGTTTGGTTGTTGCTTACTTGTATAGTCGTATCTACTGATACTCAACTTAGTGGCACAGCATCTATCAGATGGGGGAGTGTAAAATGGGTCATCCACAGACAAGGTAGGGGCTTCTGTATAAACAGGGGGTTCCCTAGATATCCAGACATATTATTTCATAAACTAAAAAAAAAGGGGGGGTGCTCTTACAAGGACTCACTCTTACTGGTTTTCAGGGCAATTCAGCAAAATTTGCAGAGGGAGGAGGAAAGTGTAGGGAGAATATTGGTTGTTCCAAGTCCCTAGCAACTTATAGTGTACTGGAGGGTAGGGATTATTGGTGGGGACGCATGCCACAAAGTTAAAAATGTAAGCTACAAGAGAAGGTAAGATGAAAGAAAAATGAGTGCATGCCCATTTCTTTCCCCTCCTGACAGGGCTTTGAGATACAACACAACATTTGTTGCTAGTCCCCATTTGTTCATTGCTACTGTTATATTGAAAACCCAAATAAAAATGCAAATTCTTACATGTCAGCTGTTATGATTTCAAGCAGCAAATTTCTCTGTGTACAAATTGCTTAACACTGGCTATTCCTTTAAATTCACATAAGTCAGTCGAAATACATAGATCTGATTAACTTTGTATGTTACAGAACTTGCTAGAGTCTCACGAACAAGGCTAATTTGTATTTGGTATTTCATGGAAGGTGACTGAGGTTTGAGTACTTTACCTCTGTACTGCTGACACACTTTTAGATTCCCCACAAGGGGGATCATGTTCAGCAAAGTCACGTATTCCTGGAATTTTCCTCTTCTAAGTTTACCCATAATTATTTTCAATTTCTCGCTGACTGGAATTTCTTAAATCTATGCCAGTGACTGTATTCTAACCATAAACTTGAAACAATTGCCACAGAAAATTGCTTCCTAGAGAGCAATGGACCCAAATCAGATATCTTGTGAATTCAGACCAAACATGTAAATCCCCTACTCCTTTTCAGGTTATAACTATGGTTTAGCATGATGTCTGGTCTGGTGTAATCTTAGTGACCACTGACCACCACTCTGAAGAGAGAGAGAGACTAAAAATCAAGCTCAGACTCCAGGTCTACTCTCTGGTAATTGGTTAAGCAGTTTTAGACTTCAAGGGAAACCACAGCAATTGCTGACTGGAAATGGGAGGGCTAAGGAGTTTGGAGGGACATTCCAAATTATCAAACTATGGCTAGGCAATTTTTTAAAGTGATGAACATTGACGAAAGAGAATCATTTTAAAAATAAACAAATAAATAAATAAATAAATAAAGACATAAATAAATTTACCTTTCTACTAATTGTTTGCTTTTTAAACAGAAAACATCATTTTTGGAGTATGTTAAGGAGTATTAGGGTTTTCTTGGTTTTGGTCAGTATTACAATTTACTTGTCTACCCCCTGCTTCCTACAGACTCTTCCAAAGGTCTGGAACGTCCCACATTCCTATACAAATAATAAAGTAAAGGTAAAGGTACCCCTGCCCGTACGGGCCAGTCATGTCCGACTCTAGGGTTGTGCGCCCATCTCACTTAAGAGGCCGGGGGGCCAGCGCTGTCCGGAGACACTTCCAGGTCATGTGGCCAGCGTGACGAAGCTGCATCTGGCGAGCCAGCTCAGCACACGGAAACGCTGTTTACCTTCCCACCAGAAAGTGGTCCCTATTTATCTACTTGCACCCGGGGGTGCTTTCGAACTGCTAGGTTGGCAGGTGCTGGGACCGAGCAACGGGAGTGCACCCCACCGCGGGGAATCGAACCGCCGACCTTTCGATCGGCAAGTCCTAGGCACTGAGGCTTTTACCCACAGCGCCACCCGCGTCCCATATACAAATAATACTTGCACCAAAATCAGATCAAATCTTTATTGTTGCAGTTCATGAACGGCACTGGAAGTGAACTGTATTAGCCCTACAATTAAAATGTAGATTTAAAAAAACTCTTGCCCGGTGGTTTCCTTATAGAACAAAACTTTGCCCAAGATCTGGGGAAGTTTTATCTCACAAGCACCAGAAGCAGATCTGTGTCTATTGCATGAGACTGCTAACCACTACTGGGCCAAGGGCTTTTACGAGAAGAAAGCATTCTCCACTACATGCCACCTTTACTAATATGGAACCCTTCCATTTCTATGTTTTAACCAGGTATTTTACGAATGTATTTTGGGAAGTTGCCTGTGTTATTCTAATACCTTTCCTTTTTCTGTGCAAGGCCTCTTTCCTGCACAACGCAACGACAAGAAGCTAACAACAGCCTGCTAACATCATGCCTCAGAAATAGCAAACCCCAGCACCAGGCTAGGCTTTCTTACAAAGTATTCAGAATCCGTGCCGAGTAAGCGGCAGACTTCTAAAAATAGTGTTGTCATATTTACTATGTTATTTGCTGCCTTTGAATACAAATTTGAAAAAAAAACCACATTCTATTTTAGAAAACCATTTTTCTAATACTGATGGCACTATGTGAAGTCGAGGTGGGTGGGAGAGCAGGTTCAAATGTCCCCCAAAACTCCCCAACATTTTTCTATTATGTTGTTTGCATGAACTGATCCAGGCCCCCTTTGTTTCCATGTTGCGATTCCAACCAATCACAATATGCAATTCCAGCCAATCACAATACATTTGTGCAAACAGCGAAACAGGTTTGGCTACACAACAACATCACTGAGGGTGGAGAAAGCCCTCATATTGCCCTCCCTCTGAATGGACAAGGATGAGGAAATGCCTTTGTCTGTTCCCTAGGCAACTGGTCCCTCCTGCCTTTCACTACTGTGCTTAGAAATTTAGCAGCCTCTAATGAGGGATGTTTTTCCAAGTCCAAATATAACAGGTATTCAGGTATAATATCAAACCATAATCCAGTGCTAAATGCTACTTTGACTAGTATACTCCCACTTGGAGGTGGCAATTCCTCACAGTTTGAGGCAAACCATAGTTTATATAAATATATAGTTTATAATATATATAGTTCATATAAATAAGTATAATCTGGTATCAAGAAGAAACTGAAACTTCAGTGTCACAGGTCTAGTCCTGTGGAATGCTCTTCCAACAGAGATTCAGCAAGTGCGTTGAGTATCAACTTTAAAGTGTTTGCTGAAAACTTTATCATGCCTCCAGGTTTATGTAGACAATCAAGAAAAAATATGTTCTGCAACAGCCAGTGATCTGTGTTTATAGTTTTTATTGTGTATATATTTGTTATAAACCAATTTAATATTTTTCTGAAATTGGAATATGTAAGTATTTTTGAATGAATGGAGGTTTGCACTGTATTGTTTGGATTTGCTCTGTAACCTAAGGCTAAAAATCCGGTTTTGAACCAGATTTATGGGGTAAATGCAAAACAGTCTGCTGGTTTGTGTGAACTGACAATCTATAGTTTGCTTCAATCTAGGAAAGAAAACAGTAAATTGTTGTCCATGAGCAGACAGAGGATGTGAGCTCGAGGGTCATATCCTGGTTTGTTAACCAGCGTTAGAATAAACTATACCACCTATAATTTCCCAGCTTCCCCTTAACACACACACCACTTAAAAAGAAATACATTAATTTGCTTTTGAGTCCTCTGGTAAGGAGGCCAATGTCAAATCACATATTTTTAATTGTAAGATTTTTAAGAAATGTGCCTTTTTTCTAGATGTGTTATTTAGACATTTTAACACTATTTGTTTCAATACACATGTGAAGAAAGGCTTTTCTTCTTGAAAGCTAGGTTTCAGATGTGGCTTAATTTCTAAATTATTTCTGGAAGGAGTGGGTCTGGAGGAATAATCCTTTGCTCAATGGAAGAGATAGTTTGAAAATATTTTGCCCAAAAGTCTTACACAACTGGGCATTGCCACCACAGATATTCTCCCCATGCCTTACATCTTCTCTAACAAGTAGCTGGTAAATTCTCACTAAACCAATGCAGATGTATAATTACACAGGTGTATAATACAATCTGTAGATGATGGAACTTCTGAAGGAAGTGGAACTACCAACAGGCCCCATCTGCTTAGGTATGTAGGGAAGAAGGTGGTCTTTCAGATTTTTGAGGCCTCAGTCACTTACGTGAGGTCCACAAGTCTCTTTATAGAACTACAGTTCTTAAGAGTTTCCTGGGGAGAGGGCATGACTTTGTTCATATATTTATGATAGCATGGGGGAAAGTGAAGGTGAAAAAAGCCCAACTGCCTAGGACTCTTTTAACCGACTTGGTTAAACTTGGGCTAATTTCATGTTTATCAATGATCTGAATAAATGAATTCACAGAGGGAGCAGATGAATTAGTCCAACCGCATTTTGTTTAACTTGAATGTCAGGAGTGTACTTGTGGCCATTTTATGCACAATATTCCAACTATTTACTTTACACATGCCAAGTGATTGCCATTTTAAGGAAACTCTAGTACCTTGGAGATAAAGGATTTAAATTCAGCCCAGTACACCAATATGCATATATGATCAACAAATTCCAACATAAATGCTCATAGGTGAACATAGTAACTAGGAATGCAAGGTAAAAGGCAGAATCTAAATATTTACACCCTAACAAACATTTAAACAGCAAAGTAATCTTACCATCAGGTGCTGTTTCATGCCCAAGTTTGAACATAAAACCAAAGACTTAGCATGTTAAATCTCAGTTGAAGAAGTATAAAAAGGATGAATGTGGTTAAGCTTTACAAGAGGGAATCAAAATGGTGTGTTTTTTTGTAGAATTATAACTTAAGACGTCCAGAGGTTGTATAGCTCTTCACTCAAGATATGGTGACAGTTAAAAGTAGTTAATACCCATGTACAGTGGTATCTCCGGTTGTGGACAGGATCTGTTCCGGAGCTCTGGTCAGATCCCGAGGTTTCAGTAACTGGAGGGACCACTTCTGCACCTGCGCATGCGGCGAAACACTTCCGGGTTTGCCGCTTTTACAACCCAAAGTTTACGTTACCCGAGGGTAACGTAAGCTGAGGTGCTATTGTACTTGGTTGTAGTGGCAAAGCCCTAAATTAAAGTTTAGGATAGTTTCCTAAAGTTCAGTTAAAACTATCTATTGTGCAAAGAACTTGACTGCAAGTTTTCTAAATGCACTGCTGAGTTTCACACAAAGGACTGTGAAAGCAGATGGTTAGATGTTTGTGGTCCACAAACTCATACACACCTAGAGCCACACACATACTCACAGATGCATAAACACAAAATATTTGACCAGAAAACTGAAAGAATCCCAATTTGCTTTTGTCGTCTAGCTCTTCAGCAGCAGCTGCTGCTGCTACATATGCACTCCCCTCTGTCTCCAGCCCTCCTACCAATGCTTCTGCTACCGTGTAAAACAAAGTATTCTGCAAATTCTTGATTGATAGAGTTGTTCCGTGTCTGCTCAGCCACTTCTTGGGTTACCACTGTGACTGCTGGCAATAAAAGGCAAGCAGTACAGTTTGCTATACCAACACCACCAGCCTCCTGAGCCACCAGCTCCTCCCTTGAAACGGCAGAAAGCAAAAAAAACCCAACAACACGTTGAGGCATTCTTGCAGGAAACAGCATGAAAATAAGCTCTCACACACTACTTCCAGCCCTTCCTGAAGTCGGAGGGGTGTGAAACAGCTTGCGAATGGCTTCCCTTGCCTTATTTCCTTTTCCACCCAGGTTGAAATGCAGGAAATGTTAACTGGGAGACATGCATAGAAAACCTTTGCACTAAAAACAACGAGGGCAACAAGTAGAATCACCAGGAAAATGATGAGAAATCTTGCGTGGCGAGGCCCTGGGCCCTGCAGTTCCCACAGAAATAAACACACAGACATGAATATGTTGGGTTAATGGGATAAATCAGGCCACAACCTTATTGGTTACAGAGGTGAGCCATTTGGCTTAGGCAATTGGGTGAAGCAAGACTATATCCTGACTCCTGCCTGTCTGCAGGAAGTCTAGAAAGGGTCAACCACCGATAGGGGGAGCCCTATGATACACATCAATTAAGAGCTCCCCCAGGGTCACCGATGGGGTCGTGGCATGGCCCCACCCCATGCCCAGGCTTCGGACAGGAACCACACCCCCGGATCCCATTAATGGGATACCCTTAGTGTGGAGGGGCAGGTGCAGGCAACAACCTCCCCTCCCATAACAAGGCTTACCCAATGCCTAACTTTACAAAGTTGTGATGATTGCTACTAGGTAGGTGAAAACCAAATGGCTGGTGCCAATTTGCCAAGTGGAAAAATTCCTACCCAGCCCCAACAACCAGGTGATCAACATTAGTCAAGCAATGCAAGAAAGAGGGTGAGTGGCTGGGAGATCCACTAAGGAAACGAATGGAGGCTGCCCGCGCTGTGGTTTAAAGGGCAAGTGGCCACGCCCCCGGCTAACCCGATTGGTCAGCCGGGGGGCGTGACGCGACTGGGTGTCCTAATGACGTGGGCAGCATTCCTCCGCCCACTACCGGGTCACGGTGAGGTCCTGGAACTCCTCCCGCAATGCAGCCCCCCGAGAAAGGAGAGCTGTCTTATTGGACAGGGAAGAAACTAGTTTTTGAATGTGTTAATGTAGGGACATTTGAGAGACACGGGGACATGAACTAAATCAGCCATGGAACACCATCGGAATAAAACACTAGCTTTCAGTGTTTGAGTGTTTTGTGTTCTTGAGGTTTGAGAATGGGGATCCTTTGCCAGGTCTCACAGTCTCGAAAGGCCAGGATATGCACATTTCAGCATTAAGCTTGGACACCACAGGACTCTGTTCTTGAACTGTCATGTGTTTGGTCCTCTGCATACCTCTAAACCCAAGCCTGCACCACTACAATCACAAAAGTTTGATCCTACTCTAATGACACATTTTAATATGTTGTCAGCAGAAGTAGTCTTTCCCTTTATCTCCCCTCCTTTTATATGAGGCCTTCAATCTCAGTCCCTTTTTATATCAACAGCTCCCCAGAGAATGCAAAACCAGTTTTATGCCACTTTAGACCGGATATGGATAATGTTACAACTTATATAAAGAAGTGCATTATTCCGATTCTGGGTAGTGTCGATGACATTAAAAGCTCCAAATGTGACTTCTTCTAAAAAGAGTCTTCTTTATGCTTCCCTAAAAGGATATTTAAAAGACAAATAGTGCTGTGGCTTCCCTCCCTACTCCCAGAGCCCTCCTAGACAGCTGTGCCGATGAATCTTCCTCCCCAGTCAAGATCACACATCTTCTAAAAGCCAAAGTGAAAGTAACCAGTTTGGTAAGCCAGTTAAGGGGAAGGAAAATCACCCATTTCCCCCTCCCTCCAAGCTGCACACTTCTGCATGAGTTAGCAGGAAACACAGGAAAGCTGAATGCAAGCAGTCAGCTCAGCTTCCAAAAATGAACAAGGGCTATTCTGCACAGTAGCAGATTTGAAAGTGTACATTATGGCAAAGTGAGGGCTTTAATTAAAATTAGACTGAGACTGTAAGTCTTGGACTTCCTACCTCTGCATGAAAAAAAGGGATTTCAAAAAGTCAAAGGTTAAAAAGAAGAAGTTATTTTCGCCTCTCTTTGTGTGTGCATTGCTGAGAGAAGAGTGCCAGCAAATTGCCATGCAGAATACCTCCTAAAGTGTTAAACATGTTTAGGACAAAGCAGTCACGTGACTAAGGTATGGTCAAAGTTATAGTTCTTGGCTACATGTGAAATCAGGTACCCGTTCCCAGTACTCTAGCTCACTACAATAGGTTATGGAGGAGTTACAACTCTTCACACTTATATACAGTGAGAGGTGCGGGAAAGGGAAGTCATAATGGAAATTCAGATACTTATAACACATTTTTTTCAACTCTTTAGACTCAATGATTTATTGACTAATCAAATTGTTCTTCTTTTCACTTACATAGACTTGTTTGAGTGTGCTCATTAGCCAGCTTCTTAGATATAACACTTTGTTATTTTATCTCTGTGCTAAATTGCTATCAAAATCATCTGGGGACATGATTATTACTGACTTTGCTGTGGGATCAATGCAGTGACTTACTCAGGAATTCAAGCAAAGCACTTTGGAATAATCACACCTACAACCCTGTGTTATGCGAGTGATTGCCAAAGAAGAAAAAGAGTAGGCATGCGTATTCCAACATACTTTGCTAGAATTTATAATTGAAGCATTACATTGATCTCACGACATCAACGCTATAACTACAGATTTGGTTGTAAGTTAAACATGCACAGGATTTCAAGTTCTCCTGTGGAACTCGGGTCTATTATTTTAGAATCCGAACACACAATTATCATCTGGCCACATTCCCAAGTTAATCTAGGTGCATGCTACCAGGCACATCGAAAGATGAGGTGGAAGTGAATCCCAACTCCCCATCTTATTTATGCAGAGCCTCAAGGTCTAATGCACTTTTTAAAGTCTCTGAAAGAACAAGGGTTGTGACAGGTCATGGTGGGTCAGGGACTAGGTCTGTCATCTTGGCAGGCCAAAGGAGTGCAAATGAGAGCAACAAAAACTCCACTGCCAAGAGCAGGGAATGCAAAGATCAGGTTCTCCCTGCACAGCAACTGCTGCTTGGTATTCATTCATCAGTGTATGCAGGCGCTCTACTTTTATAATGGATTGGCTCTGAAAGGCAACCTACCGTTACTTGTTACTTCTCGACACCTCTTGTCTGCTCCTGAATAAACCCTATCTTTTGCCAGGATGGGAAGAACAAGAGAATCTAATTGACCTCCCCAAACATGCACCATGTCGGCCATATTTGTGACCTAGGTCCATAAGAAGCTGCTTGAGTCAGACTATTTGGCAATGTAGCCCAACATTATCAAATGACTGGGAGAGACGCTCCAGAGTCTTTTGAAAAAACAAAACACCTAGAGATGGCAGGTGGCCCTCACAACACACAAGAACCATCACCTGAACAAACTCTCTAGCTTGTAGCCATGCCCCTGCAAACACATACACACAAGCACACTTTCCAGTGCAGCAAGATCCAGAAAACCCAAGACCAGAGGGTGCACCTCAAAACAAAAGCTCAGAGTCAAGCAGCAGTAACTGCACTCTCTTCTGCCAAGTAGCACTCCATATTATTCCCCAGTGCCACAATTTGCAAACGTACAGTGGTACCTCTGGTTACGAACACTTCTGGTTACGAACTCCGCTAACCCAGAAGTAGCTGCTCCTGGTTGCAAACTTTGCCCCAGGTGTGAACAGAAATCGTGCGCCAGAGGCGCGCACGCAGCAGGAGGCCCATTAGTGAAAGCACGCCTCAGGATAAGAACAGTTTCAGCTTAAGATTGGACCTCTGGAACGAATTAAGTTCCTAACCAGAGGTACCACTGTAGAGGGAAACTCTGTGGGTAAAAGCCTCAGCACCTAGGACTTGCCGATCGAAAGGTCGGCGGTTCGAATCCCCACGGCGGGGTGCGCTCCTGTCGCTCGGTCCCAGCGCCTGCCAACCTAGCAGTTCGAAAGCACCCCCGGGTGCAAGTAGATAAATAGGGACCGCTTACTAGCGGGAAGGTAAACGGCGTTTCCGTGTGCGGCTCTGGCTCGCCAGATGCAGCTTGTCACGCTGGCCACGTGACCCGGAAGTGTCTTCGGACAGCGCTGGCTCCCGGCCTCTAGAGTGAGATGAGTGCACAACCCTAGAGTCTGTCAAGACTGTTGGCATGCATATCTATGGTATGACAAGGTCAAAGTGCATAAGGCTTTTAAAAATCACATTGTCAGAAAAGCACTGTATAATGTTTGGACTAAATATAAAGATCTGTTGGAGAATAAAACTCCAAGGTGGTTGTCACCCTTGGAAGCTAAAGCGGTGAAAAAACTTAATATGGAGGTCAGGTGGCCAAAATATTGGGAAATTTTGGAACAAGGGGATCAACTGAAATTACAGAGTCATGAGAAACTAAAAACAAAAGTACGAGATTGGCTCCATTATTACCAAATAATGGAGGTTTATAAACAAGACAGGAAAATTGGCTTCCAGGTGGAGAAATCAAAATTAGAAACTGAACTGTTAGAACCCAATGTTAAGAATTTGTCAAGAATGTATAACTTGTTGCTGAAATGGAATACACAAGATGAAACAGTCAAATCAGTTATTTGACTGAAGTGGGCACAGGATATTGGTCATAATATTATGTTTGCTGACTGGGAATGGTTGTGGACCACTGGTATAAAATTTACGGCATGTAATGCCTTAAAGGAAAATATTATGAAAATGATTTATAGGTGGTACATGACCCCAGTCAAGCTAGCAAAAATATATCATTTGCCTGATAATAAGTGTTGGAAGTGTAAAGAAACTGAAGGTACTTTCTACCACCTTTGGTGGACGTGCCCGAAGATTAAGGCTTTCTGGGAAATGATATATAATGAAATAAAAAAGGTACTTAAATGTACCTTCCCTAAGAAACCAGAGGCCTTTTTTTTGGGCATTGTTGGCCAATTGGTGTCGAAGAAAGACAGAACCTTTTTCATGTATGCTACTACAGCAGCAAGAATTCTCATCGCAAAGTACTGGAAGATCCAAGAATTACCCACTCTGGAAGAATGGCAGATGAAGGTGATAGACTATATGACATTGGCAGAAATGACTGACAGAATCTGTGAACAGGGGAAAGAGACGGCGGAGGAGGATTGGAAGAAGTTTAAAGCTTATCTAAAGAAATATTATAAAATTAATGAATGTTAAAATGTCGAGGTTTTTGTAAGAAAAGGAGATTACAGCGACAAAATATTAAGTTAAAGAGAAGAACAATAAGGGATAAATGTATTAAAATTAAATTTAGGATTTGCTGAAATAAGTTTGGAAATTGGGATGTAGAAAGGGGAGGTTTGGGGGAGTCGGAGAAGAGAGGTGTATGAAAAAAAGGAGAGGAAATTATACATGTTTGTTTGTTTCTTTATTTGTTTGTATTGTTTATAAAAATGTTGTAAAACCAATAAAAAATATTTTTTTTTTAAAATAGAGTCTGTCAAGACTGGCCCGTACTGGCAGGGGTACCTTTACCTAACCATTTTTTTTCCCTACCATTGTGACAACAAAATACTTTAAAAAATGGCAGTGGCTCACAAACACTGGCCTTTAGCAGCAGCCATCAACCCCTCCTGCTGCTTGGGCCCTATGAAACAGGCAGAAGCCTTGTGAGAAAAGTGAGATCCTCTCTCACTTTGTGCTGGAGTATAGAGTTAAGAAACAGCACATATATTTTCCACTGCTTGGAAGGACTTCTGCAGTTTCTAGCATTCTCAAAACCCGGGAGCAAATAAGAGCTCAGGGAAAGGGATCTGTGTATCAAAGGATGTCCTGCAGGAATACAGATCTGTAATAGAAAACTACCAAAGTAGTGTATGTGGAACATGGGAAACAGTCTAATACCTGGTCAAGCTACTTATTTATCTAACCCAATGCTCTCCTCACAGGCTGGTGATGGCTCTCACGCAGAGGCCTTTCATATCACCCACTCTCACATCTTTTTATTTGGAAGGACTGAACTAGAGACCTTCTGCATGCAAGCAAGGGTTCTATCACTGAACTACGGTCTCTCCCAGTGTAGCGTAGCCAAATATACAATACTTTGCAAGTTAAAACTAACCCTTTTCAATTAAACTGAAACGAAATGAAATTACACTGGATTTAGATTACATTTCTTACCACTTTTTTTTTTAAGTCTCTGGGCAACTTACAAATAAAATAAAAATGTATAATGCATTTAAAACATAGATATGCCAAATTACAGCAACCCATACAACTGCTAAGAACACCACCAAGGCAATTATAAATTAACTAATACCTATGAAATAAAACAACCAAACAAACCAAACCAATCAAAATGCCAATAACCATCTAGTGCCCTTGGAGTCTAAGAACTGTGCGAGGAAGAAAACTCATGGATGAGGACTTTCCAGTTCCCTCCCTCACACAATCCTTCACATGACCCGAAAAGCTACTCCAGAGAGTCCAAAAAGCATCCTTGACAGCACAGAATGGGGCACAGGGGTCTGCCAAAGGAGTGGGAACCTGCTCCGCTTGCACAAAGTGCCTCTGCCCAATTTTGAGCAACCTTCCAGGTTTTTCAGGGGAGTTGCAGAGAAGAGGGAGGAAGGGTCAAGGAAACGCCTTTTCTGCAAGCTTCCTTAGGCTTCTGGTTCTCATGATGCCAGCAGAAAAAAGGAACTGAACACTGAAACTGTACAGGACAATGGTGAGCAGAAAGTATAGCTCCATGTAACATGAAAATAAAAAAACATTTTTGCCCTAGCAGGGAATATTTTTATATAAACTTTGAACGGAAGGCATGTTCTGCTTTAAACACTTTCAATCCAGCAAGTAGTCCTATTCTGATCCACAACCAACTCACAAGAAGATCACCCTTAGTCCCATGCCTCTTGTTTCCAAGAAAAATAAAAGAAAAAGGTAAAAAAACGAAACAAAAAACCTTCCTGCAAAGACTACAAGTTCCTTTAGAAACTAGTTTCTGCACCACTTTCTTGTACTTGGTACTGTGGACAAGCATTATCCAATATTGGAGGAGCTCCATGCCAGCAAACCTCTGAATGGCCTAAGAAGTATCTCAAAAAAATATTTTGCAGCAGCTGTCCGATAACGTAAAATGAACACTTTTTAAACTTCTTCAGGCTAAGACAAAATAAATCCATTTGCAAATTCAGCTTTTCCACATGCAATATTGCTGGTGTTCTCTCCAAGGACACACTACACACCAGTATCCAAATAAGTAAACAGAATGTTACAGGACAGAAGGGGAAAGAAGGCTATTTATCAAGCCCACTATGTGACATTTGCCTGAAGTTTACTGTTCCTGGCAACCCTGAGATCACTGAATAAAATAATGTTCTTAACAGTTAATTGTTTTAGATGTTTTTACCTGTCTTAGAATGCTTTTTTAAAAATAATAATAATGTGGATGTGTTTGCTCCTTGAGCTGCTTTGTTCTTCATCATCATCACCACCATCATTATCACCATCACCACAGAGGTCCCAGGCCAGATTTTGATATTTATTCCAAATCATCTCCATCAATTCACAATGAAGTTATGCTTATACTTTAAACGGATGATTAAAAACAAGAAATGTTTCCTTTTCTTCTACAAGAGATTGCAATAAAATTGTAAGAGAAGATGTACTTACTACTGTGCACAATCGATCAACTGATATTCATTAGATCTCTCGTAGCAGGCTTTCACACCTTCATCTTGCCAAAGTGTTTTTGTATGTTCATAGAACTCCTGGAAGCAAACATAAAGGGAGCAACAAGTCAGCAGGGACAAGGCCCCCCCAGAGGCAAACAAAAAAAGGCAACATGCTTTTACTTAATGAACAAGCAACCAAATAAAACAGCCGAAGTCCTAAGAAGCTTTCTGACTACAAGCATGCTGCTGCATTAACGGATATCCTCAATCTTCACTTAATTAGGTTCAGCACACAGAGCCTGCCACACATTACAAAAAGGATTAAAATACATTCAAATGTCTCAGAAAGCAAAGAATGAACATTCGTATTTCCGCCAATGTAGAAGTGTGCTTCACCCAGTACGCTGAATGCTTATGTAAAGTATAGACTACTATGTGTAGTTGCTAACATTTTTATAAAGGACGCAGAAATAATTTTTCTCTAAGAATGGTCATAACTTGCTTTAAGGAAAGCCTTTCTGCCCTTATTCAAATAATTTGCTGTATTGAAACCCAATAGAAGAATTTCATTTTAAAAAATCATACAGAAGAATGGTGCACTTGACTTGTGTATAAACTGATATATACAGTTATGCCTTGGTTTTCGAACAGCTTAGTTCATGAACAACTCAGAACAAAACATTGCAAATCTGGAAGTAGGTGTTCCAGTTTGCGAACTTTGCCTCGGAAGCCGAACGTCCGGTGCGGCTTCCAATTGGCTGCAGGACGCTCCTGCAGCCAATTGGAAGCTGTGCCTTGGTTTCTGAACATTTCGGAAGTCGAACGGACTTCCAGAACGCATTCTGTTTGAAAACCAAGGTACGACTGTAGTTGGGATAGTGCAATGTTGCTGGAGGTCACAGGAATGAAGATGTCACAGAAGTGCCACTCATTCAGAGTGGCGGACAGAGCTCAGCCCCAAATGATCACAGTATGCCTCATTCTCTTCAGTGTCACAGAATGTTGTAAGAACCTAGAACTGTTCATTAATGGCCTTTCAACATTCTCCATCCTATTTGGGGGCAGGGAAATTGGGCAGATCATTCCACCAAATTTCTCTAGGGAGAGATAAATTTTCCAACTGTCTCTTGGGAGTGTGCTCATCTTTAGCATTAACCGTGCTTCTTTCTCCCCCTTCCTCCCCGCAAGGATTTGTGGTTTTTTTGCTGTTGCTGCAAGTGGCAACAGGAGCCTGGTCACCATTTTGCACCCTATCCTGCCCCCCCAAAGGAAAATTTCTCTCTCCCTGGAGAAATTTGGTGGAATGATCTGCCCAATTTTCCTGCCCCCAAACCATTTATTAAAAATCTTGCAAAGTGGCTGTGTGTGTGTGTGTCTGTGTGTGTGTGTGTGTAGGGGAGAAAGAGAGAAGTGAGAGAAATTCTAATCAGAAAAATGTCTTCTGAGCATTTTCATTTCATCTTCAGAATGTACAGAACATTCTCTGACGCTGAGATTTGGGTAGCTACATCAGACTCATGTGCAAGGCCGATGCAACAAATCCAATTTCTTAGAATGCATCAAATATACCTTTTCAACCTTTTAAAATGTCAATGTTAACATTCTAAAGAATTTTCATTTAGGTTCATGTTTTGCATTATGCTGTAACTCTGCATGATTGAGCGAGCTAAGCCTGACTAGCTCTTTCTTCTCCTTATTCAGATAAACTTTTGTTATGTGTTCAAATGAAGTAAAGAACCAACTTTTGTCTCAGGACCAAATATAATTTTGAGCTCACCAAAAGTTAATGAGTAGCTAATCTTTTCAGTATTTATGGGTTATACATTGTCCAAATATAGAACAGAACATTAAATAACTGGGCTTGACCAATCACTTGGGAGAACTACACAAAGGAGAGACCTTGGGAGATCTTACAAAAAAAGTATTTTGGAAACTGTCAAACTACTTAAGAGATTTCTAAAGAGCTTAGTACGAATCACTTGTGTTGACTTGTTTTGGAATCCATTTGAGTTGGTGAATACAGATGTACTGGATTTTCAGGTTCCAAATACAAGAGAGATCTCTGGAAATGAACTGAAGAAAAACACAGAACAGTTGCATGATGTTTCGAACATCTCACAGCCCATAACCAACTTAGCAAAGGATTTGAGAAACTGAATTTTTTACTTCTGCAACAACAGCAGTCCTCTATTTAGAATTTGTTATATTCTCCGGATGGCCCAGGGAAAACATACTTTTGCTGATCTTTAACCTCGCTTTAGTGTTATATCTGTTTTAACACTACCTAAGTGCCTACTTGAACGTACAGTTGAACTTTCAAAAAGCTTTAGTCAAAGTATCTCACGAAAAGCTCCTAAGTAAGCTTAGCCGTCAAGGAGTAAGAGTCTTGTGGATCACAAATTGTTTAAGTTGCAGAAACAAAGAGTGGGAATAAATGGACATTTCCCCAAATGGTGGAGTCCCCCAAGGATTGGTATTGGGACCTATGCTTTTTAACTTGACACCTGAAGGCAGCCCTGTGTAGGGAAGTTTTTAATGTTTAATGCTGTTGTGTTTTTGATATTCAGTTGGCAGCCGCCCAGAGTGGCTGGAGAAATCCAGTCAGATGGGTGGGGTATAAATAAATAAATAAATTATTATTATTTATTATTATTACAAGTGAGCAGTGAGGTGGACATATTTGCTGATGATACTAAATAGTTCAGGGTTATTAAAACCAAAGGACTGCGAAGAGCTCCAAGAGGACCTCTCCAAACTGAGTGAATGGGCAATAAAATGAAAAATGCAATTCAATGCAAGAAAGCGACGCACGTTGGGGCAAAATAGTCTTCATTTTACACACACACGCACACACACACGGCCTGGATTTATGGTGATGGACCAAGAATGAGACCTGGGGGTCAAAGAAGATAGTTTGATGAAGCTGTTGACCCAGCTGTGCAAAAGACAAATTCCATAATAGGGATCATTAGGAAAGGAATTGAAAATGATACTGCAGGTATCATAATGCCATTATATAAATCTACACGGCAATCACATTTGAAATACTGTGCACAGTTCTGGTTGCCTCATTAGAGATGGAAAAGGCTCAGAAAAGGGCAACCAAAATGACTGAGTGGATGACACAAGACCCCTATGGAGAAAGTTTGCTGTCTTTGGGACTTTCTACTTTAGAGAAAAGGCAAGTAAGAGGTGACATGGTAGAAGTTCATAAAATTATGCATGGCATGGGAAAAGTGCTGCAATGTTCTACCTTGAGCCGTTTCTACCCACAAGTGGCAAAGAAAAGAAAGGGAAGGAATAAATAAGGAGGAGGATTAGGAAATCCCATGCACTGTAGCAACAGTTTTACTTTGACCAGTACACTCTACTGGGGAATGATTCATTTAATTGACTGAGAATGAGAGCTGTAAGTTTGAGGTTCACAGCAAAATGTTTGATCCATGAGAACTTGACTTTGCTTGATGTTACCTTATAACTAACCTGAACTACACCCTACTTACACTATCTTTTTAATAGGGTTATTAACTTTCCACGTGGGATGGAAAAAGAATCCAAGTCCACACTGCTTGAACTTCTTAACTGAGAAAGCAAAACCAGGACCCACAATCAATACTAACTTTTAGATTAGTGGGCTATCAGCAAATAACTGAGAAATGAGCAACGTTAATTGTAGTTTGAGCAGGGAATGTTTCACCGAGATCACACTCCACTTCCACACTAATTTAAACGGGCAGTTTGGATTTTCCCCTGCCCTCTATAAAGTTGTGGCTTTACATTATTATCATCCGTTTATTAATTGCCTTCTATATAACCGTCTTAAAGCGATGTGTGATAAAAACAATTAAAGACACAAAACCGCCCGAAAAATCTTTTAAAATAAAACTGAAACGATACAAAACGATGCTTTAGCTGATATTTCTGCATTGTGGGGGGTTGGACCAGATGACCCTTGGGTCCCTTCTAACCCTACGATTCTATGATTCTATGAAAATCATGGCAAAGAGTGGGAAAATGCCTTCAACTGTTTCTGGAAAGTAAAAATAGTGGGTGCCTGCTATATCTCGATAGGAATGCTATTCTACAGAACATGGGCAGCCACACTAAAAGCACTGCTCTGAGTTACTGCAGAGTGAGCTTCTAAGATCTCTGGAACTTGCAGGAGAAGGTCCTCAGCTGTCTAGAGCATTATACGTTATTACTAACACCTTGAACTTGACTTGCAGCACCTCTACTCTTCCTGCAGCCACAACACATACCAGCAGAAGCGAGGATTAAGCAGGAGCATGGCACAAACTGACCAACGTCAGCTTTTGCACTTTTTACATTTGCTTTATTGCTAAAAAGAACCAGTGCAAAGTTGCAAAGGAAAAGAAAATGCAGCGTTTCAGATTTCCGAGAGTTACTACTGGTAACAATAAAGGCTTCAAAAGGAAATTGGAGGAAAAGACTTGCATTTGAGACACTGACAATACTTCTCAAGTGAACTGCCAAGAAAAATGAAATAACTTTGACTAACACAAAATAGGGATTTTACAAAGCTAAGCAGCTAGCTCACTACCCAAAGCCAGCAATTTCTGGATTTTAGTTTGACCAAGGTTTAGTTAACACAGGGAACTTATGAACAAGCCCCTGCATATAGAAAGGCCTTTGAGAGGCTGCAGAAGCAGCAATTGATATAACTAGCTCCAGAGTCCGTTCCAGCCTTCTCAGCTGTTCACTGTCCTCATCAGTGCCTGGGTTCTTCAGCAGATAAGAAAGGAGGAGTACGTCACAGAAACTTCCATGTTTGCCCAGTCTGCTGAAGTCAGACAGGCCTGGGAGAGTGAGGTTCGAGCAATATTGGAGGTGGTGTTCAAGAGGCTGTAATGGGGCTCTCCAGCTGGCGGTAGAAAACGGTGAAGAGTCTCAGTAGCTGCTACTGCTACCCAGAAGTGTATTCCTGCCCACAGATCTATGTGTGAGCTGGCTGAACCCCAAGTGCTGTATTTTTCGCTCTATAACACGCACCCGACCATAACACGCACGTAGTTTTTAGAGGAGGAAAATCTGTAGGCATGCCACCTGTAGGCATTCCCTCCATAACACGCACAGACATTTCCCCTTACTTTTTAGGAGGAAAAAAGTGAGTGTTATGGTGCAAAAAATACAGTATTACATTTATCTTTGTAGAGATTTACTACAGTTGGTATGGAAACACCAAGCACATTATTTCTACATACTGCACACTGCCTCATACTCTGCTGGTGTTCAATAAGCACTGTGATGTAGGAGGAGAGCATGCTTCTTAAAACCCAGCTTCTGTAAGAGCTTCCCAAGCTCAAGAAATGGCTCTGCTAGCAATACTGGCTGCTGTTCCATTCTACAAGCTTTGCAGAAAAAAACAAATAAATATGACCAGCAGAGGGTGCAAAGAAAGCAAAGAAGCCCACATGAAGAGGCAGGCATATTGGCCCTAGCACAGTAAGTCAACATACTGTGGGAGAGCGATATCAAGCCCAAAGCCACTTCAAACGGGACAACTTTGTCCCCCACTCCCACTTCCTGCAAACCTTTAGTGACATGGGTGCCCTTACAATCTCCCCCATTTCAATGTTCCTCCCTTCTTGCTGTACTCAAACTTCTCCCTCTTCCACTTCTCAGCTGCATAACACGAGGGAGATAAAGGATGTAGAACCCTCAATAATCCATAGTACTTTTATCATACAACAACTTTACTCAGACCTCTGACTTCACTTTTGCTCCCCTACCCTGATTTCATACAGATCCAGGATTGTGTTGTAGCACTACAAATTCTCCGTGTAAAGGGTAAAAGGGGGTCATAAAGGAACATGAACTAACACACACACACACACACACACACACACACACACGTATTTGATATTCCTGGACTAAATCACTACATGCAAAAGACGGGCAATAAAAAATAAATAAGGCTCTGATCCACTTCAAGCAATTCTACATGGCTCTGATCCTGTCCCATTTCATTAATTTTGCTCTATAAGTGGATGGGTTAAAAAGCCATCCATGCCATTCTTTGTACTAGGCTTGTTACCTAGAAAGAAGCCAGACTAGCTCTTGTATGTTGGTTTCTTGTTGTCATAACATCAGTTCATCCACTGGCACATTCTAATAGAGCACATGATGTAACAGTAGCAATGCAGGTTATTCCTGCAACTATATATTAGAACCTTTTAATAGAAGGACTCTAAAAATATCCTTCTGCTACCCATGAAAAACTGTGCAGCTCTGTCCACAATGCAAGAACAGGATCTTATCAATGTGAAAAAATACTGATCCAAAAGGTCGCCAGGTCAGAGCACTGTGTTTACTACCACTTTTAAACGGAGGTACAATAATTTCTCTCCCGTTATGCACTGTTCTCCACCAAAAACCAACCTTAATGTCCTTTTATTGAACAGATCGTCGCATGAGTTGAAAGGGACCTTGTAAGGCAACTAGTCTAGCTATCGACTAACTATGAACATGATATATTGCATTTACTCGAGTCTAATGCGCCATCGAATCTAATGCGCACCCTAATTTTTGCAAAGTAATTTTACAAAAAAAGGTGCACATAACATTTGAATAAGTAGAGTACACTGAAAAGCAAAGCACGCTTCAAATTTCACCACTCCCACCAGAGAGAACCTCCCCTGGCACTGGCCCTGCAGCCACTTTCATGCCACGCCCGTCAACCACTCCAGCCTCACTTCACAGCTCATGGTCTGTGAGGTGGATGCTGCAGCCGCCGCTGCCAAGACAGCGGGGCCCAGTTGCTGCTGGAAAGAGCAGAGGGACTCAAAAGGCCTTCACCAGTTTCTCCATGGTGGCCATGCCGCCCCCCGACATGCAGGTGGGGAGGGTGACTCCGCCTGTGGTTGCTTGCCAGCCAGCCTCCCACGCCTGCTCTCAGGGGACTTGGTCACACAACAGCTGCCCAAGCTGTCGCGGCCAGCTGCTCAGAGCAAAGGAGGCCGCAAGGGGGCTAGGGGAGGACGGTGTGCTCAGTCTGCCACTGACACGCCAGCGCCATCTTGAGAGCCGTTTTAACTCGCCAGACGGAGGACTTTCATCTCAAATGTAATGCGCCTTCGAATGTTAATGTGCATTCTAGTATTTTGTGATGTAATTTGGCAAAAAAAGAGGGGTGTGCATTATATCCGAGTAAATACGGCAGGACCTTGCAGGAATCTCTTCCTCACTGCTCATTATGCTGTAACAATACAATACCTCGAGCCACTTAGACAACAATATTTATGCTTCCAACTTCCATCCTACCTCTGCACCTGAAAAGCCACACCCCGGAGACAGGAGATGAAGCAAAATTTGGGCTAAAGGTAGATTTTCATCTGGTGGTAAAAGGCAATAAAAAAGCTAGATGGATTCTCCCAGGTCAAGAAGTTCCACTTCATGAGTGGCACAACACAGAAGACTCCTCCCATGCCCCCACCACCTGGCACAATGGGCTAAAGGTCAGTTCTATTGACCACAGTGGGTGGGGGCCTTGAAACATGAGTCATGAAACTTTCTTTTACAGAGGAAGATCATGCATAACGACTCCAAACATGCAGCCTATTGGGTTCTGTCTGGATAGATAGCTGGAGATGCGCTTTGATACGATACCTGGAGGGCACACCAAAAGTTAGAAATGAACTTGTGCTATGCTCTTCTTCCCTTTTCACGAGCTTGGGAATTTTTGAGGGAGGGGGGGGAGATGAAATCACCAACTCCTAAGACTTAAATTAGGCCACCTTAGGATTAGACAACACTGAAACCCTCCTAGTCAAATAAATAAGGATGAGAAAGATACTTGCAAATTTCCCTACAAATGCATCCACTGCCATTGCCTGAAATATGGCTGCACATGTGTCCCAGGCACACACTAGCCCAGATGCCCCCACATACCACTGTTGTCCATTGCACACTTCCTCCACTTTACAAACCCTTATCCACCTGGCCGCTATTTATTTTTTTTACCACAAGCAGCCAAGTGAGCAGCTATTTACAAGCTTGACCTTACTGAATAATGGCTATAACAGTACTAATGACAGATTGGAAACCCCCCATCACTCTGCTTTGTGTGTTTCAAAGAAACCTCTTTGTGCCCCTCTGTGTGTGACTGCATTTCCGATGTAAGGTCCTGCATTATTTAAGGCATGAACCACCTCCAATGGCGGCACCACAAACAAGGCCTCCCCAGCTGATCTCAGTGGGAGAAGATCTGTCAAGTACGCAGGCCCCACGCTGTTTATAGCTTTGTATGTTAGTACTACTGAAATCTTGAATTGGGTCCAGTGGCTTAGAGACAACCAGTTCAGTTCTTTAAGGACTTTCCCTCTTTCTCTTTCTAGGGAAGAGGGAACATTCATTTAACCATACCTTGTACTTCACCTGCAAAGTGTGGCAAATATACCTGCTTTCACCAGAATTACACAAATCAATAACTATCTTCCTGTATAAAACACCGTGTCATATTTGCATATTGTGATTTGCAGGGATGGGCAGGTTTTCTAGGTGCCTGCCATTAGCATTCATAAGTAATCACAAATATTCTCCAATTCTTGCTTACTCATTGGCTTATTGGGAAATTCTCATAAGTAGAAAGATAACAGATGTTTCCTAATAAACGAAACAAAGCTAGCCTGCCTTAGAATAGTTTTAAAAAATAATTGAGGGGGACCTGGATACCCATCTGTAGGGAAGCCTGGGGGGGAATATCCTGTTGTCTAAAATACTGGTTTTTTACAATTACTTAAATTACTTTTTATTGTTTTCAAAAACTGCAGACTTTGCCAACCCAGTCAACCCTGAGTCACTAGCCTTCTTAGAAAGAAAGTTATGAAGCAATGTATCTGCATTTCCTAAGTAATAAAATTGCAATTTCAGGGCTGGAAAAATGCAGTGGCCTAACAACAGAAGCACTAGCTAGCTTCAGGGAAGGTATGCATGCTGCAAATATGCCCATATTGTACCACTTAGAAAGTTCCTTATGAGTGGATGCACGGCACTCTAAAATAAAAGCACAAGTCGGAGCTGTCATTTGAGTTTGCTGTTTACCAATTACAGCTTAAGGAAGCCAAGGCTGCTTAAAACACACAGACACACAAACACTACTGAAAGGTGTGTGCATGAGTTACACAATACTGCAGTTAAAATGAGATTCAATTTCGTTAGGACAAAGTTCAGTGCCCCATGAAACTACATGTTTCATAACAGATGTTTTAAATAGGTCATTGCCTAGTAAACCTTATGATTAAAGGTCAAAGAAAGTCAGGCTCTTCACTGGGAAAAAAAGTAATACATATATATGGATAAGCATTACTCTCTCCACCCCCCGCTACTTTCTTGTTTAGTTTTTAGAAATAAAAATAACCCCTAAAACCTAGGCTGCGAAGTCCCTTACAACCATGCTTTATAAGCTGTGGCCTCGCTGTGTTTACTTTCCTGTAAGCTCAGCAGCACTATTGCATTCCACTTATAGCTGGGGAGAACATACCTGCTGAGGCCACAGTGGCACCACAGCAAGATCTTAAAGGAGGAAGATTTTGTTCATACCAAGGCAAACTGATGCTGCAAGATCATCTTGAAACAATGCTCTTGGCTCACCCTATTATTTTTCCTGCCAGCTCAATGATGCTTATGGTACTGTATTGCAACTCTTTAGAATGTCACTGTGGGAGCTATATTGGAACACTGCACACTTGCTAACAAGCTATGCTGAATATTACATACTCTCTGTCCCATTGCAGTGAAAAGGAGGAGGAAAGAGATTTTCTGCTATTGGAGGAGACAATGATTTGAAAGGCTGCAGTTTTCCTGGGATGATTTCTCACAGGAACGAACTAGCTAAATGTGTCAACCCAGGAAGATAAACTGCTGTTGCCCAATAAATTAAAAGTATCCATTTACTAGAGTAAGCTTACTCAAGAACCGACACAACTGGAGAATTCATAGGAAGTAACAACACAGTGCCTAGTAAGTCACACATGATCAGACACTCCATTGTCAAATACCTATAAGCTTTCCGTTGTCCCAGAGGTTCATTAACACAGCAGAAATAACTTCAAAAGCTGCCTGGATGCAAAATAACCTCTCTCTGTTATTTCTTTTTGAAAAAGCCAAACAGATGCTAATAGTTATGTGCACATACTTGCGCTATAACAAGTTTTGGCCTCATTGCTCATTTGTATAAGGACAAATCTGCAGTCCTCTGTGGTGTTGCATTTTAATTGAAGCTCACACTATCCAAGCCTGACACTATCATAAAGGAAATGAACATACCTAGAAATAGATAATGCTATCTGTAGTAACTGGCACACAGCACTGCACGTGGGGGATTCTGGGACAGGCAAAAGGGTTTCCCACCATTATAACATTATAAAATGTTTTTATAATAGTCCGCAGGCGGGAAAATTAAGAGTAGCTTCAATAATGAAATTGAAAGTATTTCAGTATTTTACTTCCTGCAGCATTTGCCGACTTGTTGGTAGCACAGTTGGCTGCAGGGCCCACTAGGAGGGAGATGTTTCCAGATGTTCCTGTGTGGTTTCAACTGGAATTATGTGATGCTGCTTCAGAAAACATAAAGAACAAGCAGTCTTAAGGATGCAGGCAAGATGCTTTCATTCCTCACATGTTAACAAGGCAATCCATGCTTTCTAGCACTGTGTTCAATGAATTTCTGTCCCCTTCTTAAAATCTGCTATGTACTTTCAGAAGTCCTTGGGTTCCCAGCAAAGAAGGAATACATTTCAGGCTTACATCTGTGGTGCATCAGATAATCAGAACCCATTCATTCAATTGTTGTAACTCTCAGTCTACAGACTTAAGAAAAAAACATTCAAGCATCCATTTGATTCCTCATAGCCGTCAGCTCTATTAACACTTAGCATTACTGGCCTCATGAGTGATGGGAGTTATGAACAGGGCCTCCAGCCACTTCACAGGTCACAAACGTCCTCTTTCCGTAACTTGAAAGACATCACAAAAGGCACAGAAGGAATGAAATTCTCTTCATTTATTAGCTTATGAACGTAATAATAAAAAGTAAGATTTTAAGGCAGATCTGTAATAAGAGCCAGTGTGTCGTTTCCCCATCAGAAGGGATAACATTCAGAAATAAGGAGCACAAGTCTGCCAGTGAAAATGACAGCCATGTGTCAGGAATATGTGTGTCTAAAGGTAAAGGTAAAGGTAAAGGTAAAGGGACCCATGACCATTAGGTCCAGTCATGGCCGACTCTGGGGTTGCAGCGCTCATCTCGCTTTATAGGCCAAGGGAGCCGGCATACAGCTTCCGGGTCATGTGGCTAGCATGACTAAGACGCTTCTGGCGAACCAGAGCAGTGCACGGAAACACCGTTTACCTTCCTGCCGGAGCAGTACCTATTTATTTACTTGCACTTTGACGTGCTTTCAAACTGCTAGGTTGTGTGTCTAACTGAGGGCTTATCCACACTCCATGCCCACAGCTCCATGCCCAAGCATCCTCCCTTTTTTGCTCTGGAGCATTCTCCACAAAAACCTACGCTGTAAGGTAATTCTGGTTTCCTGTTGTTTTGCCACTTGCTCCGATTCAGCTTTAAACAGGGGGGTTTGGTGGGGGAAACTCAACAACAAAAAGGGTGGGGGGTCATGCCTGGTAAGTGCAGAGTAAAGGCAAGTGCAGCTAAGATCTGACATCAATAGTATAGGTATTAAATGTCATTATAACTAACTATAAACTCACTCCCCCCCCGTAATGTGTAATAAAAATTTAAACTTGTTCCCTAGATTCATGATGCCATGGGTAGGCAAACTAAGGCCCGGGGGCCGGATTTCTAAATCAGCGTGTTTCTACCTTAGTTCTTGAACAGAATGTGATTTGGGCGTCCGTTTGACTTCCAGAACCGCTTGAAAACCAAGGCGCCGCTTCTGATTTGCTGCAGGAGCGTCCTGCAGCCAATCAGAAGCCGTGCTGGATGTTCGGCTTCCAAAAAATCGGAACACTCACTTCTGGGTTTTGATCGTTCAGGAGCCAATTTGTTCGGGAGCCAAGGCGTTTGAGATCCAAGGTACGACTGTACTCTCAATATTCTAATCAATTATATATTAAAACTATTTTAATATGCATCAATATTAGGTATCTATTTTCAGACCTACCATATCCATTACAGGAGCATACAGGGAAAACAAATCAGTTTATGAAATGTGCTGTGGATCAATTAATCAGATATAAATTCCATATATCACGTGAATCATTAATTTTGTATATATTAAAAGGGCTAAGTGTGCCAGAAATGTTCATTTCTTTAAAATGTCCATACAAATTTTTGCAATGTTTGGATAAAAATCCTTAATATAGCTCAATATTTTTTCAAATGCTTTTTTAAAGAAATAACACTAAAGCATAATAAAACTTAACTTTCTAATGCTAACTGGCGTAAGTCTGGCCTGTCGCAGCAAGTGAAACAAGTAATCCAATATTCTACTGAATAATGTGATATGAGTAATTCATATTATTACACACCCCAAACTACCAAATATATATTGAACATTATAATACTGAACACATACTCTTATGAGATCAGATCAAAGCCATTATGACTGAATTTACTTGCAAATAGGAAAAAGGTACGTGGGAAATCTTGGATAGGGGGGAGCGGTGAAAAGAAGGAGTTCTGCAGGGAAACCAACCCACAGATAGAACGTTGTAAGCAAAAGTAATATTTAGCTGGAAAATAGATGTAAAATACTATTAATAGGACAGCTGAAGCTGAGATGGATGAGAATCAAAGGGTTCAATTTGTGTTATTTTCATTTTTTTAAAAAAATCCTGAAGATTTTATCCAAACTCGCCTACTCACATTTGTTTCTCGAGAGCTATTCTAAGCATGCATTGCTCAAAGAACGGTTTGTATAAAGAGGACAAAGTGCATGTGCAATTTGGAAGGTAGGAATCGAAGGGGGAGAGAGAAAACGATACACAGACACAAGGAGCCAGGAAAAGGCATGCTCTCTTGTGCTTCCTGCAACTTCATGAATGTTTTACCCTCGCTGGTTCAACGAGCACAGAGAAAACGAAGGAACAATTATAACCATGACTTTCTATTTCCTACTGATAACGAAGATCCAAAGAGAATTAATATATTTCTTTTGAAGTTTATGGCAGTTGCTTAGCTCCCAATATATTGCTTCCCTGCCCTTGTTTACAGAGTTCAGTACTATTGCAGACTAGTCACAGCACATGGGAAGTCTGCAAGCTGAGTTTTCTGAGGCATGAAATTACCCCAGGCTACATACATTGTATGTACCCACATCTATAGGTGGATAGCATTAATTTTGCTGTCACATACATATAATCCTTGTAATTTAACTGCACAACTCCAAATGTTTGCCTTCACACAAGTGCTTTACTACCTTTCCCCAAAGTATTTAAGCTACACCTAAGATGCTTTGTGTTCTCTACAGTCACATCCTAAGAAACTGGTTTCCCTGTGGTGGCGACTACAGGGGTTTCAGTTACTGCAGCTGAAATGGTGATGTTAAAAGTGTGGCAGCTGAGACAGACAGAGCCTTACAACTCTGTATACAACGGCCTCGGCCCAGTTACCTGAAGGAGCGTCTCCACCCCCATCGTTCTGCCCAGACGCTGAGTTCCAGCTGCGGTTCCCTCATTGCGAGAAGCAAAGCTACAGGGAACCAGGCAGAGGGCCTTCTCGGTAGTGGCGCCCGCCCTGTGGAACGCCCTCCCATCAGATGTCAAAGAAATAAACAACTACCTGACATTCAGAAGACATCTGAAGGCAGCCCTGTTTCGGGAAGCTTTTAATGTTTGATGTATTAATATTCTTTTGGAAGCTGCCCAGAGTGGCTGGGGAAGCCCAGCCAGATGAGCGGGGTATAAATAATAAATTATTATTATTATTATTATTATTATTATTATTATTATTATTATTATCATCATCATCATCATCATCTTAAGGCAGCCCTGTTCAGGGAAGTTTTTAATGTATGACATATTAGTGTATTTTTGGTCTTTGCTGGAAGCAGGCCAGAGTGGCTGGGGAAACCCAGCCAGATGGGCGGGGTACAAATAAATTATTATTATTATCATCATCATCATCATCATCATCATCATCATCATCATTTATTATTACCCTGCCTACTAATGAAGTTACGTTACTCCGGTCAGGGTGTCGTATCAGAAAAGCAGAACTGCAACTTGGTAAGGGATGCTTCTACAATTTGATGCCCGCCCCCAGTATTATGACCCATTCCCACATCTATTTCATCTGGCCCTTAAGAGCAAAGTGTAGCCGGCCAGTAGCCAGCTCTGTTCCACCTCGCCTTGACTCCCTAGTGACAGTCAAGGAAGCACCTTGAACATGAGGAAATCTGAGTTTTTATGCTGCTAAGTCCTATCCTCCTTTTTGTCTGTAAGAAGTTTTTCCTTAAAGTTCTCTGTGCTCCCAAACACAGGGTACAACCCTGCTACCAGTCTGAAACAGCTCTGCAGCATACAGACCCAAAGGTGAGACCACCACAGAGGTTTGCTAGTCAAAATGGCAGATACTGTGCTCTAAAATGATTTAGATACTATGCCATCCAAGCAGATGACTCACTAACTAACAACGCACATACTCAGTTGGCTAGAGAATGGTGCTGATAATGCCAAGGCTGCAGGTTCAATCCCTGTATGGGACAGCTGCATATTCCTGCATTGCAGGGGGTTGGAGTAGATGATCCACAGGCTCTAAAGTTCTATGATTCTAAGACAGACTATGGGGGAGAAAAAGGGAGAGGCAAGGAATGAAAGGGGTGCGAGTGCAGTTATGTGAACTTAGGCTTTCTTCTAGCTGTGAAGCAGCACCAAAGCAGGGTTCGAAATTAGCAGGGCGCCAGGCGCATTTTGCGCCTAAAGGTTCGCCATTTGCGAGCACCTCCAATGGTCTGGGTGCCTTTTTATTTTTTGCACCTGGCTGACACACAAGGTGTACTGAAATGCATGTGCTTTGAAGCCTCCAAGTATATGTTAAGAATAGACAATATGTTAAGGAGTTTAACAATAAAGAGTAGTTTTGAAAACTGAAGTATGGTATCTATATTTTTATTCTAAACAACAAATTAAACATGTATTATCAATTTCTGCTAAAAATCTGATACTAAGAATGTGTTGCTTACATGAATTGTGTATTAATTCATGCTCATCAAAATAATAAATAAAAAGTGTTGCCGACCCCACCCAACCCATAAAGACTAGACATTCTGTTTTGGCACCAACAACCCAGGTCCCAGAAGCCATTTGGCTCCTAGCTTTTCTATCCCAGTTTCTAACACTGCACTAAGGGGTCACAGAATTGTAGGGTTGGAAGGGACCCCCGAGGCTGAGGATCATCTAGTCCAGTGGTGGCTATTGGCCTTGCAGCTGTTTTTGGACTACAACTCCCATCATCCCTAGCGAACAGGGATGATGGGAATTGTAGTCCCAAAATAGCTGGAGGGCCAGGTTTGACCACCACTGATCTAGCCAACCCCCTGCAGTGCAGGAATCTTTTGTCCAATGTGGGACTCAAACCCACAACCCAGAGATTAAGAGTCTCATGCTGTACTGACTGAGCTATCACACCTAAACAAAGCAGAGAAAACCCAATGATGTGAAAATTCCCCTTTCCTCCTAACCATGGTAATTAAAAAATGGGCGTATATTTTACAAAACAGCTAAATGGTATATTCTGATAATGAAGATCCCGCCACGCGCCTATTTCTTCTTCACTGCTTTTAAGGTTGTGATGTAGTTACTGGCCTGCCAACAGTCTGAAATTTTTATATGCTCATTGCCAACAGCTTTGAAGCCAGCAGCCTTAGTTATGTCCTGTACCAGCATGGCTACTTATAGGAAGCAAATGAGGAACTGTACTGTGCTGCTTGTGCCCCAGCCTTCGTTTCAACTGGAAACTGCCATTACTAGCCAGACCGTTTGAATGATTCAACACAAAAGGTGAGGCTATACATCCAGTTCTGCAGGTGCTGTCATATTTATTTAGCAGCTAAATGAGAGGCTTTTTTTAGAAACAGGAAGTGTGTTCAGTGAGTGAGCCAGCCAACCTAGCACTGCATAAAAAAGCAACACTGTTATGCAGACTTTCTAGATCTCTAACAGGCCCTTCCTTATTTCATCCCTGCGCACAAAAACAAGACAGCCTTCCCTGCTTTAAGTCTCTCAGCTGTGTATGTGTGTCTTATAAACAATGTAGGCTGAAGCAAATCTATTTTATAAAATGTGAGGGGCGCATATATCTATATCTACACACACAGACAGACAGTATATATCTTTATGTAACTAAGCCAATATGTTCTTTACTACCAGCTTCAGGTTATAAGTTAATTTAAAAGACTATCAATCGAAGCAAGTCAATAGTTTGACAAAATATTATGAGAATGTAATCAGTCAAAGCTAAGCAATTTTAAAGCCTACTTTTTTTCAGCAGGAGAATCAAATACCTCCTTAGTGCCCTCCCAATGAGTTCAGAGGGACGAAGTAAATTGTTGAGACTTTGGAGCAGGCAGATCTGGGAGAGAATAATCCTTTCCCAGGCATAAAGTTGGTACACACTACTCCAACCCTCTACATGAGCATTAAACAAAAAATAAAAATAAAAATTGGAGCCTTACGAAATGGGCTCACCTCACAAAAATGATGAAATTGTTGGGTATAATGAAGTCTGACCTGGAACTTATCGCAAGCAATGGCTCAAGTTCAGGATGTAACTAAAATTTCTGTCACCTTTCTGAAATACCATAAAATTGTATTTTAAAAGGCTGATAAAACGTTAAGGAAGGTTGGTTAGAACTGGCACAGGGACTGGAGAATAGCGACACCACAAAATTTGAATATCTTATTATGAAGACTAGGTCGGTAGATTTAAATAAAAAGTGTGTAAGAGAAAAATCTAACCAATGATGGACTACAACACTGGGTAAAATAACAGTACCAATTAAAAACGTAATTCATTTTAGGGAATTTATACCCGTCCTTCATCAAAAGGCAGCCCCCAAAGTGGATTACATACACATATGAAGTAAAATATAAGCTTAAAGGCAAACAGAACAGAATACTCGTTAAAAAGACAAATTTAAAAGGCCCTAAGGGAATAAAAGTTTTTCCAAACTTCAAAAGAACAACAGAACAGCAGTCAGACAGGTCTTCCTGGAGAAGGAGTTTCACAAGCAGGCCAACAAAGCCCCCCAAATCACTCTTTTTGGCCCTACCTCTTGCAAGGACCAAGGGCGGGGGGGGGGGGGGGGAAATAATGAAGAAGTCAGGGGAAATCATTCCCTCAAACAGCAAAATGGGGAGCTATCTGCCAACCAGTAAGACAACATAAAGCGAACATTCTGTATACTTATAGAGCAGTACTAGTTTGGTCTTCCCCTCAACCCACAAAGGAGGTACATCCCACACATATATTAGAGATCGCATGTACTGCTATGAAGGGGCAAGACTTCACTCTGCCTGGTGGCATCTCTCTGCCACCCTAATGGCTATAGAACACACATAATCATGGGAGTTCTAGCCTTGAGAACTCCTTAATTTGAACACAGCCCTGAATAAAAAGCAGCAAAAACACACAACATACACACATCCCTGAATTTTTTTCAGGGTGCAATTCTCCTTCAAAGTTAAAACTGCTAGAGACAAAGTTAATCAGACTAAAACCAAGAGCTAAACAAAGGATAGGAGGAGAGAAACAAACAGAAACATGTTATTCATGCATTGCGGGGGGTTGGGCTAGATGACCCTCGGGGTCCCTTCCAACTCCACCATTCTATGATTCTATTTTTTGAAGGAATGTGAAGCTTAGTTAGGCCTTGCCTATGTATTCAGTCAAGCTGATGGGACTGAACCACTTAGGACTGTGGGTAGGTAGATTAAAAAGGTAAAGGTAAAGGGACCCCTGACCATTAGGTCCAGTCGTGACCGACTCTGGGGTTGCGGCGCTCATCTCGCTTTATTGGCTGAGGGAGCTGGCGTACAGCTTCCGGGTCATGTGGCCAGCATGACTAGGCCGCTTCTGACAAACAGAGCAGTGCATGGAAATGCCGTTTACCTTCCCGCCGGAGCAGTACCTATTTATCTACTTGCACTTTGACGTGCTTTCAAACTGCTAGGTTGGCAGGAGCAGGGACCGAGCAACGGGAGCTCACCCCATCGCAGGGATTCAAACCGCCGACCTTCTGATCGGCAAGTCCTAGGCTCTGTGATTTACATTTCTACAAATGCTCCAAATTCTCCAAAACAGAAAACAAGCAAAGACTAGAAACTTCCTCCTTTATGTGCTTGTTTTCTACTTTTTTGGAGGGGGGGGTATTATTGGGTTATTTCTTTTATTTTATATACTGTACTGTGATCTTTTATGTGAACTGCCCAGAGACCTCTGGGTATAGAGCAGTATATAAATTCAATAAATAATAAAATAAAATAAAATAATAATAATTGAAAGCAGAAATTATTCACCAGATAAGCAAATCTTGTATTTCCCACAATGCTAGAACTATATACTAAACAAAAAGTAAAGTACATCTCTCTGTGAAGAACTCTATGTGCAAGTCTTGAATGGACAACATTGCACTTACCACTTAGGTCCCCGAGTCCATTTCCTTGTTCTGGAAAAGACTCACCTCATCATAGTCTGGTATGTCTAACGTTTACCTTGCACATACCAGGGGCTATCTGTGTGAATGCAAGGGGCTATCTGTGTGAGTGTGATTCAAAAGCTTCCGCATGCCGGGCCTATGAAGAAACGCCTGAAGGCAAGCTCCCTCATATGTGGCCTCGTCCTTCCCATCACCTACTATTTGATATTTATTTCCGAGCCCCACTTTTGTGCCAGGGACAGCTCTCTTCCTTTTGCCATCCTAACGTTTTGAGATGGAGTTTTTGGTGTGTTTTTTAAAGGGGGTTCCTGTCTGATCTGGGATGCACACTTCCAGCTCAGCTGTGCAAATATCCAGTTGGGTTGGATGAGCCAAGGGGCTGTAAGAAGTGTGGCTCCCAACACCCCATCCCTTGCAAAAGAGATTTACTCTTAAAACCCTGATCGTAAGGTCAAGACCAAAACCTAGCAGGTGTGCGCACACCCAAAATACAGAGCTCCTGTTTAGTTTTTATTGTTTCTAAAAGTTCAGTCACAACAAAGCATTAAGAATATAGCTATACATCTTAACTTAAATACTTTAGTAAAAGGATTAACATCCGTTTTGTTATCACGCTGGTTTGTTTTTTAAAAAAAGAATACGTATAACCCTTTTTTTTCAGCATTCTGATAATTATTTTTTCAGTTCCAATACCGAAAAAACTATACAAGCAATGGAACTGCTTTTCTTTTCGCAAATCGTTCCGACAATTTCTTACAATATGTTATTTTATACATTAGCACCCTGTACCACATACCCCAGACCATAAGACGCACCTAGTTTTTGGAGGAGGAAAACAAGGGGGCGGGGAAATACAGTGGTACCTCAGGTTAAGTACTGAATTCGTTCCGGAGGTCCGTTCTTAACCTGAAACTGTTCTTAACCTGAAGCACCACTTTAGCTAATGGGGCCTCCTGCTGCCGGAGCCCGATTTCTGTTATTATCCTGAAGCAAAGTTCTTAACCTGAAGCACTATTTCTGGGTTAGCGGAGTGTGTAACCTGAAGCGTATGTAACCTGAAGCGTATGTAACCCGAGGTACCACTGTATTCTGAACCCAGAAGCCAGAACAGCAAGAGGGGTCGCTGCACAGTGAAAGCAGCGATCCCTCTTGCTGTTCTGGCTTCTGGGATAGCTGCACACCCTGCATTCGCACTATAAGACGCACACACATTCCCCCTTACTTTTTAGGAGGGGAAAAGTGAGTCTTATAGAGCAAAAAATACGGTACTTCTTTTCTCAGTCTTCTGCCAATGAAGTTGTTATTTCTTCCAGTTTTTGAGCACAGGGGAGTACCTTCTAATCTTAGCAGCAGTAGGAATTCTGTGCATGCAATAGGATGGCACTGAAGTGAATGGGAAAGGTTTACACATACAGGAACTCCAGGCATAAAAGGGACTGTGTGTGTGTTCGAGGTTCTCTAGATTCCAAATTGAAAGAAGCTGCCACTTATACTGTGATTTTTAAAAAATCCAGCCAGTTGGGCTATTGAAATGGACAGGGCTCCACACTTCTCACTTGAGTCCACAAATTGTGGCTGAAGTAATGCTGAACAGTTTGAATTATATAACCCTCAACTAGTCTAACAGGTTCTGTTTACGCAGCAATGAAAGGCAAATGAGTTCAAGACAGAGACCAGACCCCACTTGGGCAACTGATCATATTTGGGGGATTTTATTTCAGAGAATGATAAGCTTAAAAATATACATCTGATATGTATTTAGCATTTACACATACTATACCTAAGGACCTGTGAAATACAACAGCCTTGTACAGAAATTATTGTACTACAAAGTTATTTTACCAAGGAGCTCATTAATGTTTCATATTTCAGAATTAAATATTGAACACTGTCAACACCACAGCATTTCAAAGATACACATGTTTAAAAGAGCAAACTCCAAGACAGATACTTAGTCTTCAGGTTGGAACTACATTTTCACAACCATTTCTCTGCTGCTAATTGTGAGAGCATTTTTCTGAATTGAGTGGCAGGGACCAACATGGTGCTTTTTTAAAGCTAAATAGAAGCATGTTGCTAGACAAACAGAAACCCCTCCCAACGTTTATGCTGATGTGATATTGTCAAAAAAGCACAATAAATCTACCAAAATGAAAGTTAACACCCCCTGTAATAGCCAGGGTTATTCAAGAACAGTATTTTGTTCCATCTGCTTTCTGGTATTATTCCCGGGTTTTACCTCTTTTAGACTGTTTTAAACCTTTTAAGTGTAACCCAAGAATATGTTGAGCCGAGTCTCCACTGTTAGGAAAGCTAACTTTGCCAGCACCCACACAGGAAACTTTTCAGCAATAAAAGGAGGGGAATCTGGTGTAGCAAGGCTCCTCCCTCCCTCAGTTCTTGCAGTTAGAGCAACTGCTACAGCTGCTGCAAAGAAGAACATAGCACTATGGGCTATTCAGTATTATTATTTAAAGGAGAAAGTACTGCTTGCCTTTACAAGCCCTTCATGGCCTTCAATCTGGCCACCTTGGTTCTACAGCATCCAATCCTCATTTGCAAAATACGAAGATTTCGAACTTTTTGCTGACAGTTCTCTCTCCCTCTCCCTCTCCCCCCCCTCTCTCTCTCTCTCTCTCACACACACACACACACACACAGAGAGAGAGAGAGAGAGAGAGAGAGAGAGACTCACCAGTTCTCACTGGTTACAAGGGATATTCAATTATTATAAAAAAAAGATGTTGCTGTCATTTATTAAACATTTGCATTCCTTATTGTTATTTAGCAAGTCACAGCTAATACAAAACCCAAAGCACTTGACTTCAGGAAGTTTAGTAATCCATTACCATATGTACTCAATCTTTAACTACTTTGCATCACTAAACACCAGAATCATCTAAATAGAAGGTCATGCTGAACACCACAGTGTGTCAGGTACAAATTTATGTTCAGCTTACAATTTTGTGCACTGCTATGTGGTATAAACCACATCCTTACTTAAACCCCAGTATCACAGTGTGTGCATGCATTTCAAACTTGGGTTCTCCCTCTTCTGTCTCACTTTGAGATAGCCTCAAAACTAGTGTACAAAATCCAGGAGGACAGGTTGAGAAACTGAGACCACGTTATCCAATTCCCACTGTTATGTTTTCTAAAGAGAGTCAGGTTCAGCATTGTGCAAGCTGTCATCAACATGGTTTCAGAGAGGAGGGTATAAGCATGCATGTCACTCAGCTATGGACACAAACACTTCCATGGGTATCTGATAAAACAGTGGTTTGTAATGGCATGTGACTTGCACACTCAGCAGAAACCGTATTTGTTGCACACTATATACTTTTTACTTGATTGCTTGAATTTCAGTATACAGTGAAGACATAATCTGCTGTACTGTAAAACTTTACAATACGCCAGGATAAAGGTTATCTCCAACTACTCACTGTATTCGGGAAGAGAAATCTATATAAAGTTATAAAGTCATCAATTTTCTCTGAGGAGAGCTCATTTCAATTAATGTGTCCAGGGATTTAAAAGTACAGAGATATTCTTAGTTACCTTACACATAATTAATACACAAGTTCGGTTTTTTCAGTACCAGAGGAATACAACTGATACTTAAATGAGCCCAGGTGAGACTACTGTTTGTATGCTCCAGAGGCACACATCAGAGGGCAGCCTGATAGCTTGTACAAGCTGTAGTGGGAATGGCATTATACCACAGCAGCACTGCTGCAAAAATTATGTCTCCTGCCTTGACTCTGCCACCATTTTGTTATCCCCCGACCGGGATTTGGGTCACTGGGGCAGCAGCAAAATATTCCCGTACTGTGAATGGTTTTCTTGAGTAGACACTGTGCCTACCAGCTATAAAAAAACAAGAGCTGTTCCAGTTCACAGCAAGCAGGGAAGGAAGGAGGCAGTAATCCATAAAGTAGCAACCGGGTAAGAGATCATTCCTGTGATAGGTTCTTTTTAGTTTCTTGGTAAGGACATCCATGGGACGCGGGTGGCGCTGTGGGTTAAACCACAGAGCCTAGTGATTGCCGATCAGAAGGTCGGTGGTTCGAATCCCCGCAACGGGGTGAGCTCCCGTTCTTCGGTCCCTGCTCCTGCCAACCTAGCAGTTCGAAAGCACATCAAAGTGCAAGTAGATAAATAGGCACTGCTCCGGTGGGAAGGTAAACGGCGTTTCCGTGCGCTGCTCTGGTTTGCCAGAAGCGGCTTAGTCATGCTGGCCACATGACCCGAAGCTGTTCCCCGGCTCCCTTGGCCAGTAAAGCAAGATGAGCACCGCAACCTCAGAGTCATTCGCGACTGGATGTAACGGTCAGGGGTCCCTCTACTTTTAAGGACATCTATAAGAGGCAACAAACTGCCCAACAGCTGATATTACTCTGGCAAACCCTTACATGCATGCAGGAGGAAGCTGCAGTCATTCTAACCTGGAAATGGGTAGTGCCAACTGGACTTGCTAATTAATTTCTAACTACTGAAGATTATTAACCACGACTTCCTGTGAAGCTCTTGCCCAGTTGGAAGACTCTGCCTCTGCTCTCTATCAGTTATGCAGTGATGGCAAAGCTATCAGAAGTTTCTTGTCAGAAAGCCAAATGGTAGCAATTTGTGGGCTACAAATGCCAACCGCTGAACTTCCTTGCGAACAAAAAAAGTGTGAGAAAAATCGTTCCAAATATTTCACGTGGCTGCTTCCAGAAACAAAGTTCTGTTGCACAGCTATAGAGCGAAGTTAACCAACAGCAGGAACTTCCAAACTGTTAATACGATTAGAATTAAGTGAACTATGCAACCTTATCACAGGAATCCACATTAACGTCATTATATTTCCTAACTAAAAGCACCTGAAAATGCATTTCATGGTAAAAAGATACAAGATTAGTAGGCAGGAAGCAAAATCCTGTATCTTCAGCTGCTTTTGGCATAATAGAAAATGGTGCAAATACTAAGGCAAAGTTCAATTTTATTTCTGAAATAGGGCTCAAAAGAAATATTACTGGAGGTATGCAACTAGGACTGAATATTAAATACTGACTCAGAACTAATGCAGTGGCCAGTATCTCTTGCATCTCTCTCTGTTGCTATTTTATCACAGTTGCTGGTTACCTTTTTTCTTGCCTTTCCTCTGAGGAGCGTGAGGCAATTTCCAGTCCTCCTCTTCCATTTTATTCTCACAACCCAAGTCAGCAGGGTTGCCATATTTTGAACTATGGATTGCTATGATGGCTCTACCCATGAAAAAGAGGATGAGTCTGGAAAAAGAGGACACATGGCAACCCTAGGAAGACAGTGACTGGACAAGGTGCAACTTCATGGCTGAGTAGGGATTTGAACCTTCCTATCCCAGGTCCTAGTATGGCACTCTAATTTTACTGGAACTACAGCAAGCCAAACATCCAGCCATATGAAAGCAAAATTCAAATTATGCAGTAACACTTAGGATAGAAAGCCTGATAAATAACAAACAGTGCCAGTAACTAAGACTGGGGTATCTTGGTAAGCAGCATCTGTCTAGAAAGCCCTCATCATCATTTCTGGAAGCCAAGTTACAGAGCTCAGATGGAATGCACACATGCTCACTCACTTTCACGAATACTGGCTGCATACACGCTATTCCTGTAAAGCACATTCAAACTACAATCTGGGTTGCTAGGAACGGCAACTGTGTCAAGGCTAAACTACAGAGCCCAGGATTCTCTGAGGGAGAGAATGTGCTTCGAATGTGCTTTAATAGGTACAATATGTACAAGGTCATTTTCTTAGCCAGTGCATATGCCTGTAACCCTTTTATCAAATATTGGCCTCTCCAAAAGACAGCAGTTTGCTGCTCACAGGCTTACCCTACAATACGGAAGTACTGAGTGTCGAGTAGCCTTCATGCAAGTCCTTAAAAGGTCCTTTCTGCTGCTAGTGTTCTGGAAATCACAGGTTCTTTTAAAATATAAGACAAATTTCTTGTTTCTAACTCTGAAGGTGGCAGAAAAGATGGTGCATTCAATGGTTCCAAAGTATTCTTCAGAGCAAAATAAGTAATATGCAAGTAAATTCTGCTCGTGGTGATCTATGCTTGTTGTGGTGAGCAAGCACTCTAAATCATTCAGCGATGCAAGATCAAAATGAGGGTTTTCACTTAGTGAGAATTATTCAGATGGTCTCTTTAACGCAAGTAGTAGAGTAGGAGAGCTGAAAATAATGCCAAAATATTTCACATCTGGTAACCAATGCACACCTCTGGTTTCAGATAATACATGGGTAAAGGGACCCCTGACCATTAGGTCCAGTCACTGACGACTCTGGGGTTGCGGCGCTCATCTCACTTTATTGGCCGAGGGAGCCGGCGTACAGATTCCAGTAAATGGCATTTCCTTGCGTTGTTCTGGTTTCGGTGTTCCGTTGTGCCAGAAGCAGCTTAGTCATGCTGGCCACATGACCTGAAAAAACTCTGCAGACAAACACTGGTTCCCTCGGCCTGTAAAGTGAGATCAGCGCCACAACTCCAGAGTCGTCTGTGACTGGACTTAACTGTCAGGAGTCCTTTACCTTTTTAAAATGTATTTAGTATTAACTCTAGAAGTGTATACTTGATTCTGACTGAACTGGGGAATGGCTGGGGAAGCCCAGCCAGATGGGCAGGGTATAAATAATAAAATTATTATTACTGTTAAACTAAGCCTCCTAGACCATAGCCGCTAGAGGGCTAGGAAAATTTGTGTCCTGGGCTTTTTAGACCCCTCTACCCATGTACTATCTGAAACCAAAATTGGCTGCCAGATGTGATTTCCCCCCCGCTCTCCTACTCTACTAAAGAGGCAAAAAATACAGCTGATCACAAATAATAATAATAATAACAACAACAACAATAATAATAATAATAATAATTTATTTGTACCCCGCCCATCTGGCTAGGTTTCCCCAGCCACTCTGGGCGGCTTCCATAGAAACCAAAAATACACTAAAATATCACACATTAAAAACTTCCCTGAACAGGGCTGCCTTAAGATGTCTTCTGAATGTCAGGTAGTTGTTTATCGCTTTGACATCTGATGGGAGGGCGTTCCACAGGGCGGGCGCCACTACCGAGAAGGCCCTCTGCCTGGTTCCCTGTAGCTTTGCTTCTCGCAATGAGGGAACCGCCAGAAGGCCCTCGGCGCTGGACCTCAGCGTCCGGGCAGAACGATGGGGGTGGAGACGCTCCTTCAGATATACTGGACCAAGGCCGTTTAGGGCTTTAAAGGTCAGCACCAACACTTTGAATTGTGCTTGTAAACGTCCTGGGAGGGATAGGGAATTCATGCTTAGACAGAAGGCATATTAGTATTGAGCTATGCCCAGCTGATTGTTCAGATCTTCTTATCTCTTATCCTTATTTATAAGGAATTTGAGAGTAAAATTTTAAGGAGTCTAACTCCTATACATATATGCACAGCCAGCAAACTACAGTTTGTTTTCTGGTAATAAATCACAATGTGAAGCGATGATTTGTTATTGAGTTACAAATTGACGCTTGTTTTATCTATAGTTTCACGATAACTCAGAAGGAAACAACTTTCCTTAACCATGGTTTGTTTGGTGACCTAATACTCACCAAGCTACACAGGCACAAGCAGCTGAAAAAAACCAAAACTGTTCACCAGACTGTCCCCCCCCCCAAAGATGTCCTCACTCTTAAATCTGCCTGACAACAAGCTCTGTCTTCTCCATTCTCCCAATTCCTCCATGACAAGTTGCCCCTCACAAGTTAGACCCAGTTGCTTGCAAGGAGAGGGGAAAATTTTTAATTATCATTTATGTCAACTGACTAATTAATATACACTTGGCTATCCTGACTGCTAAACCTACTTACAGCAAAAATAATTAACTCTTCACAGGAACAAAACACCGATCTTTCAATACAACACAAAAAGATACTAGCAGAAAACCTGTAAAAGTCAATCACTCCATTGGAGCAGTAGAATAGAGCTAAGGAATTTGATTATTGAGAGTACACTTGGTGTTTCTGTGATGCAGGTGGGGTGGGGGGAAATTAGCTTGACTCAGGGCATAACAGGAATGGCTGAAAACTTATGAGAAGATTTCCCTGGCCTGTTTGCACAACCAGGAGCTAGTGACAAGGTGAGACAATGCCAGTACAGGATGTCAGGCAGGCAGCAAAGAGTAGGCAGGAGTAACTAAGCTTTGGAGAAGCAAACTATGGTTTGTTTGCTCGTCTAGGAGACAGCAAACTACAGCTTAAGAGTTATGTACAAACACAGCCAATGTTTTAAACTGCTTTACAATAACAACATATGATAGCTGAACTTAGGTCCAGTTTCAAATCTCAGCTTATCCATGGACATCTTGAGCGGCTCTGAACATGTCCCTAACTCTGAGTTCGCAGCATAAGATTTCATCAATTTAGTTGCCTATTTCTCAGTGTATACGCAAAATAAGTATTTCAAACTACTACTACTAAGAAAATCAGCACCTGTCACTTGGTGGCAGAAAACATGTTTACAAAATCAAGGGCCACAGAGAAATCAACTAGGATTTTGCCTGATTGCATTTACTGCGCATTAACGGCATGGCCCATCCACTTTAAATGTACTCCTGAACTTCATTTACCATACTGCTTTTAACTCCACTGGAGACTATACACCGCCCTGACTATAGGCTGATGATGATTTGTATAAGTATACAGAAGGGAAAGTAGCTCATATGATGTCTCAGCACTGTTATATCAGTAACTTGGCCAACCGACTCATGATTATTTGGGATCATAATAGAGAACTATATGCATTGGGAAACTTACTTTACTGCACTCTATCCTTGCAAGAAATCAGCACCGATAAGAAATGGAAACTAAAAACCAATGCAACATAAGCCTGTTGCAAATAAGAATTTATACTTACTGGTGGGAAGTCAAAATCTATCTGGCTTGCTAAGTTTAATATATAGTCAATTCGAAACTGATTCTCTGGATTGGCTAGTTCAACTGGAGGTGCCAGGTTTCCCATTGCTGTCACTATTGTCTGTAGAAAAAGAGATAAAATGTTATCAGAAAGTGACGGGTTAAAATTTTAGTTCAAAGCAACCAGGAAAGGCTTGTAGACTTACCTCTATAGCTTCTTTAATATTGTTTTTAATATCCTGAATTTTCATTTTTTTCTCCCTGTAACCAAGAAAATAACAAATTAAATTTCTAGATCATGGAGAGATAGCTTTGAAGAGGAAAACAAAAGTCAAAGAACTTCTATCAAGAAAAATAATCTTCAATAAATCATCTAGCCAGCCAGCTGCTAGACACTAAATCTAAGTTTGGCGGGGAGCGGGATATAAAAGAGTTGAGGAATGGATTCTGATTTCAAACGCATGTTTCTTGTAATATATCTGAAACAACCTAACAAAGTTGCATTGTCTTAAGATTAAGGAAATCACTTACACTGCTTTGGGTATCAGAAACTCCAGGGATAAGTTCCTAAACAGGGACTCCACAGTTGTTCAACTGACAAAAATACACACATTGGCCTAGTTCACATGTAAGCCAAACTATGACAGAGTGTGAATGAGTAAATGTGCTGGTGGTTATTTAGAAAATTGCAGCTGCTTCACTTTGCCCCTGATGCTGCTGCTGAGCTGCCAGGAGCTTAAGACAAAATTTGGTGTGTGCCAACCTGAGCTCATGGTCTGTCTCACCCCAAGTCAATGAAGGGCATTTGTTCTTGACATATTGCTCCTAGTTTGTTTGGGGGAGACAAAATATGAACCTGGGTTTGCACGTAATGCTAAGCCAAACCATGGTTTAGCTCAGGGTGGTCCAACACGCAGCCCATGAACTGCAAGTTCCAAAGGAAAGTCGCTCCTCGCAACGGCCATTCTCTTCCATTTTTATCTTCACAGAATCATAGAATAGAATAGAATAGAATAGAATAGAATAGAATCGAATCATAGAATTGGAATAGACCACAAGGGCCATCGAGTCCAACCCCCTGCCAAGCAGGAAACACCATCAGAGCACTCCTGACATATGGTTGTCAAGCCTCTGCTTAAATACCTCCAAAGGAGGAGACTCCACCACACTCCTTGGCGGCAAATTCCACTGTCGAACAGCTCTTACTGTCAGGACGGATCCGAATAGTGGGCAGCCCCTTTATGGGTGGAGGCAAGCAGAGATTGGCTAAGGCCAGGGCAATGGGGATGGGAAGAATTTTCCATAAGCATCCCAGTTATGTGGCACAAGCCATCCCAGCATTGGTTTTCCATACAACGCCCCTCCGAGTAAGAGAAAAAATTCTCTCAATCTTGTAGGAGAGTTTGGGACAGAGAAAATTATCACTGGCTCCCACACAGACAGATGAAAAGTTTCTTCATGTAGTCAGGCAGGCTCTTTGAGATCATTTCTGGTTGTACCAATACAAAATTATTGTATACAGTAAGAAGCTACACATAATTATTACCAGCAATAAAATATTGGGAGCAAATAAAAATGCGCTCTGCTCTAAACATTTCCGCTACGGTAGCTTGCAGGAGTAGAAAAGGTGGGCAGAAATACTTCTCTTCAACTATTCACATTCCAAAAAGTGAAACCAAAAGGTTATTCTGCAACTAGATTTCCTGAGTCTATAGAAGTTAAGTATCTGAGTATGGGATGAAGGCATCTTAAACCTAGTGCACATTCATGGAAATGCACACAAATGGATACTAAAGATGTCTAGAGCATGATATGGCACATCACATTTGCTTTGAATTATTAAGAATGAACATGTATTATAGAACTCTTGGGTGTTTCCTAGTACAACATTCTTTTAGATACTGTGATCAATCCAGACTGTAGTATTCTTAAAAAAAGAAAAGCCAGTGTATTGCTTTGCCCATAGCCCTCACAATACTAAACCAGAATGGAGAGCCCATCAGCCCCAACCAGAATAGCCTGTGATAGGTGATGATGGGAGCTGTAATCTAGCCACACGTTCCCCATTCCTGGATTAAATGTTACTGACTTGTATTTATTTTATAATTAGAATCAGTTCCTTTCACGATTCAATTTTTTTTTAAAAAAAATATATGGTCAAAATACTAACCCACTTAACTTCAGAAGCCAGGTTATTGCACTGTAGAAGAGTTTAATGGCAACGTACAATGGCAGGGAGGATACTTGCATGAGAGAATACGGGTGTCAAAAGTACTGAAAGGTGTTCCTATTTCTACCTTACCTTTAATCAAACTAGTGTACAGACTGCAGAAAACAGTTTAAAAAACACAAGTGCAAGACCGATAATTTTTACTTACATTCACACTAATGAGTGCGTGCAATCACTTTCTGGAGGAAAGAAAAACCCATCTGCAGCTTCCATTCTCTCAAAAGTAGAAAAAGCTAAGAACTAAAGAACTTGCACTGACACACAAATGCTATAAGATCTGGTGAAATCCTAAATACCTAAGCCTAGTACATTCTGTTCCCAGAGTGGCCATTCAGATGCCTCTGGGAAGTCCACCAGCAGGACATGAGTGCAACATGAGTTCCCCAGCTACTGAAAAGGCATATTCTTTTGCAAACTGAATCTGTATAGTATGTACCTAGGCCAAAAACTTGCTGCCTAACTCTTAAGCCTCCAGCTGCTGCGTTATTATGGAAGAGCTGCAAATATTGTTATTGAGGCGGAGGAAGAACCAGACCTACAGAGATGTCAATCATCACAACTAGGGTGAAGGAAGCAGAAGGCAGCATGGCACAAAGATAGCCATTATACAGTGAAAGGAGCTGAACTCACAAGTAGATTAGATGAAATATGCATATATCTGGTTATCCTTGTCACCTTGAAAACACTAAAATTCTGGACCAACATTGCATTCTGGAGACACCATGTCATTATGAAAGAGGAAATACTTGCTGTCATCCCCCAAAGCTAATAAGTGTTCTACACAGTATACATTATTTAGGTGGTTGGGAATTCCTGTAAAAAGTAGGGATTACATGGAGTCTTTAGGCCTAGACTGCCTCCTTCCAAGGCACCCATCTATCTGGCGGTTCCCTCACTGCGAGAGGCCAAGTTACAGGGAACCAGGCAGAGGGCCTTCTCGGTAGTGGCACCCGCCCTGTGGAACGCCCTCCCACCAGATGTCAAAGAGAAGAAGAACTACCAGACTTTTAGAAGACATCTGAAGGCAGCCCTGTTTAGGGAAGCTTTTAATGTTTGATGTATCACAGTATTTTAATGTTCTTTTGGAAGCCGCCTAATAATAATAATAATAATAATAATAATAATAATAATAATAATTTTATTATTATTATTATTATTATTATATCAGGAGCTCCTTATTGTTTTACTTTGGGTCCAGCATTTAGCTTAATGGTAATTCAACTCTTTAGTTTAGAAACATATTTTGCCCTGATTATTAAGCACCCTCTTTTCTGCCGATCTATTACAAAGAGTATTTCCCAGTACTCAAAGTGATGGCTCTTAATTCAGAACATAATGCTGACTCTCCTGACAAATCCAGGGGAGTTAGCAAACATGTTCAATATTATTATCTGAAGGCTAAAATGTTCTTAATATGAAAGTATCATTGATCTGAACTAACCCTGGTTTACAAGCTTGTAGTTCAACTGGAGAGAGCTTAACCTCAAGTCCAGATTTGAATGACATGCTGAGCATAGTACAGCGGCAAGTGGGAGCAAAGCTGCTGTGTACTCCTTCTAAGTCAAAGTTTTGCTTAATGGGATGTATTATTGCGTGATCTGCTCAGTATTATGGATTAAAACCACCGTTCTACAAAAGCCACCTTGCATCTCCCTATAGAGTAGACCTCAGTGCATGATACCAACCAATCCAAAAACAACAAGATTGAAATCCTATACCCTGAGAGTAATCCTCACTGAACTCAGTCACAATTACTTCTAAGTAGACATACACAGGTTTACGCTGTTAATTATGCTTTTCCTTCACCACCATGGTCCCAATAATATTCCTATTAATTGACAATGATCTGTTTTGAAGCCTATACATCCTGAGTATATAACTGATCTATTATTTTGTCGTCACTTTTATGCTTAAACATAACACTTTGAGAAGCATACATTCTCCTTAGCGTGGCTAGAAAAAAGTCAATACAACATTCCACACCAGCCAAAAGACGTTATGTGCAGTACCTGTCAAAATTAAAAAGGTTTTCTGGCTGCTCTTTCTTAGTTTGCCGAATTTATGAAACTATTCTCCACTTTCTTAAGCCATTTGAAAGAAAGTAATTTTAATTGTGCTCTCCCAACTTTCATTTACTTCATTGGATTTAGCACATCAAATCATACCTAAAGACCTTGGCCCTCATAGGAGGCTAAGACTTGGTCTGAGCCTACAACAGTCTAGTAATGGAATAAATTGCCCTGCAGTGCAAGTTTTAAAGAAGGACTTTGTTGGACAACTAAAAATTCTATTGCAATGAAGACACCAGTAATTTTTCTAGTCGGTAATGCTATCACATGGATGTGAAGCTTGCCCAATACACAGTGGGCAAAAACAGCTGCGAGCTTTTTGAACCCCAATTATTATTACTAATGAGTGCATAATGCTTTTTGTAAGATGGGCAGCATTAACATGAACATTTGGTTTTTTTAAAAAAAAAGATATGCAGAGATGATTTGGCCAAAAGGACTATTCGGGAACTGTGGATTCCTATTTGTGGTTCCATTGCATAACACTAGGTGCAAATCTGTCCAACAACTCACTACATACACTCTTGCTATGATGAGTAGTATCAGCTCTCAAAAGCAGGAATGCCTAGTGTGGCACTCCAACTCCAGCCAGCATTGTCAATGGTTAAGGATAATAGGAGCTTTAAGGTGGCTCAATTCAAGGCATGTACAACACAAAAAGCAGCAGTTACATGGAGCCAGTGGTGATTCTTGAGCAGAGTTTCATATCCTCCCAGCTATTACCTGGCCCTGTTAGAAGACTTTGCATCCAAAGATATGTAACAAAGTTCAAATGTTTAGTGGACTTCCAAGTTACTGATAAGCCAATTAAGTGATGATGTATTTCAAAGTGGTGCAAAATTCCTGCAATTGACAAGCTGCTAGGTAGTCACCATTGTCTTTAACACAGGAGCACTTAAGTCCCTATTTCTGTCTGTGTTGCCATGGCCCTATGGCATGTTCGGTAAACAAAGAGTCTTATTACAGCAATGAACGTATAACTTCATTTTGTAATATTTACTAAGTGTACATTTTTCCATGACAATGATGCAACATGTTTCCTACATCAAGAGTTCAACCAATAACCTGTCCAAATTAGTAACAATTCAACCATTTAAAGAAAATGATAAATCTTTAGTTGCTGACTTAAGCAATGTACAACCGAGCAAACTCTGGGTAAAATTCAATGTAGCACTAAGTGGGGTGTGAGTATGTGAAACGAACTCTACTCACAAAACAGAACCTTCCCCGTTCTTCTTCCCTTGTGCGCCCCCCCAAACCTGCTTTAGGTTTCCCCTCAACCATTTATAGCAGATTTTGAGGGCACGGGGGTGGCAGTGTAGGAGATGGGAGTTCTTTTATGTAAGTGGACCTTATCCTGCTCAAGAAGTAACTTAATTGAATCTCACCCACTATTTTTAAAATTATTACTGTTCAAAAACATTGTGCTTCCATCCTTCTAAATTAGGAAGGGACCATTAAGATAAAATGTTTTAAAATATAAAGTTTATTATTTTTAAGTCACCAACATCTCTCAACATTCCCCCAATGTATTATTTTACACAAAGCATTTAAGGGCGCCTACAGACACACAAGGCTTGTGGTTTGCCCCAATTTGAGCAGAAATACAAAACTTGATATACAGTTCAGAAGAAATCTGTTCCACTGGTTTTCAGGGGGAAAGAGGGCATGCACAGTACTGCTTAGCTGAGCTTTGTGATAATCCAAACCCAACCCTTCCCGCAAAACAATTTTTCAACTTTTAAAATTTATTTTGTTGGTATTGGTTTTTTAAAAATGCTGAACATTTGATCAGAGAAATATGCAAGGTACTTTAAAAGTAACAACAGATTGATTGGGAGGGGTTAGAAAGGGGGGGGGGCTCATCTAAAAGCAGAAAACCTGGCACTGTCAATGGACACAGCTGTATATATCCTAGAAGCTGCTTGATTTTAATACTAGGCAAAATGGCAAGAAATGAACAATAAGAGTCACATTTATCCAGTGGTTTATATTCTTATCTCAGACATTTCCATACACTTTTAAGTATCACTCAATCTTTCTTTAATTCAAGTTCTGAGGTGCAGCCACATAAACTTATTTTAAACGCTTTCCAAAGAATGCTTTGACCTAACTGAGCCCTAGAATAAACTTCAATCCCACTGGGACCATGCAAGTTGTTACAATTGTGATCAGACTCTTGTTTTGACTGTTTTAGAAGGACTAAAAAGAAGCCTTCGTCAGTTTGTCAGGAAGGTCACTGAAGTTTCTTTGAGACACCAGAGAAAAACAAGTTCCAAATAGCTTCAAAAAAGAAGTTGCATTTAAGCTGTGTCAAAGATCACAGCATTAAAACTTCCTTGATATCCAAGAGTCGAAATCAAGATAAATGCATGTTTGCTTTAAGAGCTTTTCATCGTGAAAATTCTTAAAAACCTGCTGTGTCTGATAAAACTATTCCCAAGAAGCAAGCTGAAATCAAATCCCATTAGCTGTCATACTGGAAGTGAAATGTCCCGCACCTCAACAATGATCCATTTAAAACAGGGATGAGGAAAGTTTTCAGTCCAATGGCCACATTCCCGTCTGAGAGCCACATGCCCGCGGTAGGTGAGGCCAAAGACAAATGTGGGCAGAGCAACAAATCTAAGTTTTACTTTTGTATAAGCTTTTGGACTGCAAGAAGATTAAACCTATCCATTCTTAAGGAAATCAGCCCTGAGTGCTCACTGGAAGGACAGATCGTGAAGCTGAGGCTCCAATACTTTGGCCACCTCATGAGAAGAGAAGACTTCCTGGAAAAGACCCTGATGTTGGGAAAGATGGAGGGCACAAGGAGAAGGGGACGACAGAGGACGAGATGGTTGGACAGTGTTCTCAAGGCTACCAGCATGAGTTTGACCAAACTGCGGGAAGCAGTGGAGGACAGGAGTGCCTGGTGTGCTCTGGTCCATGGGGTCACGAAGAGTCGGACACGAGTGAACGACTAAACAAGAAAGCTAATTTCTACACACACCATTCTATTCTTCATGCAGTCAAGCAAAAGGCACTATTGGAGCTCAAGGATGTGTGCCAGCCTAGTAAAAAGACTTTAGGGTGTGTCTAGGAGAATCCCAAGAGTCTCAAGCCTTGGAAGCACTGAAAGGCTATATTCAGCTCCCAAGTCTGAAGTTCCCTACCCCTGAGAAGTTATGGGGTTCAGCAACACATGCACACAGAAACATGCTGCACGCTCATTTCTTTTTTACCCTGTTGAGAGCAGAGTTCATCTGTGGACATCGTTTTAGAACATGAAATGCAGTAATTTGTAGACAACAATTTGAGTGTGTCAAGCACTTCAAAATTCTTATTTCACCCTTTTAACATCTTGGTCGGGACATAAAAGTCTGCCTCTCCCAGCCCCTTACCTTAACTACAGTTCATGCTGAACAAGGTTCCCATTTTAACTAAGGTATGAAACCAAGGTTTTAAAGACTTGCGCCTGGAGCAAAACAACAGGTTTAGCACAAGTCATGGCTTAATGGATATGAAATCCATTAATATGTCCTCCACTACACTGGCCCTATTACAGAGATCCCCTTGCATTAGAACAATGATCCTATCAATCAGGTATGAATTTATGTTAATCTTTTCAATGAGGGGCAGAAAGAGTTGAGTATGTGTCACCGTCACTTAAAATAAATGCAAACAAGGTTGAAAAATGTACAAGTTATGACTGATAAAAATCACCGAAGTTACAGAACCTACACCTCTTGCTCCCAGTCATCCTGCCCTTACAATATGGTCCCTTTCCAAATCCCACCTCAAACAAACCTGCCATGGATTCAGGTAGGTAGCCATGTTGGTCTGACTGAGTAGAAATTAAAAAATTAAAAAAATGAGACCAACTAAGTTTGTTCTGGGTATTTTTCGTGTGCTTAGTTGGTCTCTAAGGTGCTGGACAATTTTTAAATTAATTAATTAATTAATTAATTAATTAAAACCTGTCATATAATCTTAACTCTCATTTTTTCAAGTACAACTTACGGGACAAAAGAAGTGGGCATACAGGCCTACTTTGCTTTAAAATAACCCAACAAAATGGTTTGCAAAATGTATTACATTCTTAACTACAAAGAGCTAGTTGCCACCTTGTCTTCACTCTGGTAAATAGCAGGTGAGCGAGAGACAGACCCAGTTCCCACGTAATACTAAGTATCATGTACAATAGCTTCAAACTACATGAACAAGCCACAGTGAACCTCAGGTATATGTACTCAACACTACCCCCAAGTTTTGTGCACCAGGAAATGAGAAGCATCTGCTTTCAGTTTTAACTACCCACAATTCCTAATGATGTCTGAACTTGCGGAACTGTGGTTAGTTTTTAAATATAGTCTGAGAACAAGCCAGGATCCGAAACTGAGTAACTACCCAACAAAATATTTCCAAAGAATCTAGATTTTCAAACTTGATCTTAGCCAAGAAGTCTGCATATGTTCTAATTTTGAAAATATTCAAAAAACAAATATGGAAAATTCACTACTGTGTTAAATGATTGTAACCTCAATTTTACTAGGAAAGGACACATATCAAATCTGTATGTTTTACTTTTTTTTTTAAAAGAATTTTATTTAACCTCTGCAGTAAATCATCACCTATTCTAATATAGCCTCTCAGGGAGTCAGATCAGAATAGCATCCATTGGTGTAGGGATTATGTCAATACAATTTTAAGACAGAAATGCAACCTATTAATGTGTTTATTTCTTTAAATTTAATATTTCTACAAACATACAGTGGTACCTCGCAAGACGAATGCCTCGAAAGACAAAAAACCTCGCTAGACGAAAGGGTTTTTTGAGCTGCTTCGCAAGACGATTTTCCCTATGGGCTTGCTTCGCAAGACGGAAACGTCTTGCAAGTTTGTTTCCTTTTTCTTAACACCGTTAATACAGTTGCGACTTGACTTCGAGGAGCAACTCATAGCAAGCGGTGTGGTAGCCTTTTTTGAGGTTTTTAAAGACTTTGGTGATTTTTGAAGCTTTTCCAAAACTTTCCCGACACCGTGCTTCGCAAGACGAAAAAAATCGCAAGACGACAAAACTCGCGGAACGAATTAATTTCGTCTTGCGAGGCACCACTGTATAAATATCCTACTGAAGTGCATAACACGAACAGAAACGGAAGACAAATCGTAACATTCTTAAGATTCTACAGACCACCCAACCAGCAATGTTGTCAAAGACAGTTTGAGGTTTGTTTGCTAAGTGTGAATACTCTTCTGTCTGTTCCGCACTGTGCCACCTTATCCACAAGAACTGCTGTGGAAACAGACACCTAAATGGCCAGACACAACCTTTTACGAACAGACCACAACCCCCAAAGCGCAAGTGCCTTTTAAGCGTTACCCTACTAATTTCAATTAAGGAAAAACCAATCTGTTATAAATTCCAGATGCGTAAAAGTAGGAATGAAGGAGGATTTCAGAACAGGTGTTGTGTGTGTGTGTCTGTGTTCGAAAACTCCCTAGCCAATACAAAACAAACCCATCAACCTCCCCATTTCATCTCAGCTGATAAATGTCATTTCATCTGCCCCTTTTCTCACTCCCTCCTATTCCCTTACTTAATTTGTGAAAGGCTGGCTAGAATCAGGGGTGGGTACTAGGAGAAGACAGCAGCAAAGTCAAAGCCTGCAATTCCTGCAGACGTGAACTATGGATGCTGTGGCGTTAAAGAAAAAAATATCCTTACATTTATTGCTTAAGTTTATTCCTATTTTTACACACTGGCCAACAAGAATTAAACAAGAAAAAAAAACCCCTCAGCAAAATCAAAACAACACCACAAAACTACATTTCCCAAAGGTAAGCTGAGGGTGACTTCATTTAAGTCAGGAGTCAGTAAATATTTTCAGCAGGGGGCCGGTCCACTGTCCGCCAGACCTTGTTGCGGGCCAGACTATATTTTTCTGGGGGGGAGAACAAATTCGTGTGCCCCACAAATAACCCAGAGATGCATTTTAAATAAAAGGACTCATGTAAAAGGACTCATGTAAAAACATGCATGTAAAAACACGCTGATTCCCGGACCATCCATGGGCTGGATTTAGAAGGCGATTGGGCCGGATCCGGCCCCCGGGCCTTCGTTTGCCTACCCATGATCTAAGTCATTTCTCACGTTGCATGAATAAATTCTGGTGACACCTGTGAGCCTACACCGCTGACACTGGGAAGAGTCGTTCTTTATGCCATCTGACTCCTTCCTTGTGAACAATGGAGGGTTTAAGCATGCTCAGAAAGCTTGACTGGAGGGAGCTGAAACCTTGACTCTCAGAGGCAACTTCACCCTCCCCAATGCAATTTATTAATGTTGAGGAAAATGGGTGTATGGTAGAGGCTAGAAATGTTACAGGAACTTTTCTGAACTGTGTTTTTGTTTTTGTTTTTTTAGTTTGGGGAGATTCTCAGGAAAAGCTCCCCCCCTTACATTGGACAGCTTTTGCCCATCTTGACTTAAAAGCCCTCTGTGATCAAAACTCTTTGGCCTCAGACCTTTCTGCTGGAAATTGCTTCCTATTATGAATTGCTTTCCTTTGTATATGGACTCCTCTTTTTAGTGAAACACAAAATTACTCCAATTCTATTTGTTCATACGAACCACTGACATAATATTTTTCTGTTTTGCAGGCAAAACTTGCAGTCAAAATCCAGGATGGTGATTCACGAATGCCAGTGTGATAAAACTGGGACATTCTGATCTAAAATCCCAAAATAATCTCAACTTACTTTGTGGTCATTAGTGATAACATACATATTATGTACTTAAGCAACTGGTTCTATGGAGGCTATGATTTTGTACAACTTCATTTTTTGTACTTTGTTTGGTCAACTGAAATAACCCTATGAAAAACTTTAGATAGCAGTGTAATGGCCTCTGATTATTCAAAATGCTTAAAGTTCTTACTGGTATTTATTTACATTTAATTCCATATTTTTTTTAAAAAAAGTTACCTGACCAATTAATATTCACTACCAATTAATGTAGGATTTTTAACTGAGAAACAAAGTCAATTCGAGTCACTTTATAAATGACTGATCAGACATGAACAAATCCCATTTCATATGCAAGCTTGCATCCATCTGCTATATAAATACAGGATCCTGATTAGTTTCAGCAAAAGCAATGGTCATTTAATAAAATGTGCATCAATCCTAGCAAACCTGGGCCACGCTAAGTTGTACAGAGATGTGACTCAGCATTCCGTAACCCTTATTCTCTTTACATATTTGGAAACCATTTAGGTCCTGAATATTCAATTCCCTGTGGACATTTACTTGAAATGTCAGTGTATATGCAAGGAACTTCCAGACCACAGTAGTGACCACAATAGATGCCTAACTATATCCACCTCACTGCACATCACCTAGCTGTCACCATTTTTCAACAGCCTTGGGGAATATTTGGCATAAAGGCTGCTAACATGAAGAATTAACTTAAGAAAAATTTCAAGCAGAACGCTACAGTGCAATCTCATAACCATTAAAAGTTACTAAAACACGTATAGCTTACATGGGTTCAAGATAATGAGCAGAAATGAGTCTTTAAGGCAGAAAATTAAATCTCATGCATTGCAAAAACAGCCAGTATTGCATTGGTCCCACCAAACAAAACACACTCAATGTTCCATTAAGCATCCATTATTGTGGTCTGAAAAGCTAGTAAAATCCTCTTTCTGCCCTGTCTCTACCCATCACTCATTGGGTTCCGCTCTAGATCCTGTCCTGGCCCCACTCCTAATCTAAAACCCACAGTGGCCCAGCTCAGATCTACCACCATCCCCACTCCCTAGCCAATTGGCAACTTTAAAATAACCTTGGTTTCATATATATTCAAATCTCATATCTAAATTTGTGACATTATCAGTATTTTGCATAAACACGGAGAAGCTCCTCATCAACTTTGCTAGCTGAACTGTCAACTGATGCAAAAGATTACTTAAAATCACACACAAATTCATACACACAAACACGGTACAATACAACGTAAGAAAATGAAATTATAGCCTGTGCACGCATTACATTTTGTTTCTGTACCAGTAAGTGTGTTGTCCATTTACTTCTAGGGAGCTGAAAACCCACATTTAAAACAGTGACTTGAATAAATTCACTGGAAGAAAACAGTTCAAACCGTGCTACTTAAATGTAAATTGAGTTCTGAAACAGATGTGGCGATGACAATACCCTCCAGACTCCAACTCCCATCAGCCCTAGCCAGCGTGACCAATGGTGGCCAGGGATGATGGTAGCTAATCCTCTCACTTTTTTGATATGGCTTTATACCGATAAGGCAAGAGACGCGGGTGGTGCTATGGACTGAACCACAGAGCCTCTGGAGCTTGCTTTACCTATACAGTGGTACCTCGGGTTACATATGCTTCAGGTTACATACGCTTCAGGTTACAGATTCCGCTAACCCAGAAATAGTGCCTCAGGTTAAGAACTTTGCTCCAGGATGAGAACAGAAATCGTGCTCCGGCGGCGCGGCGGCAGCGGGAGGCCCCATTAGATAAAGTGGTGCTTCAGGTTAAGAACAGTTTCAGGTTAAGAACGGACCTCTGGAACAAATTAAGTACTTAACCCGAGGTACCGCTGTATACTAACAAAACACACACTACTCATTTGTTACACATTCATGCCCTATCAACTTCAACCTTGTGACTGATGACGTTGACGATTTAAAAAAAGGTATGTCATATTTATAAATTCAGATGGACTAATTGATGGAGTAACCCAGATGAAACTACTAATGTAAGCTGCTCTACTTTGACTGCTGCAAAAGGCTGAGGTCAGTATAAAACTGTTTCCACTTAATTTTCCAGTTAAGATATGATGGTTATGGTGTGACGTACACACAACTTGCTGGAGGCATTCTGCTGGCAAGATCGCACCTCTTGGGAAATGTTCAAGGTAACTATTTGACTTAGCTGCGTATTTATTACTGAATGCCCACTATTAAAACAGAGTGCGGAAAAGGCAGCAGGGTAATTTTTCACCTCAGGCCACCCAACTTAATACATAGCTGGTCATTAATATAAAATAAAATAATGGGGTCACGAAGAGTCGGACACGACTAAACGACTAAACAACAACAAAATAATTACTGGAAAGCACTGTATTAGCCTGTGCTTGAGTACCTTACTGCATTTTAAAAGATACAAGTCTAGGTTTTTGTAACAGAAAACTCAACTTGGGATCAACAGAAATTATGAGAATAATAAATATTTACATATAGGCCAAGGAGTATAGACAAGCTGAAATTTATATCTTACTTTTAAAAAGTCTGGTTATTTAAGACAATGGCCCACAATCCAGAGTAGCATATGCATAGTGATTTTGTGTTGTTCCTGTTCAGCACACAGGACCCACGCCCCCAAAAGGTGTTTAGCTCCATAAAGCAGCTTTGAGGCAGAGGACTGATATAAAAACCATTTCTTGAGTTATGTGCATTTCAGAAATTTGCAATCTTGCCACATATTTGATCCCATTAAAAAGTTATCTAGATCATTTTTGTACTGCATCTGTCTCCTTCGGGCAAAACAAAACAGATTTTTGTTCTAGAGACAATCTCTGGAGGATGCAGGTGGAGGAGAGGAAGGTGAAATTTCATTGATGGACAGAAATTCATTTGCACAACACTGGATTCCACCCTAAATTTCCTCTTAAATTATATTATTAAATATTATATAATCTGTATATGGATTGTATTAAGTAATCTGTGTAAAACCTGAAATATCCATATTGGTCCTATAGGTAATATCTAAACTGAACTAATGTTTCTACCAGATATATTAGCTAATACATTAGCCTACAATCAAAAGCATTTTATTTTCATCTAATGCTCTAGTCTCCTCAGTAATTGAACAATAACTCAATACTCCACCTATCATGGCATTTTTGTCTGTTTTGTGTGGGTGAGGCAGGACCAAAGTGTAGTAGAAAGAGCAACACTGGAAAGAATAAAAGATAAAAACATGCCTAGTGTGCAGATGCAGATATTCCCACTTCACCTATGCTTCACCTCACAAGGTGTCTTTTTTTATTGCTCTCTAAGCTACTCTTGGAGCTTTTTCCAATTTAAGAAAGGGATAAAAATTTCTTTAGACAAATAAATCAATAGGCTAGACATGAGAAAGACCCTACTCAGGAATACTTTAAACATATTCCCTCTATAGGAGGAGGAGGGATGAATGCAGAAGATATGCAGTGTGGCAAAGATAGGCAAGGCCCGATTGTAAAAACGGCAGTGTAAGTAATTATTTGGTTTTTAAAATTAACAAGGTTTCGTAATCAGATTCTCACCACTGTTTATGCATATATTAAGTATGATCCCCTTTCTGCAGATTCAAATAAATGATATAAATCACCTTGAATGATATAAATCAACCCACCATGAATAAAACCATTTACCAGCAGGAATGAAGAGAAGGCATCAAGTGAAGATTTCTCAGGAAGGACTTCCAATTCTTAGGCGTTTAACACCAAGTAGGACATCTCTCCAGTTTGTGAAGTCAAGTATGGGCATATAAGAACCTGTACCTTGCGGGTAGTTTTGTCTTTTCTTCCTTCTGTTTCACCCTGCAGCTGAGGCTGACACAACTAAAGCAGGGGTCTCAGTGAAGACCACAGCAAGCCGCTCTTCAGATACTCCCATCAACATCTGCCATACATTGGGTTAACGTTTTCATAGGGCTATCTACTATAACCCTAAGGTCTCATTTGCGGTCAGTCACTGCCAGTTCAGACCCCATGGGTGCATATGTGACATTAAGATTCCCTTCTCCTCAATGTGCATCAATCTACACTTCCTTATACAGTGGACGCTCGGGTTGCAAACGTGATCCATGCAGGATGCACGTTCGCAACCTGCGTCTGCACAAGCGCCGGTTGCAATTTAGCGCTTCTGCGCATGTGCAACCGCCAAAACCCGGAAGTAACCCATTCTGGTAATTCCGGGTTTCGGCGGTACGTAACCCGAAAAAACGCAACCTGACGTGGCTGTAACCCGAGGTATGACTGTACCGAATTGCATTTGCAATTTTACTGCCCATTCTCAGTCTGGAGAGATTCTTTTGGTGTGCTTCACAATCTCTTTTTGTTTCAATGTCCCTGAACAATTCAGGCCACCTCACTGCTTACCACTAACTCTAAATTGTTTATGAAGAAGTTTAAAAGTACAGGTTCCCATACTGATCCTTTGGGTAGCACACTTTCTGGATTTCTCTTCCAAAGATCCTTACTCTCTGCTTTCTGCTACTTAATTCCTGATCCACAAGAGGACCTCTTATCTTTTCCCTTGACTGTTAAGACTACACAGGAGCCTTTGCTGAGGTACCTTGTTGGAAGTCCAACTACACCATGTCAACCAGATCACTTCTGTCAAAATGCTTGGCTAACATCCTCAAAGAATTCTTAACAGATATATGAGATGGGACTTGCACTAGCAGAATCAACGCTGGCTCTACTTAAGCAAGGCTTATTATTCTATGTACTTGGCTACTTTATCTTTAATAATACTTTCCACCAGTTTTCCTGGGACAGAGGTTAAGCTAGCTAACTGGCCTGTAATTTCCAGGATTCCCATCTCCCAGCTTTTTAAAAAATCAGGCTACACATTGGTTACTTTCCAATCCTCAGGTACAGAGGCTGATATTTGTTAGAAGATCAACAATGTCACATTTGAGTTCTTTGAGAATTATTGGGTGGTGGCATATGCCTCTGGCAATTTGTCAGTTTTTATTTTGACTATTAGGAACCTCATCTCTCATCATCACCACTATTTACCTATGAATCTCATCCTTGGAGGGGAATGCAGTCCTATAGCAAAACGAAAGTGACTGGTACCTCTGGGGTGAACTGAAGCACCCACTGACAACACAACCATCTTGCCTGTATTGGGTTTCTTTTTGTTATCCCTCATCCAGTCCCATTAATGGCTCCTGGCATCTTTTTAGAATATCTGGAGCTATTTTGAGACGAAAACGACAAATGAAGCTGGAGTCAGATGCCACACTATTCTCAAATCTCTGAGCTGTATGAAATCATTGGGATTGCCAATGCTGAACTCAATAGCTTTTAAGCTGATGTCAAAGCATCAAAGGCACATGAACACATAAAACGTAGGTTTTGCATGTAAGATGAAATTAGAAATAAGAGGAGTCATTATTGGCCCAGATAAAGAAATACACAAACCACATGTCCATATTCCTATGCCTTCTGGCAAAGAGGTACCCTAAGTTAAGCATAAACAACTTTATAACACCCTTCACTGAAAAGGAAAAATGGCTTTCTTTAATCATCATGCATTTTTTTTGTCTTTGATGACGAAAAAATACAACATAAGCACCAGACATCAATATCAGCCATTATCATAAATCAGTTCAGAATGGTGGACCTTAATGTTTCCACGCAGTAGTACCTCACGTGGAGTCTTAGGAAAGAGGAAGGCGTCTAGTATAAATGTATAAACAATATACTGTATTAATGCCAATTAGATACCTGGGTAGGTGGGGAACTGCTTGGCAACCACCTTTAACAACAACAACAAAAATTAACTTAGTGGGAAGACAGTAAGGACTTGATCCTACATATACAGAACAGCCCTTGGTCAGATATCTCTGGGGCTACTATTCCATAAGTCAATGACACAGTGGGAAAAGCCACTTCCCTTGTCCTCACCTATTTTCTGCTTGAGGGGAGAAAAGAAGAGCTTTAGAAGCTACAGGGAAGTTCTCAACCATGTTCATGCAAGAACAGGCTATTCCCATAATAGAGTCCCTGGTGCCAAACCAGTTTACTTGTGGGATTGCCTTACCACATTTATGCCCGCTCAACCACTTCAATCTGCAGAACTGGCACTATTTACAGGTGCCACATGATACTTGTTTCATATTTTAGTGTGGCAGCACCTACACTTTGGAAAACCCTATTGATAGATGCCTTCACTGTACTCGTTTCATTGCCTGCTTAAAATATTTTTGTTTAGTTTAGGCAATCCTATTCAGGCATGTAGAAGTTATACGTGTTTTATTTCTTTTCAGCTACTGATGATTTTAATCATCATTTTAATGCTTTTAAATACCCGTTTCTAACTTTTATTATTGAGAATATTAATCTTTTATTTCATACTTTTGTAAACCGCTTAGAGGCATTTAAAACAAAAAACAATCAAGTGGCAAATACATTTAATTAAATAAATAAATGAATGGCATGTTTAGAGTTGTAATATCCAATGCCAGCACCTTAAATTGAGCTGGGAAACATTTGGTCAGCTAGTAAAGTATAGTAGATATAAAATTGGCAAAATGTAGTCTAGCACTGTGGAACCTCTGGCCCATGGGCCTAGATAGGACTGGAAGGAGTCCTAATTTGTCACACAAGGCTGTTTTCCTCAAGCCATGCTCACATGCCACACAAATGATGTCATATACATGGTGTCAGGTGGGGGGGCAGGTAAATACAGTGGTACCTCGGAAGACAGAAGTGCCTGGCGCGCTCTGGTCCATGGGGCCACGAAGAGTCGGACACGACTAAACACCACCACCTCGGACTAAGAACTTAATTCGTTCTGGAGGTCTGTTCTTAACCTGAAACTGTTCTTAACCTGAAGCACCATTTTAGCTAATGGGGCCTCCTGCTGCCGCTGCACAATTTCTGTTCTCATCCGGAAGCAATGTTCTTAACCCGAGGTACTATTTCTGGGTTAGCGGAGTCTGTAACTTGAAGTGTCTGTAACCCGAGGTACCACCGTATATGGCTGCAAAGGAACAATTGAAAGCCTTAAAATGCACTTCTGATTGTTCCTTGGCAAGCAGGGCATGTATTTGGCACCTTTACATTTGGCAGCAAATGCAAGCCTCAATGGCACTGATTCCACTTGGGAGCTCTTAACGGAAGCTTTTGAATGGAACCAACATCTGCCAAAAGTGGGGCTTTAAGTCAATACTTATCAACGTGTACTTCAAGCCTAGCTTGGATCAGCTGGGATCTTCCCTTTGCAACACTGCTTGAACTCCAGCTGTGCTGCGAAGGGTAAATGGTTCACCCAACATCACGGTGATATAAGTGATTGACAGGTGGGCAGCCCCACCCACCTGTCAAAATGACCCATTGGGAATAGGGACCCAAGGACCCAGTCTGCTGTATTGTAAATGTTCCCCACCCCTGTAGTCCATTCTTAACCTCTGCCAGCAATCCCACATTTGCATTTTATATCAACTGAAATTTCCAAACTATCCAGATTTCAATGGGAGCCCCACACTGAAATTATGACAGTAGTGCAAACTGGAAGTAACCAGGGCATGAAAGTCTGTGGCAAGGTACAGCTTCCCTAAAAAAAGCTTAGAAAGATTCCTGGTCACCACTGTCCCCTCTGTATTTAATAACCATAATAGATTTGCAGCACCAAACTGGGAACTTGTTTCTTCAAGAGAAATTGTACATCATTGAAAACAGGTTAGACACCTTGTTCCAAGTCGTAAGAACCCCGTCAAGAATATTTCTGTCTTATCTAAGTATGTTTCAGTTTGTTCATCAGAAAATAGCATTTCGAGACTTTCACATACTTCCCCAGGATTTCCTGCTGGAAGAGAGAGATGTCTTCATACTGACCACATCCCAGTCCAAATTTACATATGACCTCATATAGCAGTTTCATGTAAATGTTATAAAGCATGAATGACAAGATGGAACCTGTCACAGAGTAATCACCCAACACAAGCTTCTACAACCTGCTCTCAATACACATCCTAGTCTGGTGGGCTTCATGATTAACATGGTCAATGGTACTGAAAGCTGTTGAGAGGTCCTTAAGAATCAGCAAGGTCACATTCCCCTGTACATCTGCTAGCACATGTCATCCATCAGGTGACCAGGGCAGCTTGCATCCACTTCAGGCAGGAAACATGCAATCAGTTATGGGGCAATTATGTAATACTGTGAGAGAGAAAATGGGGAATAACAATATTGGGAGTAACACAAGGTCTTACAAGAAGTTATTCAAAGAATGGCAAGATTGTGGAAAAGGAGAATGAAGAGGTATGATAGGTAAGATGTGTAAAGGGAATGAAGACTCTTAAAGGTGCATTTACTTTTGAAATTTAAAATTAATCTAAGGGGGCGGATCATTAACAGATCTGGTCAAAATGATGAGCAGAGGAAAAGGTGATGAATGTCGATTCAAGGAGAATTACAGCAGAAAAAAGATTGTGGGACAGGCAAAGAACAGATCACTGGTTAAATACTTGTCGAATAGTAAGTATGAAAACTTGAACTGATACAAATTGAGGAGAGAGAATTGAATTACACTAATTAAAGGGGGATACTCTGAGGGAGTAGGAAGAAAATTAATGGGACATGGGAGAAGAGCAAGAATTTGGGTGCACTTATTTTTGTTTTCAATGGGGAAAATTTTTAACTGTAAGAGCCCAGAGAACAAATGAGAATTAAATTATGAATCACGGAAGAGAGACAATGAGAAAAAGATTCTTCAGAAGACGACAGCAGGATCAAAACATACAAATGCTGTGTAAAGTATGAAGTAACAAGCTACCCATGGAAAATAAACTGCAACACAAGTTTTACTGATATTATTAGCAGTTAATTGTATTTGTTCCAGCAGTGACCTCTGACTGGAGCACTTCAGACCAAAACAGCAAAAAGCTATAGCATAACTGCTATTTGACATTCTAACACCCGATATAATTGAGAATTGGGTAATCTTTCCGTTTTCTAACTTTTGACAAACCAGGAAGTCAGCTGCTCTCCATATGCTTGTATATTACCAGGATTATTCAAAACTGAATCTGATGTGCACTGCAGAGAAATTCTTTAAAAAGAGACATAAGGGAAAAGCTTACAGATAGGAAAACAGAAACTGGATAATTTCAGACAATATTACTCCCTTGCTTCCTCAATATTGTCCATTTTTCTTGCTTTAGGTTTCTAAGGAATCAACGGCTAAACAGACACAAACCACTTATTTCCCTATGCTTTGACAGTGGCGGTTTGCCCTTTTATGGCTATCACTGAACACTCTTAAGCTTTTTTATTTTTGCTTTTTCTGGCAGCAGCAGAGATGAATCAATCATTCACCTTACCTAGGACCTTGAGAAGAAGCCAATCATATTTATCGGGGGTAGCCAATGTGATGTTTTCCAGATGTTTAGGACCCAAACTCCCTTAATTTCTGTATCGGGGGTAGCCAATGTGATGTTTTCCAGATGTTTAGGACCCCAACTCCCTTCATTTCTGGCCAATGGTCATGCTGGCTGGGGCTCATGGGAGCTGTAGTACAAAAATTTTGAGGGCACCATATATTGGCTACTGCTCGTGCATACACATACACACACATGCATGTTGATGTATATGAAAACCACAGAGCTGCCCAAGTGAAGCAAAGGTAAAACATCAGATTAGTTCTAACATACTACTGAAAAGTGTAACATTTTTATAAACTTACTTTAACAAATCTAATGTCTTTATCCTTGAATATTGGCCTAGTTGCCTGACATCCTGAATATTCAAGGGTTTTCTTTAGTAAATGTTATTAAAAATAAATCAGGCATGAGTTGCTTTTATGACAAACAAGTCTGTATTCCCTCCACAAGTGACTCTGGAACCTGTGAGTTGGTGAAAATCTGCATCAATTTTGTATAGCACTTAAGTACACATTTCTCCACTCAAGCCCTTGTTCTTGGAACTTTATTTCTTGGCATTAAATTACACTGTAACAAATGGTTTTCCAAGTTAACTGGCCCAATACAGTAATTTCAGAAGATCAGGTGGGGGCACAGATTCATTTAAATAGCAGCAAGAGCAGCTCCATGTACACAAATCATATGCTTACAGCCATCTTGCCACTGAAAGCGGCTTAAAATGTACAGTGGTCCCATTTTATACCAGAAAAAACTTTTTCAGGGGGTAGGGAGAGTGTATACAGGCAACCCTCGAGTGTATATACCCTGCCCCGTTACACTCTCGCCCGCCCATTCCTTTCCTGCCATTCCGGTTTCACGGAGAAGCACATGCGCCTCGTCACACATGCTTTGAATGCATGCAAAATGGTTGTTGCCTGTAATCATTTATCATCAAGTTCTTTAGCCAGGCTGAAATTTAATAGAATCATTATTATGTGACCATTGGAATTCATGAAAAGGACCAAGTTTTCCAAGTATTCCAAAGCAATAATGCAGCAAATAAAAACTTAGCCGTCACAGAAAAATACTCTGATTCGAAATTATTTTACCTGCCATACCAGCCTTATGAAGTACCATTTCAGGGCTCTCTAAGACTGAAACATATGTAAACCGGTTATTTGTTTTTTTTAAAATACTTCTGTGTGCTGGTGCACTTAATGTCATTTTTTAAAACAAAGACCTTGTGCTAATTTTTGTTACATTGCTAGTCTCAAAGATATGTCTAGGGACACTATTGACAGTCTCACAAGTCAAAATTCCTCACTTAGACTACCATTATTTATGTGTCTTGGGAGTCTTGAAAGATGCAGCAGGCACAGATAATTATCTTATGGAGTCTTGACTACAGATAGGAGCAAGCAGAATTGGCCTATTTAATCGCCCCCTGGAGAATATAGCAAGTGAAAGGTAGTTAATTTATCATTATTCTGATTTTGATCTCACCACAAATTCCCAAAACTAGAATATCTGTTCAATCTAACATGACTAGTAAGATAGCCTTATCACAAGTGAACGCTAGTGGTCTTACTTTGCATAACTGGAGCTCCACACAGAAATGTCACAGAAAGCTACAAGGCTGCCTTATATCAAGTCAAGACTATGTCTACAGTGACTGGCAGCAGGCCTCCGTGGTTTCATATCACAGCATTTCTCAGCCCTAGCTGGAGATGCCAGTGCCTGAGCCTGGAACCTTTCCCATGTGAACCATGCGTTCTACCACTGTATTAAGCAACTATGGACCATCTCCACAGACCTCCTGCTAACCCTCGCATTTCATGGCTCTCGGGTTCCATTGCTTGCAAGTTCTCCCTCTCCCTGCGTGTGTCAACTGAGGATAGCACTTCCGTGCATCAACGAAGTGAACTTTAGTCCATGAGAGTTGATGCCTCACTGTTTGTTTGTCTTTAAAGTCTCTCTATTGGCTTTACTGGTCAGACTACACCACTTGAAGAGTTCTCTAAAAAAGGCGCATTGCGAGCCATAAGCAGATGCAGCCAAAGTTACTATACATTAAATGGAAATAAACTCTGCCAAGCCGTAAACCTATGACAACTTAAGCAACGAAGCCCACAAAACACAAAGTTAAACCATTTCTGTCCTCCATGACAAGTGCCATAAATTTGAGCTGCAACATGTGGTAGTAAACAGAGGTATTTATAGCCCATTTCATGCACTATTTCTTAAAATAGATGCTACAGATAATATTTATTTATGAAGGCATCTGTGTACATAGCATATTGCAGAGGTAATATAAACAAGGGACAAGCCCAGGGTTCGGCAAATTTTTTTTAGCTGCGGGCCGGTCCACCGTCCCTCAGACCTTGTGGCGGGCCGGAGAAGTGGCACGGGGGGGGGGGGGTTGGAAGAAGAGGCAAGGGGGGCCAGCCACTGCGTTTACCTTCCCAGGGTGAGATCCGTAGCGCATTTCATCTCAGTGGGTTTGAGCAGTTCTTCAGGCGCTGAACAAGCGGACTTGAAACGATTGCGGCTTACTTGCGAGTAAGCGTGTTTTTAGGGCTCTTAGTGTCCATGCATCCAATGGCAGGGCAGGGTGTGGCTACGCACCGAGACGCGGCGCCTCCTGGCAGTGCAGGTGGAAGCTGGCAGGGAAGGGAAAGCGGACTTCTGGAGCCGGCGAGAGGAATTGCCTTGCCTCCTTGCGACGGGACGAAGAGGCCGAGCGTCGGCGGCACTGCCAATCAAATGCCGTGCCTGGTTTACCTCAGCGCAGTGACGTCTCTGCCAATCAAACAGCGCTGAGATAAACCAGGCGTGGCAATTGAGTGGCAGAGCTGCCGCTGCTCGACCTCTTCCTCCTGTCGCCATCGCTGGGAGTCTCAGCTTTGCGGTGCAGGCCGGATTTACGACCGAGGTGGGCCTGTTCCAGACCGCGGACCTTAGTTTGCTGACCCGTAAACAAGCCCCTATCATGGGCAGGGGACAGGGGAGAACAATAAACCAGAGCAGAGGGGCAAAGAGGGACAAATGCAAAGAAACAGACTCAGCTTTTACTTGTATTTAAACTTCATTTCAGTTGGGCATGAAGAGTAAGGGATTCTTTTAAAGGCATAACACAAACAGAGTTTTGAACTGCAGTACAGTGGTACCTTGGGTTACAGACGCTTCAGGTTACGCGATTTTGGGTTGCGTACCGTGCCAAACCCCGAAGTACCAAACAGGTTACTTCTGGGTTTTGGCGCTTGTGCAGATCCACTAATCGTGCTTTGCATATGCGCAGAAGCGCCAAATTGCGACCCGCGCGTGAGCACAGTGCTGCGGATTGCGAACGTGCTTCCCACACGGATCACGTTTGCAACCCGAGGTTCCACTGTATGAATAAAACGTGATATATAATTATTCATACTTTAAACCACGCTGGAATTAACTGTACTTGCACACACATAGTGGATGAGAGATCTGTAACCATAAGAATGAACAGTTGATCACACCTGAAAGTTTAACCTTTCAGTTATTCCTCAAAAAGCAAGAATTCTTAGCACAATTGCTTAATACGCTCTTCCCCATGAAGTGGGATGGGACCAACATGATCTCTGGTACTGAACACTTCCTCCATCATCACAGACAACAATGCCTTAACTAGGAAATTTTGCTTTTTAAAAAAAATCACGATTTCCTTTATACTGGATACCACTACACAACATGGTAATCATCCAGTTTAGATGCTACCTTCTATGTTAACAGTTACCTCATTCACTGTAGCTGAATACTGACAATGGTCTGGACCAGACCCTCTTATCCTTTGGTGATAGTCTCAAAATCAAACTTTCACTTCCATTTTCAATTAGCCATGGATTAATCATTATGTCCAAACCCTAAACTGTGGTTAGTATTAACTACAGTTTAGAAAAACAGTTAACTTCAAACTGATTTATGAAGTTGCCTTGTTTCCCTGAACCATAGTTCAGACTAACCACAGTTTGTCCAGGTTCAGACTTAACAAAGTGTATTAAGTCAAAAAATAGAAGCGAAAGCTTCCAGTCTGCTCCTTGTGACCATGCCAGAGGAGAGGTAATCAGATGAACCTGAGGTGCCTGGTGGCAAAAACCACACGCCTCACCAATACTTTCCCAAGCTGGCTTCCACAAGGCTCTCATACACCACCTATTCCAATGAGGACCAAGGGATATAAAGACGGGGGGGCACGGAGGAAAGTGAGATGAAGGGAGAAGTAGAGGAAGTGAGGAGAACAGCAGAGAAACAGGGACAAGACACGGCACCAGTTTGTGAAGCTGACTTGTTTTCACTAAATATAGTTAAGATTAACTATGGTTTAAGGTTTGGTCAACATGGTAAACACGGTTAATCTAAAACAGAAGTGGAAGCTTTCTATCTCCTGTCATGAGGGAAAGAGTAATGTGCAAGCTGAAGAGGAGGAGAGCCATATTCTCCAAACGATGGTTTAGAATATAGCCATTATTTTTGCACTAGATCTCTTCCATACTGCACTTATTTCCCTATTTCTACCCTAGTCACTTTGAGTTCTTCCATTACGCATGAATAAATTCCCTACATATTTGCCATATGCAGCATGGCACAATTCATGTCTGTATCATACTGCTTGAAAGAAAAGTAATCAGTAACAACTTCCTATCTGAGTGGAAATTTGTCGTTAATCATTTTTTTAAGCAAGCAAATGTAAAAACTATTCAAAATTTATTTTAATAAAATTAAATTATTTGGGCTTTAAAATATTTAGACCATACAACTGTTTTTAAAAAGTACATAAATGTTTCAGGTTGTGTGCCATCTCTCATTTAGACTATGTTTAGAAAAACAAACGAAATGGAATTTTGTAAAAGCAGATACACACTTTTTTCCCTGGCTTAGCTATTCAGGGGCTACCATAATTGAACAATGTAAAACAGGAACTGACAGCTTTGTATACTTGGAGATCACAACAGTGTAATGTGAAAATCAAAATCAACATAAAAACACCAGCAGTCAGGTTTCTAATTTTTTTTAAAACATGAAGCCCCTGAAAAAGGACACTATAACAGACAGGTCTTACAGCTTGAAAGGTGAGCCATGATGGGATCAGCTGGACTTCCTTTGGTGGAGTATCTATTTCCTCAGAGTCACCACAGAAACAGCCCTGGCTTACTTGTCATATTTCAGACATAAGGAGCATTATCACAATGGATTGCCAATGGCCAAGACTAATCTTACAATTTATAAAGCAGGACGCAGCAGAACTTTTTGTTTTATCATCCCTTCAGAAAATTTGACTACCATGGGCCAAATAAAATTGGGCCACATTTCACTTCAGTGAAAAACTTAGCTATAAAACCATACCAATTAAGCCCTACAACCAGCTCTCTTAACAGAAAAGCAAGTTATAGAATTTTTCAGAAGTGAAATGATTGACCATTGCAATAGGATAAAAGGTTACAGTCTGGACAAATGGAAGATGCTGTATTCATCCCAAGTCCTAATTTTGCCATTTTTACATACAGAAGTTTGGCAAAAGCATTTAATCTCTGCAGGTCATGATACATATCTGAGCTCAAAGCTTTCAACTATCCTGACAGATGAGCATGTATATAAAGCCAGCAAGAATAGCCTTTTTGGCATTCTATCTTCACTGACACTCCATCTGAACTCAGTATTCCAGATCAAACCTAGGAGTTTTTTGTCTCTTAAAAGGAAAAGCGATATACCTGAGAATTACTGGAGTTCATCAGAAGCTGTAGCACAACAACAAAAGCAAATACTAGCTTGGCCTCTGGATTTACTTTCATCATAATTTAATAAGCAACAATTCAATATTTGTTGGACGAAAATGGATAGTTACGTTTTACCAGCTTCATTCTCCTATTAATGAATGAAGCATGCACTCTTAACAAACGCAACTAGAGTTGGGGAAATCTAGTGACTGAGAATGAGTCATTAGGATAATCTACAAATAAAGGAACAGGTTAGAGACATACATGCTTTTTAAACCACTCTGATTTTTCTATTTCAGTGTGCACTTTAACCTCTTTAAGCCTGACAAAATAACACTGCCCAAAGTGAATAGACTGCCCAAGTGTAGAACTAATCTGTTCTACAAAATGTCATTGAATCTTTTAATAACAATGGTGTTCTCAACAAACAACTGATAGCATTCTTGCTCATCCTTCCCTTATGGAATCTCAGTCCCTGAAGTTCTCAAATTCTCACCACATTATTCTACTGCTCTTCTCAAATAAATATTTTCCAATCTTTAACATAAAACTATCTTACTTTAAATTTAAACACCTTGCTTCTTGCCCTAACGTCTTGTATTCTCTAGGAAAGGGGGTCACACATATCAAAGATACAACAGAATGAATGTGGCAAATGACAATTGGCCATTCACTCAGGCTTAAGATCAAGCAATTCAACAGAAGAGGGATTGAAAAGGTTTGCTATTGGAACTCTAACAAACGGGGGGAAATGTGTGATTTTAAAGGGTGGGGGTGGAATCCCTGTAAATATATGGAGTTGAATTCAACTAATTATACTTGGAGGAGACTGAAATCAATGGGCATGGATAATTTAAGTCCACTGATTTCAGTGGATCTATCCCAGATATAACATACCTGGATTCAACCCATAATGCTGTTCTACTCTTTCCAACATTAGGCAATAACCATGCCGAAAACAGAGGACCTATAATCTATCTACCAATTTGAGCTCCTCCTTCTTGAACTGTGGCCCTCAAAACTACCATTCAGTGTTGGCATGGGCCTGAACCACCCTGAACATATGTCTCCTGTTTAACTTTTGTGAATGGCTGGCAATAGCAGCATACATTCGTTTACCTAGTCATTCTTCAAATGTTACCTCAAATGCATGGATTACAGACACATTTCCCTCTCCATAATATACTTGCATCCTAATCTCGCCAAATGAGGAAAAAACCCCACTTAACTCACACATCTTCACTTTAGCAACTGACATGCACCTTTCCTCTTTTCCCATGGTTACAACTTCCTGTCCCTATTGTCTACGTAACTTAAATATCCACAAACTTTTCCTTCCCCACTGCCAAGGGCAGTTATATAACAAGTGATATATATATGTTATATAATGTGATGTTAGATATCCAAGGATGGTAAATGAAGATATACTTGCATGGAGTTATTTATTTCTAAGCTATTTCTGCAAATTTCCCCTGGAAAATGGCATCTTGTCTGTCAGTTTCTTAAACCCAACTGAATTTCACGATTATAGATGAAATTTCTTCTTGTCAAAGGGCAACGTCTCAAAACCACTCACCAACTATTCATTGCTTCTTTTGCTTTCCCAAGCATAGCTTGAAAAAGACGTCCTGGGAATTTCATTGGCTGTAAAAGTATCACGCGGGGCAAGAAAAGAGAAGGAGGCAGGCTCTACAGGTATGCAGATTGCAGAGACTGGTAGGGCCATGTGAGAACTGGGAGGTGAACGCTTTTTGAGAGGTTAGGGTACAGTCTAATTTTACAGGTACTTACAAGTTTTGGAAAAATGTAATGGTCAGCCCACTGATCAGGCAAGATGCTAAACTTAGCAAGTGCCTCTGCATACATCATGCCAGCACAAGTTGTAATTGGGTGTGAAATGCCTAGGTCTCTTTTGAAAAACAGCTGCAAAAATATTCAAATCTAATCCTGAAATCTATGCATTTTGTTCAATTACTTTAAGAGCAACACTGACTAAAATGGGTAGGTTTTGAGTACTGCAAATGAATCACACTGAAGCAAGGAAAAATTGCCAGACTTTCTCCAGACTACCCATGTCAAACAGCAACCAACAAATGGCATTTAAGAATGCATCAGTTCTTCCTCCACAGTCCAATCAAAGCTATTGTCATGGACAACTTGAAACATGACAGAATCTAGACAGAGTCTCTAAAAGGCAAACCATGCCCTTCCTTGTATCAATAGCCCAAACTTTGGTTCACTAACCCTAACTAAGATCATAATATCGCTAGATATACCCCTTCTATGCAGATTACTTTGGGGGCTGATCTGCAAATAACATTTCTATAAATAGCAAAATCCAAGACAAGGGTCAAATGAATTGTTATGGACTGACAAACAAACAACAAAAACAAAAACCAGCAACACATTAGGGTATTAAATACAGATATAGAAAAGGCACTAATTCCCCAGCCTTTTATGTATAATGCAGGGGATCCTACCCTTTGGAATTGTCATGAGATCAATTGAATGTGAACAGTCTTTAAGGACTACTTATTAGGGCTGGGCGATATATCAATATATTGTCCAAAACCTGTTTGAAGTTCACACCGTGATAACTGTTTCATAATATTTGACCTCGCAAAATATTGTTAATCACAATGTGTGTGAGGGCTAGGCAATATCTGGTTTTCAACATCGTGATATATCACTAGCTAAACATTGCAATGTTATTACCAGCTAAACATAATACTCATCGCCATACTTTGGACTGTCCTGAATACCACCATTAGGTAGCGAAGCCCCAAACCAAAACTCTTGTTTGGATGCATTTTGGCTTGCCTGCTGATGAAAGTGACCATGAGGTGATTGATATTATCATCATTTATCATTTTTAGACCCTTTAGTAGTAGCAGTTGTCGGGACATTGTCCTGTTTGCCTTTGCATGGTTCCTTCCATATTTCAGATATCGTGATATATCTAGACATCATGATGTTTACCTGATGATATATCACAATACTGAAAACCAGATATTGCCCAGCCTTACCACTTATATGAACCTAGGATAAAGCACACTGGAATAATAATTTTTGAAGGTTGGATACTTAAGCAACAGCTACATTCTAGTTAAAAAGAAAACACTAATTTAGGCTTTCAAACACCCTGGCATAGGAACAGACACCCTGGCAGTTTATTTCATTATTGTTGTTATATTTCTATTCAGAGTTCTCACTAAGGCTTTTTTGGGGAACCAAGGATGCCATTCTGAACACAGATTGCTTAAATCCCACTTCCGTGAAGCTGCCTAAATGTATAGGAGTGTACACTGAGTAAACTGATCAAGAGCCATAGATTCTCCAATGACAAGGGGAAGGAATCTGGATCCTAAACTAAGAGACCACAGTAATTTCCATTGTCTTCATGATCCATCATCAAACATGGCATCCGCTTAACAATGTTGTTCCACGTACCGGATCTAAACAAGAACATTGTGAGGCATATTCTCAGATTTCGCTCCCCAGTTTTATTATCCCATTCCTCTCAAGTTGCACCAAAAGCCCAAACTGTTCACTAACATACACTAACTCTGATTTCTACTATGAGGAAACCAATTCTGAAGTTTCTTTTCCCAACATTTTAAGGGTCCAAAAGTCAAGTAATATGACATACGGCTTCCTACTATCATTCCACCAACCTCTCACTCTATCATGTACACATACATCAAGGCACCGCATCACATATGGCTAAGTACAGAAACGGCAGTACATTTTTGGATGGCTAACTTGCAATTAGCACTAATTGGCTAAATTTTGGAGCAGCTTGTTAAGGTCCAAGAACCAGCTGTAACTGAAACACTACAAATAATACATTGAACTAACATATGTACACTAAATCTATACTACATTAAAATCCTATTATCCAAGTGATAATAGGTAAGTATTGAGGACTGCGTAACTTTTCTGAACATGCGAGAGCGCCTCTTACTCATCCATACGGACATACTTCTAAATGAGTTTCAGTTAAGCAATATTTTATTGTTAATTTATTATTTATTTTCTTTTATTTCATTTTCTACCTATCCTTTTACAGCAAGCCTTCAAAAGATGGCATACAACAGAAATTCAATTCCCGCCATCTCCAGTTAGGGTTTGTTTAGAGCAGGCTTGTCCAACTTCCAAGAGACTGCGATCTACCTGTTGGCCATCCCTGGTTTAGAGCAACATGAATGAAGAGGAACAAGCCGCAGTATGCCTCAGGTTCTCCTTTTTACTTAACCAAAGTTTGTTGTGTGGTCTGAACTGGCAAACTGCGGGTAACATTAAATTGAAATCACAGTTACTGAAGATGGCTTGTAAAAACTAACCATGGTTAAGCTCAACCACAGTTCCAGGTCCAGATAACATGGTCAGCACTGGCAAATGGTTTTACATTTTGTCTGTTATAGCAGTAGAAAATAATCAAAAGCTGATGCAAAAGTATGTGAACTAGTTCTCCTGGATGAATGGGAGAAGTGAGGAAAACCAAAGCTCACTATGATTCACTCCTACTCATTCACGCTGTCCTAACCAATGTTTACCAAGACATACAGATGCTGTAGAGTGAAGGGCAGATGGGGTTCATCAACCTGGGATGGTAGCTCATCTAGAAGGAAAACTCTGATCTTAAACCTCCACTGCCTTATGGGACATCTTTGGGAGAAGAAAAGGCTAAGGAGTAAAGCCTAAACAAATCTGAAATGGAGTCCCTAAGGCAGTTGGATGGTGCCTTGTATACTTCTTCCAGCAGCTCCTGTTGCCAAAAGTATTCCTCTGCTTTCCTTTGGATGACATCAGCAAGGCCGAGAGGAGGGTCTTGTCGCCTGGGCAGTCTAGGACCTCCATACACACTGCCCAGACTTATGCCCCAGGGAGTTCACTTCGGTGACTTCACCCCTAGAGGCGCACTCCACTGTCCCTTGAGACAGATGGATGCCAATACATATGCTAGGACTTCAGGGTGCCTTTGCTGAATTCTCAAACAAAATTATTTCTGAAATAGAAATAAATGTTCAAAACTTCCTTATTATAAAACAAATCAGATTATTGAAGGCAACTAAGTATGAACCAAAAGCAGAAGAGCTACATATCAAAATCTCGTGACTGATGAAGTCTTTCCACACTGGTGTGTAGGTAGTACATTTTTCTTCTGAACTAACAGGTGGACCCAGGTCCAATATTTTTCACAAGGCTACCCCAATGAATCTGTTATAAATTACACAATAGTTACTACTGTTTTTCTACTAGCCACTAACTGGGGGGGGGGGGGATGTGAAGCTACAGCACTGAATACTTGTAGCACTAGTGAAAAAGATGAATTCCAGGATGGGGTTGATTAGAAAAGAGAATGAAAATAAGACTGTGACTATGCTAAAGCCTTTATTAGCCTATAAATCTACAGTGATCTGGAATATTATGTTCCATTCTGATCACCCATTCTTCTAGAAGGAAATAGCAGTCAGAAAAGATGCAAGGCAATCAAGAGCACCTATCTGGCAACAAAAAAGTGAGAGCATTTGGGGATTTCAACCTTAGAAAAGAAAAACACTGGGGGGTAGAGAGAATATGATAAACAATTGTATTGACATTTATTTTCTCTCTCTCTCACTTCCCTAACCTGGAGTGACCAAAACAAACTGGGCATTGATTCAGGGTAGATAGAAGTACTTCTTCACAAACACACAATAGATTTATGGAATTGCTGCCACAATATAGATGAGAGGTTGCCAATTAGCTTACCTTGCTTTAAAAGGGAATTAGACAAATTCACAGGCAAATATCTCAATGATGATTAGCTAAAAAGAACTACCTTGTTCAGAAGCTGAGTACCGGGGGAGGGGGTAGAGAAAGCAAGGAACTACCATGGCAGTCCAAAACTGTTTTTCAATTGTCTGCACCACTTCAGTTTCAAGACTATTTTGCTATGCAGTACCTTTTGTCCCAGATGGGAGAAGATATTTGGCTCCTGCCCAGATACTACCACAAAAAGTGACTTGGGGTATTATTGTAGAATACTGTAATGATAGTAGAATTCTGAAAAAAGATAGTAAGCCTTGAAATTCCAATTAAGAAATATGTACTTAAGACTGGTCATACATCTTTCTCTACAAACAATGGAATGCCAAACCAGGATATTAACTAAATAATTCTTAAGTTGAATAGGTTTTGCTTGACAGGGAACAATATAGTCAATGCTTGGCCCATCCAAAGTGACAATGAAACAGAGAGAGAACCAAAAGCTTCTTATTTTACCTCAAATCTGGAAACCAAAACAGCAATCATAAAAGTCTGTCAGTGGCCTTAAACATAAAACCAGTATGTAATCAATTTCCTGAAGCAACCCTTAATACTTCTTCATAAAGTGCATTCAGTTTACTTTGAAAGAAAACACTGAGCCTACTACAGAAGAAGTTAGATGTCAGCCATATTGTGAGAGAAACTGCAGCAAAACTTCGCCTTCATAAAGCCTGACAAATGAAACCTTGATGCAATCAGTTAAGAGCAGGCTCCCTCACATATTTGAAAAGTTCAATCACCATACTCTCAAACTAAACACTACCCTTTCCCCCTATAAAGACAATAAATCCTCAAGGAGCCACATTCAATTACTCCAGAACTCACAAATATACTTATAATATATCATGCACATAACTTCAAATAATGTGGTAGGAATATAGATGCACTTACTCTGCATTAAATCCGTTCACATGCAAGATCCGCATTTGTTTGACAATTGTGCTTTTACCAGATTCACCAGCACCTAAAAACAAAAAAAGGAAATCAATTTCAGAAGGAAGTAGAATAAATTCTGGGGCACATGAGTCGCTTCAAGAGGCAAAATCCATGAACCTAGGTTACTCACCGCAAGACTGAAAACTGAAAGGAAAAAAAGCAGTAATTGCCACTGGAAACTGTAGCTGCAGCTAAAAATAAATGTCCAGCTGAAGTCATGTGTCGGAGCTGAAGCATGAAATATTTCACTATCCATTTTTTCCCCAGTTGTCTACATCAAACAAGCAGAATGGGGAAACTAAGGCAGAGGCAAGTTTAGTATTCTGAAGGGAAACGGGAGTTGCCTCAAACAACGACTACTTCAAAGTGGGGGGGGGGGGGGGGGAGAAAGGAGCAAAGCCAATTGTGTCTGTAAAACCCTGATGTCTTTAATCACACCATCAGCCAGTTCAACACACTGAAACAGAGAACATGGTGCCATTTGAAAAAGGAGAACCCCTGCCACCATTCTGCTACAGCGATGCCTAAGAGCCCCCTCCTGCTCCCCACCTCTCATCGGCATCCTGGAAGCAGCTTCCCATCACCTCCACATGCTCTACACCCCACGCACATACCCACCAAGCTGCACATCAAGTCTGCATTTTGAAAATACCATCTTGTTCACTCCCATGAGAAGACGTCCTTCATTCTGCACCCTACAACTAACCCTTCTCTTTTCTCCCACTCCACACACAAGAAAGCCCCTTTTCTCCCCATCCAGTCGGCATGTTGCACCCACTCAGTCTGCACAGTGAAGGGCTTGAACCATGAAATCTGACGGAGATATTCAGGCACTCCAGTCACTAGCTTTCAATATTTTTATATAAAAGCTGGCGTTTTCTCTTCCCCCTTTGCAGGAAATCAAGTCCTACCATGGTGATGCAGACACACAGATGCTCTAGCATCTTTGGGTAGTTTATTTCCATATACAGCTCTCACAAGCCCCAGAAAAGAGAGAAATTTAGGAGACCTAAGCAAAGCAGGGATCATGAAGGCATCATTTGTGTTTCTTCAATGCCAGGCTTTCCCCGGTACTCAATGACAGCACAAGCCTCCATTTTGAGTCTCGTACACAAAACTAAATTTTAGCAGCTATATATCAAAGTATATTTTTCTGGGGAAGTCTATCCTGTCTCCCTTCTCTTTCATGTTTTCAAATTCCACAGCAACCTAACTCCTTCCTTCACTCCAACACACTATTAAAACTACTTAACCTCTGAACATTTTAATGCCAGACATGAAATCTTCACTCCCATCCCATTCTTTATAAATATTGGTGGAAAACAGGTTCAGAAAGATTTCTGCAGGACAGATAAATAACTACATATAGCACTCGCCAGTCACAGAGCTGTAATAGGTCAAAAATAAACAAAAATCTATCATACCAAGCATAAAGAGAGCTCATCAAAAGTGAGGGTGTTTTTCCCGACCTTCCACCATGAAGATGCAGGGGACAGCTAAAACTATCAACCCCACAAGACTTAAGCAAATACCAATTTAAATTCCTACCCTATTCCTGAAATTCCCAGCAGCTATCTATAACTATTGTATTTTCTCTCATACTGTGTTTTTCATTTAAAAAACACACTAAACAGTTATCACTGATACGTCAGTCAAATGCATACATGATTTGAGAAACCACACTAAGGACTTCTAAAAGTCCTATGAACAAGCTTTTAAGATGAAATGTGTTTTTTCCATTGCATTATTCTTAACATGTTCACCACATAACACATTATTGCTAGTACTGTGCACTTGTGCTTTCATTTCTGGATTTTATAGTACTTACACTACTACACCACAGATTTCTTGTCATTCTCTGTATGACTTAAGGACTGCATGTAACTACAGTTTTTAAGCCACCACATCTGGGCAAATCAAATTTAAGACACATAAGGAACCCATGTTTTAATTATGAAGAGCCAAGCTATTTTCTAACTACTCGAAGCTTAAACAAATGCATATAAATGTCTTATAAGCTTCTGTTCTGGATATTTAAGCTGCAAAACTGATTTCCACAACAGTTTTAAATACAAGTTACATGGGATTGAGCACAACTGATTTAAACAGATTTACTTCCAACTATGCATTCTTAAGATCGCACACATGCATCAGGCAAACATTAAATCAGGTATTTTCCTCAAATTTATGTGCCAGAAGGGACCTGGATACTCACTTCAATGCAGAAAATGTTGCTATAATTATTCAACTTGTATTTTAGACCTCTTCCTTTCTTAAAATCAATGACTTAAAGCAGTGTTTCCCAACCTTGGGCCTCCAGCTGTTTTTGGACTACAACTCCCATCATCCCTAGCTAGCAAGACCAGTGGTCAGGGATGATGGGAATTGTAGTTCAAAAACAGCTGGAGGCCCAAGGTTGGGAAACACTGACTTAAAGGCTCTCTTCACTCAACAGCTCACTGAGTCCCATGTTCACTATTCCAATCACCAACACCACCTAAAAATATGGATCATAGCAAACTAGGTTCTCCTCTAAAAAATTATAGGCCATTCAAAAGCAATACTCCAGTACCATTAGAAACTACAATGTCACACAAACTGCGTGTCTGAAAACAGAATATTCATTTTATGTTAGCTTGAGGTCTTTGGGAAATGTTTTAAACCAAGTGTGTATCTGCTGGAAAAAACACACCAAACAAATAGGCCAGCATTTGGTATTAATCTATATGGAGCCAAAAACGCTCATTCCCCAGCCGTATTTCCCCAATGTTAATGATAAGAATAAATGTGACAAAGGGAAGGACGCAAGTCCATCACAGTATTAAAAATAAACCTTTCCTTCCGCTTCCTTTAAAAGCCTCCTTTTCCGAGTCCACATTAAGCCCCCTTTCCTTCCAGGTCCCCAGAGAAGCACCTTAGCCCACCACCACCCCATTTATCCAGAATACACCCCACCTCCAGCACAACAGAATACTGCAAAGCCCCACTCACCTCCACACACTTCCTGTAAGGATTTGTGCATGTATAGCGTTCCCAAACGGGGAAAAGGGTGAGGCTGGATTCTTTTCATACTCCCTGTCCCCCATTCGCTACTATCATCCACTTCAGTGCCCCCACCAAGGGCCCACACGCAGCGACTGCAACCACCTTAACTGAAGTGCTGAGCATCCTGTGGCCTGCAGCCCCCACCCCCCAAAAAACCCTCTACCTGTACAGGCCCCGACATTACATTCTATGAAAGTGACATTCCACTTAAAACACCACTGACAGCCGCCTCAACCAGTAACAGTCTGAAAAAACCAGAGTGTCTTTTCAACAGTGGTTTGTGCCCTCTTCTCCATGCAGCAGTTACCTATGAAGTACAAGGTGGGGGGGGGGCAGAAACAGGAGGTGGTGAGCCATGTTTGGGGGGGGGGGGCAAGCCAGTCTAAAAAGGGAAATGTATGTTTCTGTCTGTCACCTTAATAATAATAATAATAATATTCTGTCACCTTAATAACAATAATAAGGTAAATCCTAGGAGTAGGGTGACCAGTTACAACTTATCCACTTTGGGGGGTCCCAAGCAGTGGGGGGGGGGGGGAGGGAGGTTTAGAGGAAAAGGGCCAACCAGCGTTGTCATCCACCTCAAGGGGTTTCCCTGCTCACCAAGGAACACACCCGTGTCCATGAAACGTGTGAAAACGACGTGTTGGGAACAGAAGGGATCCGGACCCTTCCGAGTGCCTCGCTGGCTCCCCTCCCCCGAGCTGTCACCCCCCCTGCCAAAAACAAAAACACCCCTCCCCGTTAAAAACACACCCCGCAAGCGTGGCTGCAGTACGAGCAGCCAGCGGCTGAGGGCCCGAGGCCTACTTTCTCCCAGGCCCCTTTCCCCTCGCCGCCAACCCCTGGAGACCCGCTTCCTTTTCCCTTCCTGCCAAGCCGGGGGAGCTTCGCCGAGAAGACCGCGGGGAAGGCAGGCAGGCAGGCTGGCAAGCGAGCTAGCAGGCGGCCTGGCAGGCAGGGCCCCACCTCTCCCTCCTGCTGCCCAGTCACTGCTGGGCCCCGTTATTGCCACCCGTTACCCAGGGAGACCCGGGCCTCGAGAAAGACGTCCGCGCTTCCCTTCCGCTCTGTCCCGCGCCCCCGTGTATGCGGAAAGGGGGGGGCGCGCTTGGCCTCCTCAGCCCCCACCCCAAAGAGAGCCGCCCTCCTCCCCGCTGCCCCCGGCCGCCCTTACCCAGCAAGAGGAGCCGGTGCGTGGCCCTATAGACCTGCTTGTCCTTCTGCAGCTGCTTCTCGATTTTCTTGTTGGCCTCCCGCTGCGCCTTCTCCTCGTTGCGCTGGTCCTCAGTCTTGCTGTTCCCTAAGCAGCCCATCTTGGGGGGGGGGGCGGAATGGAAAGGGGGGGAAAGGGAAGGGGTGGGGGTGGGGAGGAAAGGCCGGGGGTTGGGGGGCGCAAAGGAAGGGGCACCCGCAGCCGAGAGACAGAGAGAGAGGAAAAGGGAGTGGGGCAGGAAGCAACCGGGTCTCGCTGGAGAGAAGGCGGCTGTGTGTATCTCGGGGGGGGGGGGAGCCTCTCTCCTTCCCCCCCTTTTTTATTCTTTTACTCGCAGCTGCCGCTGTCTAAAGACATGGAGGGAGCGGAGTGCGGAGCCTACTACGGGGTTGGTTGGGGGGGGGAGAGGAGGGGAGGGGTTGGGGGGGGAAGAGAGCGATGACTTTGCTACTGCTCAAGCCGGGCCTCCAACCTCTTTTCTCCCCCACACCTCGGCCAGATCCTCTCGCAATGCAGATCCGGAGAAAAAGGAAAGGGGGGGGGTAGGAATAGAAGAAGACGGGGGTGTAGGGAACGGAGGGAGATTGGCAGTCACGAAAAAAGAAAAAAAAGGGGGGGAACCACACTGGCGCGGGGGGGGGGGAGAAGAGAAATTCTCCGCAGGATCACGGGTTAAAAAAGCTGCCTCCTTCTTCCTCCTTCTCCCCCCCCCTTTTCCAACCCCTGCAGCAGTAAAATAATAACAATAATTGGGTCTTTAAAAAAATATTTCCAGCTTCCACGCCACCTCCAATGGTGGGGGAGGGCGAAATGCGAATATTAAGAGACGTCTCTGTTTCTATATATATATTATATATATAATCCTCCAGGTCCAAGGCGGCGGCGGCGGCAGCAGAGCAGCTTCCCAGCAGAGAAACCTCCCCAAATCCTGGGCACGGAGAAAATCTAGAATTGTCTCTCTTCCTCGCTCCTCTTTTTTCTTCTTCTTCTTTCCCCTCCCGTCCCTCCCTCTCCCTTTGCTTCTTTTTCGTCTTCTTTTTTCTTCTTCTTCTTCTTTCGCCTTCCTCGCTCGCTCTTCTTCCTGCCTTCTCCTTTTGCAACGCGCGCGCGCGCCGCCTCCCTCTCCAAAAAAGGGCGCAGCGCCCGAAGGGGGTCAAAGCCAACCCTTCGGCTGCTGGCTGGCCAAACGAGTCCCCGCTTTCCTTTCCTGGGCTGGGTTGCGGGGAGAGAGAGGGAAATAGTATCTCTCTCCCCTCCTTTCCCCCTCGATATTCCGCGGCGGCCGCTGTTGTCGCTTCTTCCTCCGCCTTAATGGTGGTTGCCGAGATCCGAGGCCCTCTTCGTTTTTTCCCTCCCTCTCTCGCTTGCGCTGCTCTCTTTCTCTCTCCCTCCCCGCTCTCTTTCCTCCCCGCTTTTCACGTTCGGTTTCCAGACTGCTGCCGAATCCCCTTTGGCTTCCCCTTGCAAACGTGGGGAGCAAAGGGAAGGGAGGAGAAACGAGAGGGGGGGGGGGGGAAAGCAAGTGGGATCTCCTCCCCAGTAACCGAAAATAACTCTCCCGATGAGGAGCTTTTATTTACTTCCTTCCCTCCTCCTCTCTTTTTATTGCCTCCCCCATTTTATCTCCCTCCCCTTGCATTTATTATTATTATTAGGATTGCGATTGTTGTTGTTATTTTACTGTTGCATTCGACAGAGGAAGGGAAAGGCGAGAGAGGCAGCGATGGGGTGGGGCAAGGCGAACTCACACGGAACCATGGGAACTCAACCATTCACATGATCCCCAAACGTCAGGAGTTAACTGACTTGGAGGCGCCCTCTTCAAACACCCACCGGGAGAGAGGGACGCGCAGATCCGCGGCGGCGGCGGCTGCCCTCGTTGTAATGCCGACTCCTTCCTTTCTTGACACGCCCAGGGGTTGCGCGCTGTGTGAGTGCGCGCGTGTGTTTTAAATTTAGCTTCCCGCGGGGCGGGGGGGGGGGAGTTCCTTCTGGCTCTTTTTATTTTTGCGGAGGGAACCTCAGTTTCCTTTTTGTTCACCAACGCCCCCTTCTCTGCGGAATTAGGATCTTGAGCACGACGCGGACTTTGTGCAAAATAGGATTAAACAACGGCCCCCCCCCCAAAGGCTTCGGGGGTAGGCGAAAGCACCGGGTGAAACGGCACATCTTTAACTTTTGAAAATGCGTAACCAAAAATGCCTTCCAATAATTTAAAATGCGGCGGGGGGGGGGAGGGCCGTGTTGATCAAAATGCTGCGAGCCCTTGAGCCACGATGGGGTTCCTGGGCAATTAAAGCAAATTAATAGCTGTAATTAAAAGGGAGAGGAAGTCCTTGCTGGTCATGCATAGGGATCATGGGTCAGATTGGCTGAAGAGAAGCGGGGCGGTGAAGTAGCGGCAGTAGCACCTGTAGGCAGCATGAGGAAGGAGAAACGAGGGGCCAAGGGAGGGAGAAATGAGGCAAGACACGTGTCAGGCACTGGGCGCAGTTTTGGGGAAGGAAAAATGCTTCTGCCACATGCACGAGATTTCTGCCCCTGGATTTTCCGTGCTGATTACGCTGGCATTGCATTTTGACGTGCCACATGGAAGATGCAGGGCAGAGTGTTTAACTCCTGCTATTCTCATCCTATTTTTAACCTCCGGTCGTTAGCTGCTTTGAGCTAATACTTATAATTTGCAACGCTTAATGTTACTGTTTTATTGCAACGTTTTGCATTGTTTTTGACTGCTGCTGGTGTGACATTTTCTTCCTATCAGTTGCAATTTGAACAAAAAATTAATAGGCTGCGGAGCTGCCCTCAGGAAGGCTAGCAGGGACAAGCCGTCTACAAATGCTGAAATGAATATGTCTGCAGTACTGTCCAGGTTATCTACTGGCCTGTGAATTCCTTTGATGAGCAAGAAAACTCATTCCATTGCCACGTTGTGATCTAATGTTCAATAGAAGGTTAGCAGGGCAGCCTAAACTGACTAGTTGCAAGGCAAGGTGTCGTGAAGGCTTGATTTAATGCAAGGGATTTATACAGTATGTTTAATGCAACCAGGTCCTTTTTTTTTAGTCAGACCTCTGCACTGAATGTCTAACAATATGAGCCTATTTTTCAAACTAAGGCTACAGTCCTTTACAGGTGAGTAACTTTTCTAACTGCATTTTAACTCCCAGCTTTCGCTTGAAACCTATTTTTGAGTTATTGCAAAAGTGTGTTTTGCATCTTTCCTATCCAGTTCCCATATAATAAGTAGATGGAGGTAGCATATATGATCTTCAAACGTAATGGCTAAGAGTGTGAGCCATTACGTCATTTCACAGCTGAGGAGGGACTGGGAAGTTGGGAACTCTGTTTATGAGTTCCCAACTTCCCAGTCCCTCCTCAGCTGTGAAATCATTAGGTGGTATTCAGTTGGCACCCGATTTGTCAAATAGAGCTTCTGATCTTCAATGTGAAAATAGTAATACTGGCCTACCTTGGAGGGTTTTATTTATATTTATTTAAAAGTTTCTGTTCTATCCTTCAAGCTCATACAGGCCCTCAAGCTGGCAAAACAACCCTAAAACATTAGGAAGGCACCTAAAACCGGACCCATAACCACAACAGAGAACAGCAACTTTCTGTTACCTGGAACATCTCGTAAAAATGCCTCAGGGAAAGATACTTTTGAACAACAAATATGTTGTTTTTAAGGCAGGGGTTGCTGATGGCAGTGCCAGTATGTCCACCAGTAACTTCTATGGTACCCTGTGAAAGGCCTCTAAATATCCCCTCAAAACTCCACAATGTGTGAGAAACGGTGTGCTCTTCCTGATCGGTTCCAGATGACACTGGTTTGGCCTACGCAGCCCCACAACGGCCATTTTGTGGCTGTGATAAATAATCATGTATCACTCATCACACACATAAACACACACACACCGCTCTTCATTATATATATGCTCTCCCTTCACACACATATAGCATGGGTAGGCAAACCAAGGCCCGGGATCCGGATCTGACCCAATCTCCTTCTAAATCCGGCCCGCGGATGGTCCAGGAATCAGCGTGTTTTTACATGAGTAGAAAGTGTCCTTTCATTTAAGATGCATCTCTGGGTTATTTGTGGGGCCTGCCTGGTGTTTTTACATGAGTAGAATGTGTGCTTTTATTTAAAATGCATCTCTGGGTTATTTGTGGGGCATAGGAATTTGTTCTCTCTTCCCCCCCCCCCCAAATAGTCCGGCCCCCAACATCTGAGGGGCAGTGGACCGGCCCCCTGTTGAAAAAGTTTGCTGACCCCTGCATATAGTTTGCAGTAAGCAAAAAAACCCAAAACAGTATTGGCTTGGAGAACCAGCGAAATTAAAACCCTCCTTTGTAGGGTAACAATATCATCATGACCTGCTTTTCCACTGGATAATGCAAACACCAGAAATCCTACGTGTGCGAAGGAAGAGGATTGGTTTTGTTCAAGTTTTATATTGCCCTTTGTCTCCTTTCGAAAATGAAAACAACAAAAGTCCTTGTGGATAAGATTCTGGCCAGTCTTGCAGATATGGAGGGAATGGAGAGTTGCCAGCTCATACCACTTTAGAAAGGAAGGAAAAGTTGCCCGCCACCTTGGGGCTATTTTTAATTCTTGGCCAGCAGACCTTTCCAGAGGTCTTTTTGTTTTTTTTAAAAAAGGACATTAAAAAAGACATTTAACTACTTTTTTTAAAAGTTAAAATAGTATTTTCTGACCCTTAATACAGTTGCAGCACTAGCCTGTCCAAGTCTGATTGAATTAAAAATAATTTGTATTTAGGGGAGAGGGATATTACTAGTTCTTTTTTTTTCTAAGGAAAGAAACAGAACAGAAACCAAGATCAACCTAGGTTGACCATGCCTGACATTTTTACTATATATGGCAGGGCAACTAAATGTTGAAATATTTCAGTTAATTGAGGTCAGAAGGTAGAGCGTTTCTTTGATTGGCCTAAGTCACCTCGTCTCAGCCATCTGCCTCAGGCATCAGGTTTTGTACCCACAAACATAAACGGAATAACATTTATAGCAAATATGCTGCAGCAGTGTTTCTCCACTGGCCCTCACCATTGAGCCAGGGGTCACTTTCACTGCCACATCTTCCAAGTGTCTCCTCACTTGCCTAACCTGCTCCTGACACTACAATTCCATGATTCTGTGCTCAGATGACTCTCAATGTGAACACTGGTGATCAGTAGGGGTGTTGATGTCCTACACATAATTTCCTTGCTTAAGCTCTGCAGCAGCTGACACAAAACCTCAAAATTGCTGACCTTCACCCCTATCCCCATGATCCTTAATGACTATCTCAGGACAAAGGGTAAATTCGGTGTACATACAGTTTACACACTAATCTTGCCATTAATTATATATCTCAGAAGTGAAGTCGAAGCCAGCCTGTTACGGCCCTCACTCAGTGAGGTACAAATAAGGCATAAATGCAAAGCAAAGAACTTGGAAAGTTTACAGGAATATAGTTTTGCCCTTTTAAACAAATAATCATAATAAAATACAAAAATGGAAAGTAGGGGCGGGGAGCTGCAGTCTTTGAAATTTTCTTAGTTACTAGCCATAAGCAGTCTGGCTTCACTTTTTAAAATGACCTGTATTTATTTTCTCACTGGCCAAACTGTTGATGTTCTAGACGGTTCATGAACATTCTCAGGAAATAAGAGAGTCTGCACAGGGGATGCAGGGACGAGTCCCCCCTCGCTTTATGGAATTTATCACACCTACTGAAGTTAAGGTGATGCTTATTCAGAATGGTCTTTCCACCATGCCCATGCATCTGTTCCACCACTGCCATAGCACCACCTCCGAGGAACTGAAGTCAGAAGGCAAAGTGGTAGTTTCCTGAGCTGTAACTTGCTTTTTTCTAAATTTCCTGCCAACGTTGCCACAGCGATGGCAACAACACCCTCACCAGAGGCATACATCGCTCACGTTTGTCAATTACAATATTTAGACACTTCCTGTTACCTGGGCACCGAAGGCGGTGTATGATAATATATAAATAAAAAATACAAATGCAATTTAAAATGCAGTAAAATAAACAATCAGACGGAGAATAAAAAAAATCCTTGAAATTCCGGAACAGCTCACCCATCAGCAGCCAGCAAAAGCCATAGTAAATAAATAAGTTTTCCACATGTGCTGGAATTGTACCACTGTTGGTCGGCGTGTGTCTTATTTCTCAGGAGAGACCATTCCAGAGAGTGGGTGCCACTGCAGAGAAGGCCCTCTTACTGTATCTGTGCTGTAAACTGCATGCTTATCAATACCATCGATGTAATCCCTGTTTTCATATCACTCAGTTCATTTATTCAAAATATTTCTGTCTTGCCTTTGCCGAATCCCCGTTCTGCCCCAACTCAGCAATGTGTTTGTCATATTGCCCCCTAGTTTCCGCATTTAGAACTGTTTTTAAATTTCTTGTCGTAGATGCTGAGCATCATGCATAGACTTACTATTCCTATATACCGTAGTACAGTATATTTAATCCTCTTTAGACAATTTTGCAGAAGGAAGAAAAGCCACCCATGTGGCTTCTCCCATCTTCTCTGCAGTTGCCATCAGGATTGTCTGGCCTTGCATTGTATTTTTACCTCACCCATGCCCATCTCTTTTATCTTAGTCAAGATTCAACAATCCATAAATCCTTCTTCTGTCGCTAAGCATTTGATTGCCTGTATTTATAAGCTGCTTTGCTGTTCAACTTTAGTAAACTTATTACAGATGAATTTTCATGAAAAGGTGGATTGTGTGAGAATTTAGTTGACTGGATAGACAACTTAGAAGAAGGAGGGACATAGCTCATTGGGACAGCATCTGCCTTCTATCCAGAAGGTCAGATTCAACCCCTGGCATCTCCAGACAAGATTGGGACAGACCCCTGCCTGACACCCTAGAACACTGCTGCCAGCCAGTGTGGAAAATATTGAGTTATATGGACCATTGGTTTGACTCGGTAGAGAGCAGCTTTCAATGTGTTGGTCTTCAGCTGCTGGCTAGATCTAAGGTGGGTCATGACAGCAGCACTACCACCAAACAAATATATAGTAAAAATAAATTAAAATGATTCATCAACATGCAAATTGGGGCTAATGATGGGCTCAAGGTATGAAAATATTGAAGACTTGCGGCCTAATGTGTTGAGGCCTGAACAACTTATGGTAGCACAGCCAAGACACGATCAACACATTTTAAAAAAATGTCTAGAGCCAAAACACCCAGCTTCTTCCCATTTCTTCTCAACAGTACCAGAAAAATTGTGGATTCATATATGGGCAGAAACATAAAAAGAATAATCTATTATGGTATCAGCAATTGCCACCTGATAAATTGCCATATGTCCTCTTTTTCTAGGGCACGTCCTGTCATGGTTATGTAAAATGGGAGTCGTGATAGCGATCCATAGTTAAAAGTAGAAGTCTGCAAATCTGTCCTCTTTTTTGCTCTTCAAAATATGGCAGCCCTACACAGACTGTTAGGTGACATTATTGGAACACACCAATGGAGTAGTTTTGTCATCCAGCTTTATGATGGGGCAATCTCAAAAGCTCACTAAGATTTAAATTCAGACAAGTAGCTTGAACACAATTTCCTCTAATGTAGACAAAGCTTAGACAGTATTATGTGCTTTGTAGAAAAGGAAACTTGGCAAAACAGATATCATAATATATACTGACAACTGAGTCATTGTTAGGAAAGTGATTGCCTTTGCATGTGATGGCATTGAATTCCGTGCCAGATTTGAATTAACCTTGTGTTGAAATTGTCGGGACAAGCTGTGCACCTGCCCCAGGTGCAGAATAAAAATTCTGAGTATTCCCGTAATCTTCTATGCTCGTTCCCCGAGGTTGCACAGCAGCCGGGCAGATGTATTAAAAACACTAACCTCTGTTACTACACTGCTCATTTCCGCAGAACCAACGTCGGTACTGTTACATGGAAGGAAAATACATTTTCACTACAGTTTCTCAAAGCTACATGATCACACATATTTAAACTAGCAGACCCCCCCCCCCACCAAATCCTCTTCAAAATGGCAGGGTCACTGATAAATATTTGTTAACATGCAAAGCTTGCAATCCTAAATACACAAGGGAGAAAGCCCTATTGGTCATGGTGGGATTTACTTTAAAGTAAACATGTCTAGTGGGCGCGGGTGGCGCTGTGGGTAAAAGCCTCAGCGCCTAGGGCTTGCCGATCGAAAGGTCGGCGGTTCGAATCCCCGCGGCGGGGTGCGCTCCCGTTGCTCGGTCCCAGCGCCTGCCAACCTAGCAGTTCGAAAGCACCCCCGCGTGCAAGTAGATAAATAGGGACCGCTTACTGGCGGGAAGGTAAACGGCGTTTCCGTGTGCTGCGCTGGCTCGCCAGATGCAGCTTTGTCACGCTGGCCACGTGACCCGGAAGTGTCTTCGGACAGCGCTGGCCCCCGGCCTCTTAAGTGAGATGGGCGCACAACCCTAGAGTCTGTCAAGACTGGCCCGTACGGGCAGGGGTACCTTTACCTTTACCTTAAACATGTCTAGACCTGCACTGTAAATCATATTAATTAATAGTCAAGACATGTTAGCAGTTGCACAGGGAGCAAATATTTGGTAAGGGGAGCTAGATTTAGCAAGGTGCATATGGTTGCTTCTGGTTACTTTAATAGTTTTAACTGCGTGGGGAACACCTCTGTATCTGTGTATGACATGAGGATGATGATGATGATAAATTCTGAAGGTCCAGATAGTATAGAATGCACTAGTTAGACTCCTAGCCGACAACATGCGAGACCTCTAAAACATCTGCACTGGCTGCTCATATTCAACTGATCCATGTTTTGGGTTCTCTTATTGACATACAAAGCTCTGAACAACTTGGGTCCAGGACAGCCCAAGGACTGCCTTATATCCCAGCTTGGTCAATGAGATTCTTTGGAAGAGCACTCTTAGCTGTCTCCCATATTACAGACTGGCCTCAACTAGACATTGGCCGTTAGTGTGGCCAGTCCCATGCTACTTCCATTAAAGTTTCATAAGGGACCCTCATTGTTAACATGTCTTGAATATTTGTGGGGGGGGGGGGTTATGCCTACTTGGCTAAATTCTTAAAAAATGACTATCCGGTTATTTGAACGATCATTTTGTCTTGTTTTCAGGCTGTTTTGCTTTATTGCATTCATATTTATTGCTGTACAGCGCCTCAATGTTTTATGATACAAGATGGCAGTATAGAAACACTGTTACAAATAAATGAATAAATAAAACTTAGTACAGGGCCTGGAACGAGTTCCCACTAGAGCTGCATGATGCCACGCTCTCTTACTTTCCCTCCTCAAAAACCACCTTTTCAGCAATACCTGTGTCATATTTCAGGGATGGGGCACCTGAGTGCCTCCAGGTGTTGTTAGACTCCAACTCCCATCAGCCTCAGCCAGCAGAGCCAGTCGCCAGGAATGATGGGAGTCGTAGTTCTTTAGGAAAGCAACAGGTTCTTTTAGTGTGTACAGACCCATTTATTTCTGTTCCAGACTGGCTGTCAATCATTTCAATTGTGCAATCGCATATTCTATAGTGAAATATTTCGGGGTGGTTGTTGTTTGAGTTTTTAATCACCAATCGGAGTTGTTGTTTTGGTTGTTTTCTAATACGAGCATCAACATCTCTTGCCCCCTCTCTCATCCCCCCCCCCAAGAAAAGACATAAGGAAGTGGCTCCTCGTTGCGTGGGCGACCCGTCTTTTAGAAGCCAGGCCCTCCTATAGCCCAATAGTTAAGAGAGGCTAAACCCTGGCTCGGATCCCTGTCTGGACTATCTCATGTTTTTTATAACTTCTCCTGGCCTCTAACAGAGACAAATAATAAACGACTGCACTGCAATCGTTCCTAATGAAACTTTGCCACCATCGTGCTTTTAGCCTTCTATATAATAGCAGTTCCATACGCCTTTTTAACCTTATTGGTTCCAAGTCCGCTAATAAAGCTCAAAATTTTAACTTGTTTATTTAAACAAAAACCAACACACTAACAGTAGAACTCGGATCTGCAAATTGATGAGCATTAGCTGGAGGAAAACAGTGCAGCTATTTTTACATCTGAAATGCCTTTTGTCAAAATAAAATAGGCAGGGGGAGTTACACTGATGTATCCCAGATGAGGATCTGGCACTAGGTCTAGTGCTGGAGTTAGCAAAATTGATGCTAAAATGTTATTTTAGGAACAGTACTCCTTCATCTCTTTTAGGACAGTGTATGTATTTGCCAGAATCTGACAGAATACATTCTAGATGGTAGTATATGGAGAATGCTGGCATTCACACGTGAATGCTAACAATCCAAGTTTAATTTCGCAAATGTTCAAAAACTCGTAGATACACACCAGTGAAGCTTGACAGTCACTTAAATGACATTCACATTCAGTTTCAATTTATTTGGTCAACAGACCGTAAACATCAAATATAGAATGGGGTTATCAAGACAGCCGCAGCAGAGGGAAAATGCCATACATATGCGTGCAAATTGTACCTTTTAAAATAAGAGTATAACAAAATCCACGAATATATCAGAAATAGTGAAAAATGTCAAAGATTTTGACTCTGAACTCATCTTCCCTTTAAATAATTGTGGCCCAGTTTTCATGCCAACAGCAAAGAGCTTGGCTATATTTTCTGTAATCTTAGGGTTGGAGTCTGTCGTTAAAACTGAAACGTAGAATTAATCTGACTTCCCAAGTGTAGAGGAAGTGCAGGGGAGATAAATCATGATCTTATATCCTTATAAAAATTACAGCTTGGGCGAACACGGGCTAATGTTTCAACTGAGTCGCTTTCACAAGGACAAACTCTCAAGTAGTAAACTGACCTTCTATAACAGCTGATTGGAAAGCACGGAACCTCGCTATTTAAAATACTCCCCTGTATCTAGGAATATTTAATGTTGATAATACATGGAGGGTCAATTGTCACTACTAGGTTGCGGATCGAGTCACACTGGTGACAAAACCTCTTTTGTCCGAGTCAATACATGTTGCAAGTTAAGATCTAAAGGTCTCTCTGAATGCAGCCAGTTGCTTTTCTTAAGCCAAATAGCAGACTATAGGGTAGTAAATAGTCAATGGAGTTGACTTGGTTATTAACAAAGAGCAATCCTAATTATCAAGCAAAGCCAGGGATGTTGTTGTTGTTGTTGTTGTTGTTGTTTAGTCATTTAGTCATGTCCGACTCTTCGTGACCCCATGAACCAGAGCCAGGAATAGATAGCCCAAATCAACTAAGGATAGATATAGGCAAAGCCAATCACCATTTGCCTGGGACCACACTATTGGTTCCAAAGAACGAATGTCCACTTCAGTTTGTAAGGCTACACTGGTGACAAATGCAGCAGGAGGAGGACAGGGAGAAGAGCAGAGCAGCCACAATTTTCTGAATGTGCACCAGCACACTTGGTTTTTCATACTAACCTATAGTTTGCCTTAGGTTTGTGTGCAAACCAAGCCATTATCTGTCTTAGGTGAAATAATTCTAGCCAAAAGCAGGCTGCACACACATATAACTGCTTGAAAGTATTTCTCCCCGTAGAACAAGTGGTTAGCTCTGGGCTGGGGGAGGGGTAAGTTAGCCGAGTAGATTTAGAAGGGGATCTTAAGCTTTAAGAAGTTTACAAAACATATTAGTAATCTGCCACAGAAGTACTTTACCTAGTACAACCTTACACAGAAGGAAAAAAATAAAGGTGGTACATGGGACAGACCCAGTCAGTATCGATGACGTTTACTGAAATGAGTAGGGAAATTTAATGAATAATGACCCAAACTCATGTACTTCACAATATGGTCAATAAATAAGCCACTGGGATAAGGAGCAAACCTTGCCTTGCATATAGACCAAATCAAAGTCCTGGGTTTTAATGGGCTGCTGATTTGGGGGAAAAGACCTTTCGCACAAACATGGTTCTAGAGAAGTGGCCACAGCCTCAGGAAAGCCATCCATCATTACAGAATTCAAAATGGATTGGAAAAAGTACAGCTGCCCATTGTCTCTAAAAACACACACACGTTTTTTGTCCCCCTTCCCCTCTGGCCTAACAGGTTTTGCAGGTTTCATCCGCTTTCATTGTAAAAAAAGAGACATGTTGTAAATAATTCTTTTGTATATATTCCCTCACTTCCAAATTCCCAACCATTCATTTCCCCTGTTCTGAAACAAGCTGACCAAGTTTGCTCTTGCACACTTCCTGGGATTTATTTATTTTTCTTAAAAAAAGATGTTGTGCACACTGGTGAAGAACTACCTGTGTGCTTGCCCAGTTCGAAAAACATAGCAATGGAGAGTGCCTATGTAATAACCAAGGGTTTGGGACATGCACACACCAAACAGATACACCCTATCAAGGACCTCTCACAAACATGGAGAGAAAACGGTTTAGGAATCAAAGGCAGAAGACTTAAGCTGCTCATCTGTAGACACCCTTGCACCAATGTGTGCACAGAAAGAACAGACCTGAGCTACCTCTTGTGCGAGAGATAATCCCACCACCACCATATGGGCACAGCCTAGGTCTCTTGATCCATCCTGTTTGTTACTCTATACACTGAGAACGAAATTCGCTTTTCCCAATAACGGACAAACACACACACACATCAAAAAAGCAAGGAACTAGAAATGGGTGGCAGAGGTGCTGTGATTTCTACCAACTTGAAAATCCCACGGTTTGTTATTTATTTACTTTAAGGAGCAGGCTGAAAATAGCCAGTGAAAATATATAAATTCCACAAAGACTTTATGAAAAAGCACAAAGCATGTTGTATGTGATTCACTTGGCAAGCAGCGCGCAAACACACACACACACACCAACGTTCCAGTCCGCTAACTAGTTAGATCTAACATCCTTTTAAATTTGCCCTTCAATATCAATATTATTTTTGTTTAATCTGTTGCCTATTCCAGTCCAAAGCTTATTATGAACTTTCAACCAACCCAATCCTGATGCATTAACATGAAAGCACATTCGGCCACTGCTGAGCTGGCTGGACAGGTCTGGACTTTCTAATCCCTTCATAACTTACTTCTCCTGACAATGCTTACCTTGTGCTTTAGCTGGACCATCTGTTTCCATTACTTCAGTCCACACAGATGCTTGTCTCCCAACTATGCCCTTCAACTCTCTGCATGTCGGAACTGATTCGCAAATAGGATTTCTGTGCAACTGACAAAAATTCAGACCACAGAGATCCACAAACGTTAGCATGAGTACTAATGCCAGCCAACTAGTGCAGACCCTCCAATTCTCCCTATTTTCCAGGTACAGTCCTGGATTTACAGAAGCCATCCCAGTTTCTGGTTTAATCCTGGAATGTCCCTCTTTTCCTTAGGACGCCCTTATGTTGAAGGGTATGGAGTTATGTGACCCCCAAGCCAAGGAGATAAGTACCGTAACTATACAACCTATGGAAGGCATCCGAAGGCAGCCCTGTATAGGGAAGTTTTTTAATGTTCAGTTATGTTTTTATATATGCTGGAAGCCAACCAGAGTGATATGGGGCAACCTAGTCAGATGGGAGAGGTATAAATGTTGTTTTTGTTGTTATGGAATAAGATGTCCCCATATTCATCAGATAAATGTTGGAGCTAGCTGTCTGCTGGTGTTACTCCTTCCTCTAGTCCAGTAACATGTCTGAGTGGTCACAACAAATGGAATTAATGCATTTGTTACTTTCTCCAATCGTCTGGGGTGGGTTGGAGAACTCTTGGGTCAGGGTTTAACATACAAAGACTTTACTGGTACAGCTTTTAAGCAATGCTCATGAAAGGCCTATGTGAAACGATCCTGGGCTTGCAAAGATGAGGGGAAATTACGTGGGCTTTGGATACCCACACATTTTTCCAGGGATGATTATTAGACTGTTCAAATACTGAGGAGATCCCAAGGATTGGCCAAAACCAAATCATGCCATTAGTATCTGCTAATTAGGGATGTATTTCCTATAAAACTGAAAGCATAAGAAATAGAATGAAAATTGCATTTGTGTGATGATATTATACTTCCTGGTTACCTAGAGAATCTGAAAAAAAAATAAGAGAGACATAGGTAAGATGATACCACGAGTGTAAGATGTAAGGAGAGGAGCCTGTGAGGCAAAATGGAGATTTCACGAGAGAGCAAAATTTACAGCAAGGTCCAGAGGCCTGCAATTTGCTATATCCAAACTTAAATTGATAGCATTATATATACGTATATATATAAAAGTACTGGGGTTACTTTTTTATACACCTTATAATAAACTACACAGTAATGTAATGGCCAAACAATGACCTTTTGTTTTTATGCAAAGGGTTTTGTTTGTTTGTTTTTGTTTGCACGGAGCCCATTTTAAGTGCTTGACAGTTGTCGCTCCAGCACATGTCAGAGATGGGGTTCTCTTGAGAAAGAAATCACAGGCAGTATACCATTTGTGGGTGGGGGCTGGCTCCCCTGTGTGGAAGATAAACAACTCTTAAATCCTCACAAAGTAATTTGAAGGAAAAGTAATGCTGTCAAATATTTGCATATGCCTTGCCTCTGTTTCTAACCCCGCATTGTTATCGCAAAGTTTTCCAGATATAACTCTCTCTTGAATAGCCCTTGCTGTATTCAAGATTCTCTTATCCAGCGTTTTGCCACACCTCTTACAAGCCAGCCTTCTCTGTAATCAATAGGTACAAGAGAAACAGGCACTTATATAATGCGCGAAGGGGTAGGAAAAACAACTTTGCAAAAACTGTTCTCTCCGGAGACCTTTTTCTTGCGTTGCAGCCATCTTCAGCTTCTCGCAGAAATTTTAAGATTATTTGGATTTCTCTTCCTGTTGTCTTCTCTGATTATGATTTCTTTTGAGTTAATTAAGCACCAACAAAAAAAGCACTTAAAAAAAGAAAGAAAAGAGAATGTTCCTGCTTCTACAGAGAACACAAAACAAGCCAGCTCCAAGAGCTAAAAATAGACTGTTCCATTCGGAATGCAAACTATTCAGTCTTCAAAACTATTTATACAGTGCGAATTAATTGCAGATGGTCAATTCGTATAGCAAGGTCCCTGCACCCGATACAAAAATGCTACTACCTTCTGATTGGAAGCAGGTAAAAAATGCATTAGGAAGGGGATGTAATAAGGGATAATATGTAGCTTGTTTTTAAGCTTTTGTGGGAGGAAAATGCAGTTTGCAAAATAACCATTTGCTTTGGCTGACTCTCAAAAGTTTTAAAAGATGTACGTTCTTCTTCTTTTTTACCCTGCGCTGAGTTGCCGCTGAGTTCATAGAGAAAGCAGCAAGATATGCCGTATTTGGTGTAAATAATCCAGGCAGTTTAGATCATCTGGCTAATTGTTTTTGAACTGAGCTTTCAAACAGCTTTAAGATATATTTGTTACCAGCTCCGCACGTTAATTTAAAAGTATTTTTAAAATGAGGTTTCCATCTTTATATATAAATACTGATATTAAGCAAATCTGTTAAATGTCCCTTTGATCTAAATTGCACCCTTTCTGGTTAGTGTTCAGCTCAAACGAGCAATAAACCAGGAGATAACAAAATGCACGATAATCACAGAAACGAGGCAAGTTTTGTGAGGGTTGAGCCAGCCGGTTGACAACTTTCTGCAAGAGACCAGCTCCTCTGCAGGATTCTAAGCTTCACTTTCGGCTTTGTAAGTGACTTTCAGTTGTCAAGTCATGGCAACACCTCACAAATGGGGCGGAAAAGAAGAAATATGGGAATCAGTGGGGGGTTTCTTCCTGTTACTGTTCTGAACATAGCCTTTAGAAGTTAATGCAGATATTTAAGGAATCCAACACAGAGAGCAATACAGGTTAAGGTGCATGTCAGCATTCTAGTGAAATCAACAGGATTTACGCTTGCAGGAAATGCTTTAGATGCCACCAGGGCAATTTGCAGGCTGGGGGGGGGGGGGCTGCAAACTCTACATTCACCACCCTGCATTGACACTGCTGCAAATAGTGTGGTAGCTTTTTGCCTCATCAGGCTCCCATCAGGAACCAATAAGGGCCCCCTAGTCTGAGAAACACGTAGGTTACTGCAGACTGCCAGAGAGTCCAGCTTATAGCTGTAGACCTACTAGTCTGCCCCCCCCCCCGGAGACCACCCTCACAAAAGACTTGTTCACACATTACGCTGAACATACGTGCAAACCATCTTTGCATTTGTACAAGGGCTGGTGTGAAAGAGTATACACTTATTGATTTGTACAGCTTACTGGTTTTGGCCATCTCTCATGGATGCTTTAGCTGAGATTCCTGCATTGCAGGGGGTTGGTCTAGATGATCCTTGGGTCCCTCCCTGCTGTGCGGCTCTGTGATTCTATGACTATTGTGTACGCAGGTACACTATCTGTACACTCACTGAACATTACATATGAAGAACTGTACATGTTTACAGCTCAACTATTTGTAAATACAGATTGTGTACTCACTGAAGGTACAGGAATGTGTGAATAGCCCTAAAGTCACATTGACTTCAGTGGAAATACCTAACCGTTTCCAGATTGCATGCATTTACATGTTAGAAGAGCTTTTTTTCTGGGGGGACGCATACCCCTAAACATTTTGTGAATCAAAGTTTGGCCTCGTTGAGGGGCTGTATTTCAATATGAGTGGGAAAATGAGAGTACCCTTAAACATTTTGGTTTTTTACAAAAAAAAGCACTGCGTATTAGTTTCATAATCCATGTGGCTTGAGCTTTAAAATAATAGCCAGATCACGGAAAGTAGCTTCTACATACACCTTATTTAAAGTTAAACCTTTTTGCATAAATAACAGTTGCTGTGTTGTGCTCAAGAAGAAACTGGCCATTACTCCCAGTCTCACAATAGTTCAGTTCTGGTTCTTTGGTTTTTCTGATTTTATCAAGTGTTCCAGGCGTTTTCTTGCTGTGTGACTTGGATAAAAAAGTATTGTCTGTCTGGGAATGTAAAAATCTAATAACCAATTGCAAGTTTAAGAACACTAAAAATGAAATGGAGAGTCTCGTCACCCTCCTTGCTTGCTACCAGTTATCCCTACGCCCTTCCTCTTTGAATACATTCATTATTTCTATTGCTGTTTATTTCAAAATGATGTAAACAACGGGGTGGTGGTAGAAACAGCACATCACCGGGATAAACAAATTTCAAAACTGAATTGAGTCCAGATTAGTCCACGGCATATTTTAGCAGTATCAAAGCCTGTTCTCTGCTGGAAAACAATGCAGTTGTTTCCAGGGAGCCCAAATAATGCCAAGGAAAAGAAACCGAACCTGCAAGTCCCCCACCTCAAATCCTACTGTGTATCTCCTTTGTGGCTGCATAATTATTACATTCTCCAGTTGTCCTTTCGCAGCTTCCTTGAGGAATGCTGTGCTAAGTGTTCAGACAGGAGGGAGGAAGGTGGCGGCAGAGAGAAGGGATTTTGCCAACGAGATTGTAAAGAGACATTGCGAGAAGGCACTTGGACAGCCTTTGATAAGCATGCTGATATCACAGTAATAAACATTAATGGGGGGTCTGCTTAGGGGTGTTAAGCACATCGTGCATTTGGAATGCTTCCCAAAGCAGCTGCCCACATTGGAAAGTGTTTATTAGACCCTCAGTTTATGCATCCTCATAATAGTTCCCATTCTTTCAGCTGGTTAGGAGGCATTTCTAACTGTGTGAACATTCCTGTCACAACAACCATAGTAAGTGTACGTACGGCACCCCAGTCTCCTTCCAGTTCACCTTATTTCAATTAAGAAATGCAGCTCCCAAGCTCACCAGACTTTCCCACCCCACAAGAAGAATATTTGTCAATTTTGTAGAAGATGAAGTTGGAACTGAATTATTCCACACACAAAAATTATTCCCCAAAATATCCTCCTCAAGTGAAAATATGAACGGGATTTAATGCGCAAGCATTTTGATCCAGCAGCAAAGCCTTTGGTAGTAGTGCTGTAATAATAATAATAATAATAATAATAATAATAATAATGGTCCATTTTTCCTCCCAAAGGAGTCAAGTGCAGCAATATTGTACTACATCCTGGCATATTAGCCCTTGGTTGGGGATTTTTTGTTGTTGTTGTTTTCAAGCATTTTTTCCCCCTTTAAAGCACATGTGATAAGGTAACAGTGTAATAATTAGGGCAGTCAGCTGATTAAGAGGGAAATCCTATACATTCTACTTGGAAGAAAACACCACATTATTTAATGGGGCTTACTCTCTAGTAAATATGTTCAGGACTGCAACCATAGCTGATTAATCACCTTTCCCTTTTAAACAGTTGATTAACTGACCGAAGTTAAATAAAATGGCGTTATCGCCAAAACACCAATAAGAGGCGTCTGCTTCAGAACATAATTGTGCCCTTATCTTTCAGCCTCACCAATTCAAATTTGACCTTCTCCATTAAAACTGCTGCCCACAATTAATCAACCTCAGCTTGTGGGCCTAGTAGCAACAACTATCACGCTTTCTAATTTGTACGAAACTTTGCAGCAAAAGCAGGGAGGGAGGAAAGGCCTGTGGAGTTTTCAATCTCAGGATTGGCAAGGCTGGCAATCAAGTCTGCCATTGTAGAGCAGTTAGTGACCAGAAGGCAATATAGTGATAGATCTGAGTGATTTGCAGTAGATCAGCAAGGATTCTGACTCCTAATTGTTTTAACAACAGCAACAAGGAAAAAAGGCTCTCCTTTCTCCCTTCCACATCAGGCTGCTGAAACAAACAGAGCTTAGCCAGGCCAGGACTGGATTTGTGTGTGGCAAGACTGCGAGTTCGGTTCCTGCGCGCTTCATTTATTTATCTTACTTGCAGTTTTATCTGCTGCTTCAAAATCAAAAGTGACCGAAGCGGTGTGCAATAAAATAAAACCATTATCCTGGAGCAGCCTTCAGCCTGCCTTCTGGCAGCCAAAAATCAGTAACAGTCCGGTTTTGCTCCACCTTTCCCTTTCAACACATGCTTATTATGGAGGGAGCGCCTGTCAAGTGATATGGCTGCAGCCCATATTCAGTGCACACCTGGACTCACTTTTTGTCTCCCACCAATAAGTTGCTTGTTGTTCTTGCAGCTTTCTCACATTTTGTAAGGAAGGGGGACCAGAAGCTCAACTCTGGGCCTAGAACTCCGACCTGTCCTCCTCCTGGTTTTCTCCTGGGAATCATCGCTGTATCTGGTCGCAGTGGCGGCGCCAGCTTTGCCCCCCATCCGTCAGCACCTCGTACGACAGAGGGCCAGTGACCCTGGTGACTGTGGCAGGTACCCATGCTGGGCCTGCCCCAAAATTCTTTGCGTACGCTGGGTCCTGAGGAGGAATGAAAGTCCGCTCAAAGTATCTGCTTTATATACATTATTTACACAATGGGTCCCACGTGATTGGCTAATTCCAGGATTCTCCTGTAGGCCAATCAGGTTGTGGATTCACTTCCATCTGGAGCTGGACTGGGTGGCTCCTGCAGACCAATCATACTGCTGCATTGTTCTAGGACCAATCAGACTGCTGCATTCTGAATCCTATTGTTCTAGGACCAATCAGACTGCTGCATTTTGGATCCTATTGTTCTAGGACCAATCAGACTGCTGCATTCTGAATCCTATTCAACTCAGTACATAACAAGCTCTGTGCATACGTTTTGAATAAGGCGTCCAGAATAAGGGAAACTGTGGCCCTCCAGGCATTGCCAAACTACAACTCCCCTCTTCCTTGACTACTGACCATGCTAGGTGTACAATGTTGGCATCAGAACCTGCCGCCCTCAGGCAGCTTTTGGGACCCAGCACATCCCACCACAGATGGCAGTCCTGGGGCCCCAACACAGGCATGCAAGTCAATATTTTATGAATATCCTCCATCTCTTTCTTTCCTCCTCTGTATAAGAGCTTTATCAAAGAAAATAAAGAGTATCGGAGCAAAGTAGATTCACCAACCTTTTTTTCTTTGGCCCTGCACTTTCTGCAGGCACAAAGGGGAAAGTTTCACTTGCTGAGCTCGTTGCTGTTGAAGACGCAGGAGCAGGGTCAAAACAGAAGTTCACAACTTTAGACCAGCTTCATATTTTTTTTAATTTACTTATCAGCCAGCGGCAGTATACTGATACCAGTGAAAAACCAAGTTAATCCAAGGGCAGCATTCAACAGAAAGAATGGAAAAGCATCTCAGCACTTACGAACCTTTGGAATACATGCTAGGCCAGTACTAAGAGATCAGACATGATCTGTGTTCTTTGCAATGAGAGGAGGGAGAAATAAGAGTTTGCCCAGGCCCTCAGCTTGTATATAAAGTCTCACAGAGCATGTGAGGTGTGCACCTGTTAGAATCCACTAATCAAGTACAAAACTCCTCTAAGGGGAAGTTCACTATCCTGTTGCAATGATCAAAATCTTCCTTCCTTTACTAAGCACCCACTAGAGAAATGGCAACTCCAACTGCTTGTTTAAGCAGAGCGGAAAGGTAGCATTGCAGGGATTAAGGAGGGAGAAAATGGTCGTCTGAAATGGCTCTGTAAACTCTGATTAGCGTCCACCACAGCTAGCCTTATAGAATCATACAAGAGTTGGAAGGGACCCCTGAGGGTCATCAAGTCCAACCCCCCAGCATTGCAATAATCTCCGCTAAAGCATCCATGACAGATGGCCATCCAACCTCTGCATGAAAACCTCCAAGGAAGGAGAGTCCACAACCTCCCGAGGGAGACCTTTCCACTATCAAACAAGCTCTTGCTGTCAGAAAGTCATTCCAGATGTTTAGCTGGACATCTTTAGTGCACGTATGATGTTGATGATTAAAGGCAGCAAGAGAAGAGGTAGGGAACCACCCCAGAGGGCAAAGGCTCCTGATTCTGAAGCCATAGTTTGCAGGCTTCAAAAGCAGTATACAAATGCATGCAATTGTTGCATGCCTTTTGTGGCGATCACACAGGGTCCCCAGACGTTTAACGGTCTATTGATCCCCGTGCCACCACGTCCCCGCTGACACCAACCTGTTACTCTCTGGTAAAACACTGAGTCCAGACAGTTGTTAAAAGTGAACCAACCCCCCCCCCCCCAAAAAAAAACAAGTTTATTTTACAAACATTAACAAGTTTATGGTTTCTCAGGTAATATTCCTGTCAGGATCTTAACTTTCGTTTCTTTACCGGCCTATACCTTCCTAATACCTTCTGACTGATTATCTCAACTGTTTTACTGACTCCTCTTAACAAATTCTCCCCCTCTCTAACACCAGACTAGCCCAGCCCACAGACTTATCTTCTCTGTCTCTTCTAACTCCAGACTGTCTTCTCAACCACCCTAACTCTAACTCCCTCCCCCCAAAAACCTCTGTGCTTAAAACCTTAAAGGTAAAGGGACCCCTGACCATTAGGTCCAGTCGCGGACAACTCTGGGGTTGCGGTGCTCATCTCGCTTTATTGGCCGAGGGAGCCAGCGTACAGCTTCCGGGTCATGTGGCCAGCATGACTAAGCTGCTTTCTGGGGAACCAGAGCAGCGCACGGAAATGCCGTTTACCTTCCCGCCGGAGCGGTACCTATTTATCTACTTGCACTTTGACGTGCTTTCGAACTGCTAGGTTGGCAGGAGCTGGGACCGAGCAATGGGAGCTCACCCCGTCACGGGGATTCAAACCGCTGACCTTTTGATCGGCAAGTCCTAGGCTCTGTGGATTAACCCACAGCGCCACCTGCATCCCTGGCTTAAAACCTTATACACAGGTAACTCCGCCCCTTGGGTTCCCATTGGTTAGTCATTTTACAATTAGTTAACCCTTACCTTACGAACCCAGTATGATGTCACACACCTAGGAGGGCAAACGCCACACTCCCCAATCTGGCACTTACCCAGGGTTTGGTTTCCTTGGAGTGAGGGACAGCGCAGACTGTGGAATCTTTATGATATATGGCTTATTTACACATATACACAACCTGAGCCTAGGATGGAGGAGCTCACAGCATTAACACCCCCAAGGAGTCTTTCTTCTCCCATAGCCACAGCCTTGTATTCCAACAGAAATCAGGCATGGCTCCGTCTCCCAGCTGCCCAGCCTGCAGCCTTGCTTCTACCTTCTAGCTGTTCCCTCTGGCCTTTGTCTTGTTAACTACCAGCGAGTTGAGGGAGGGGGACCTACCCATCTTTCATCTGGCACAGAGCCACTTCCTTTGTGACCTTAATGGCCCCTACTTAGAGGGCTATAACTTCACCGGGAAGTTAGCCTGGCTATTCAAGGGATTCAATCCACGCTGAATCCAGGCATTAGAAGGGGGCTCAAGCATACAGTTTACGCCTTCCACCACCAAAAAAACCTCATAACACTATTAGGTTGTTTTTTTAATGTATTATTATTGGATTATAATTGCAGCTGCCACAGACCTACCGGAAAATCAGAGTTTTGTGTTACCATATTTCATATTTACCAGCGTCTGCAAACAAAGGAATTTCACCATATACAAAACATAGCATTGGGCTTTGCCCTTGGAAAAGGACAAAACCAAAACAGCCGGGAAGAGACAGCCTGGGCAATGTTGAAAGGGCACTGCGGGGCCGGAGGGAGGGCAGGGAGAGGAAAGGAAGGGAACAGGGCAATACAAGAAAGCATTGAAGGTACCAAAGGTGAAGACATCCCAGGAGATTCTGGTAACTAGGCTTCGAAAGGTCCTTGAGTTTACCTGAACTCTGCAACTCGGGAGTTCACCTGCCAGGACTCATAAACATTATGGCAGTGATAAGGCCGAGTTGGTAGCGTGCCAGCAGGACCCAGGTTCAAGTCTAGAAGCTGGCGAGAGGTTTCTAATGCTGACTCTGCAACACACTGCGTAGGGCTTTAGTCTCAAAGAAGAACAGGTAACGTGTTTTTATGAGTCCACACTAAAAACTCCATCCATGCTTTGCTTAAGCGCAGGGGTTCTGGCCACATGACCCGGAAGCTGTATGCTGGCTCCCTCGGCCAATAAAGCAAGATGAGCGTCTCAACCCCAGAGTCGGCCACACTGGACCTAATGGTCAGGGGTAACTTTACCTTTACCCCAGGACATATACTGCCACGGGAGCCAGATTAAATCAACCGGCGGGCAGGATTAGGCCCCCAAAATGGACTTTGGGCATGCCTGGCTTAAGGAGTGAGCCACTGGTCTGCGTTTCTGAAAGTCATAAAAGTATCACTTGATGAAAGCAATACCAGCTCCTTCTAACCTAACCCAAACTCATAGAATCATGGAATCGTAGAGTTTGAAGGGACCACAACGGTCATCTAGTCCAACCCCCTGCCATGCAGGAATCTTTCGCCCGATGTGGGGCTCGAACCCACAACCTTGAGACTAAGAGCCTCATGCTCTACCGACTGAGCTTTTGCTTATGTTTCGCCATAGGATGTGACATATGCGCGTAGTAGTAGTACAGCAAAAAGGAAAAGCTCGTTCCTTCTTCTGGAGATGACGATTTACTGTTTGGAGGGGCATGTAAAGCAATAGTGTTCCAGCACAAACATGCAACCGTTACTCATTCATTATTACCTTCATTGCTATTAGTATTATTTATTGCATTTATATGGCTGCCCATAAATAAAATGCTCCTCGCAGCTTAAAAAGCAAAGGCATTTAGAAAAGCTTTAAGAATATAGACTTACCAGCTTTAAATAAAAGGGAGAGCCTTACAAAGTTCACACAGAAGCATAATATTGCTTACTTTAACTCGCCTGTGGAAACAACTCAGGGGCCATTAAGAAGAAAAAGGATAACAACAAGAAGATTGAAAGATGGGACTGGTGAACACTAAAAGCAGCAGAAAGATGAGATGATTGGACCCTACTGAACTCGAAGCATGGGAAGCCCCAACAAAAATTTATAATTTGGCAAAATGTTTGGACTTTATGATATGTATTGGTATATTTTGGAATAGTTAATGTGATATGATTGGATTGTTAAATGGAAAACTTAATAAAAACTATTTTTAAAAAAATAGAAAAGCTTTGAGAATATAAGAGAGTAGCTTGTCATTGGCCTCATCCAGTAGGCTCTTCTTATGTTCTTTGGGCAGACCCACGCCATACCTTTAAAGCACATCCAGGTAAAGGTAAAGGTACCCCTGCCCGTACGGGCCAGTCTTGACAGACTCTAGGGTTGTGCGCTCATCTCACTCTAGAGGCCGGGGGCCAGCGCTGTCCGGAGACACTTCCGGGTAACGTGGCCAGCGTGACAAGCTGCATCTGGCGAGCCAGCGCAGGACACGGAACGCCATTTACCTTCCCGCTAGTAAGCGGTCCCTATTTATCTACTTGCACCCGGGGGTGCTTTCGAACTGCTAGGTTGGCAGGCGCTGGGACCGAGCAACGGGAGCGCACCCCGCCGCGGGGATTCGAACCGCCGACCTTTCGATCGGCAAGTCCTAGGCGCTGAGGCTTTTACCCACAGCGCCACCCGCGTCCCTATAAAGCACATCCAATGCACATTTAAAGCACACGAATACTGGGAGCTGTAGTTTCCATCCTTGCAGAGCTACAATTCCCAGCACTCTTAACAAACAACAGTCTCCAGGATGCTTTGAGAGAAGTCCTGTGCTTTAATTTGCATTTGGGCTTTATCTGTATGGTGTGGATCTGCCCTAAGGCTACTGGATCCGACTTTTACTCAGATCTCTTGTAAAAAAGTGAAATGTGCGTTCAAAAGCTTTCTCTCTTTCTGTCTCTCTGCAAGTGAAGGGGAGAGAAATGACCAGAGAGGGTGGTGCCCACGGCCTTTGCTTATAAATCCAAATGTGCCCCCGGCATAAAAAGGTATCAGAAGGTATCAGAAATTAGATCTCCCTAAGCATTGCTTACGTGCAGACAAAAATGGGAGGGGAGATGTTACATTGCAGAGGCACACTAGAAAAGCTTTCATTCCAGTTGTTTGTTGGGAATTTTAATTTATATAAGCCACCTCATGAGGCCTACATTCTAAGAGGCAACCTAAAAAAACCCTCTTTATAAATAGATACTTTCCAGTATGGAGATAAACATAAGAACAAAATGAAGCTAATTTATTTTTGTATTTATTATTATTATTATTACAGTATTATTATTATTATTATTACTACTAGTGATTGGTTTGTGTTTTTTGTTCTTGTTTTTAGATTGTGTGTTGTATTTTGTGCTCTTGTATTGTATTTTTTTGTTGTGAACCGCCTTGAGATCTGTGGATGAAAGGCTGCATACAAATTTAATAGATAAATATTGTTATTACTTATTAAATTTGTATACTGCCTTTCATCTGAAGATCCTAGGCCAGCTGACAACAGAAAAACACAAAACGAGAAATATATATATATATATATAATTTATATATAAATTATAAAACAAGAAATATATTTATATTATATTATAATATTATATAATATTATATAATATTATATTATATAATATAATATTATATTAATTATATTATATTATATTATATTATATTATATTATATTATAATAATATAACACACACACAAATTAACAATACGCCCCCCTCCCATTTTATACCAGACACTTGGTCCACCTGTATTGTCTACACCAGGCTTCCTCAACCTCGGCCCTCCAGGTGTTTCAAGACTACAATTCCCACCATCCCTTACCACTGGTCCTGCTAGCTAGGGATCATGGGAGTTGTAGGCCAAAAACATCTGGAGGGCTGAGGTTGAGGAAGCCTGGTCTACACTGACTTTCAGTCCCTTTTCCTAGTGTCACGATTCAGTCACTGGGATTGAATCTGGGACCTTTTGCAAGCGAAGCAGACACTCCGCAACTGAGCTGTACTCCTTCCCCAAGTTGTGTCAGGCAATCATTTTAACAAGCTGAATTTAGAGAGTCTTTTTGGTGTGAGTGGTTACAGTTACTGGACGAGGATCTGGGAGTTCAGGGTTTGAATCCCCACTCTGTTGTGAACCTCCCTGGGCGACTGTGAACCTGTCTGTATCCATACCCTTTGACATGTCCAGACCAAAAACTGGGCCACACGTCTTCTGGGCGGACCACGTGACCTCATGTGAAATCATGGCCCTGAAAAAAGTGCATGGAAGGGGACAAGATTGCAGTGTGAGATCATGTGAGATTGCAGTGCTCAAAATGACTTCCATGCTCTCGCTACAGGACACACTGGTTTTCCCTTAGTGGAAACAAGTCATTGCCTGATCATGTCATTGAGTGAATCAGGCCTTCAAAAGTCCTTTTCGTGTGGGGAGATAAAATAATAATACAGTGGTACCTCGGGTTAAGAACTTAATGCGTTCTGGAGGTCCGTTCTTAACCTGAAACTGTTCTAAACCTGAAGCACCACTTTAGCTAACGGGGCCTCCTGCTGCCGCTGCGCTGCCAGAGCACGATTTCTGTTCTCATCCTGAAGCAAAGTTCTTAACCTGAGGTAATAGTTCTGGGTTAGCGGAGTCTGTAACCTGAAACGTTTGTAACCTGAAGCATATGTAACCCAAGGTACCACTGTGATAAAGTTCCCAAATGAAGATCTGAGGGAATTTTGCAAAGAGGGTTGTTAACAGAGCCGTCTTAAGTTAACAGAGCCTGGAACTGATGAGACACTTTCATTTTTAGTGCAGCAGTTATCACCCCTGGACAAAGAGCAAGAAGGAATTTCAGCCCCCTAGAAAAATACACAAATGCTCAATTGCAAAAAAAGCAGCACATCGGCAAGCTTGTTGCTTTTCCCCATTCCAAACTCGCCACTCAAGGGACTGCCGCTCTGTTCAAATTACCAACGTGCAGAAAGCACAGAAGCCCGTGTGAGTAAATGTTTCAACAAGCTGGGAAAATGCTGTTGAGCGCACTACACACGTTGTGAAATTGATGCAAGTTTGTTACAAGTGTGGGCAAAATTATAGCAACTCCTGTAAGACATGTGTAGACAGACACACACGCCAACTCCACTTGCAGGTGCTCAAACCATCCTTTTAAAACACATGCCTGGAGAGGCAACTATCAAATGCAAGGTTACCCAACATGGCGCCCTCCAGATACTGCAAGACTACAGCTGCCATAATTTCTGAGCTTTGGCCATGCTGGCTAATGCTGTTGGCAGATGTGGTACAAAATATCTGGAGGGCAGCACGTTGGGGAGGCAACGAATCCGTTCTTGGCGAGGCAGAAGCTCCCATGTGCTCTGCCATCCCACCCCAAAGCTGCAAGTCAGGCTCTCTTCCCAAAATGCAGGGGAGTTCCCCCCCCCCCCCCAGCTCTGGGAGACTCCAGGACACATGGCCAATTAACTGCCTCAAACTTTCCTCAAAGGAGATTGTGTCTTTTGAGCCTGACATTTTACGGGATTATTTTAAAAGCCAAAAAATAGTTTTGTTTGCTTTTTAGACCAAAAGCTGAAGAGAAGGAATTAAAAAAAGAATGAAGGAACAGAAAAGGCAGGTCTATTAATAGAGAGTTGGCTGCATCTGTAACTCTGAAACCATGACCTGCCATCGCTCCCTAAAAGAGTCAATATTTTGCAAAATATGAGTATTGTTAAATGCTCAGCGTTGACATTTCCTGGTCTTTGCTAATTCTCCTTCACTGTATACTTTAAACTTCCTTACTAGAATTTCCCCCAGCACCTTGCTCTTCCTCCTAGAGTTTCTGACTATGACAGTAGCTGCTACACTATCTCCAAATCAGATGCCCACCCCAACCCCATTCATTCCCCAACCCCAGACCTTTCATCTGCAATCTTCCACCCCTTCCCCAGCTTACAAGAAAGCTGTAAGTTCACAGGTGTGATCCATGCTCTCCCCAAAGCATCACACAATTATGTGTCGACAAGGACTTTCTATATGGGGTCCCTACAGATTATGTCTTTTTTATTGTGCATTCATGATGATTTGTGCACACGATGGTGTCGGAACAGTTACACACAATGCTACTTTCAATAGTTTGCAGCTGCAGAAGTGGATGTAATATTTTGCTTCCAATCGGCAAATGTCCTGTAGCTTCCTGCTGAAACCCTGCAACTTATTATATTGCAGATGTTGCAGGGGTTGCCCGTTTGTTGTCCCATTTACACTGGGCTATGGTTGAGGTGGGGACTGTAGTGAAGGTGGGTTCCCAGAAGGCAAGACACAGTGATAACAGCAAGAACATTTGTTGAACTAGCAGTACTGGACAACAGGGGCAAAGCAACTGCTTATATACATTTCTGAAGCCCTGGGCCACTCCCACTCCCACCGTGATTGGCTGTCTAAACTTCCAAGCTGCGAATCATGACTCAGAGTTTAAGGGCCAGTGGCAGAGGCCCAAATCCTGAAATGTTCTGTGATTGGATATCATGTATCGAATCAGAACACAGGGGCTCAGAATCCTGAGTCCAGACTCAAGCTCAGGCAAACACAGACCACTGAATACATAACAGGGACCATCTGATTCACACGCTTCCCAGTGCTTCCAGACAAACTTACCAACGGCATCAGTAATGGCAGAGAAGTTTCTCTGAAAGACAGCTTACACGTCGGGTGCCGATTTCCTTTCAAACAGGGATGGGGAGCCTTCGCAGGACTCCATCCCCCCAGCTAGCATGGTGAACCGAGGATGGAAATTTTAGTCCAATGACATGTACCAGAATCCTTTGCAGCAAACCAGACATCCATGTTGGGTGTCTTTCAGTAGATGAGCTGATGTGGAAAGATTACCCTAAAAGGTAGAATGGCTGAAAACAACTGGCAGGGTGTGTTGGGTCTGTACCAGGGGACTTGGGTTCTACAAACCCACCCTCACTCATGAAGCTCAGTGGGCCAGTCACTATTTCTCAGCCTGACCCAACTCACAGGGTTGTTAAAAGCACAAAAAGATGGGGGGGCATGTATATTTTGGGGAGGAAAGATGGGATATGAACTGGAGAAATAAATAGGAGCCAGGGAACATGCGACACAGCATCAATACAAAAGAACTAAGGGGCACAACAAAACAGGAGGCTGAGAGTTCAAGCTGGACTAGAGGTAGAAAGCGAGCCATGCTTTTTTTGAAAACATTGGTCTGAAGCGAAGAACTCTCCCATTCTCTACTCCTGGGCCACTCAGCCAGCCTTCCATCAAAGAACTGTTTTTACTGCAACCCCAAATCAATGCATAAACACCAGGATAGCCACTAACAGCACCACAAGGTACTTCTGAACACTTCTGGCTCAGAAGCCGTGCAGGCGCCAGGCAGGCCAACGACAGCAAACCGAGCGTATTAAATTCTTTCAGGAGAGGCAGCCTCGGTACTGTTTCACTAAGCTCGCTCGATACATCCTGATTTTCTGACAGAGGGTTGTGTTATTCACAAGGCTGTCAGGCTCACCCCAGCTTGGCCTGACATAAACCACACGGAAGACAATGCCTGGCTCCGCTGTGGGTGACTCTGGGGTGCTGATCCAGCCGAGAACATCACGACCAAGAACCAGGAGTGACTAAGGTACCTGAGCCCTGGGTCTCTTGCACGGGGCCAAGGGATGGGTGAATCTGTCCATTTCAGTTTCTCTCCCTTTTTTTTAGTTCTCCCCATTTTCACACCGGTTTGCAATTAAAGAAAAGAAGTAATCCTTATGAAAATTAATCAGCATTTTTGATGTGAATTTCTCCTAACACAAACATTTTGGTATGAAATTTCCCCAATACAGGCAGCTTGCTTTGCACAGCAATTTCCCCTACTCTAATTCAGTTTTGTATGCTGTTTTCACCAGCATGTATATTTTCTGCACATTTCCCCATACTCTATGCACTTTTGTGCACACTGCTGTGCTGGAGAAGCGCACTGCAAAATTCAGAGAAGTGCGGATTTTGAAGAATGGCCCTGTTTTGGTCTTCATATTGTTTCAAAAAGTGCAAATTAGGCAGGTTTGCCTTTAAATGCAAAACGAATTGTATTTCTCCCCATTGTTAACCTTAAGGATTTTTTATTTTTTTAATAACACCTTTCATACTGGTTGGTTGAGCACACTGTGAATTTTATCTTGTATTTTTATGTTGTGACCTGTTCCGAGATCTACGCATGGAGGGCGGTATACAAATTTAATAAATAATAATGTAATAGTAATAAATTCCACTGCGGTTGGGTCCCTAGCTACCAGCCGTCTTAATTTTCCCAGAAGTAAATATCTGTCCTAAGCCTGTGCCCTAAAGGTTCCTCCAGATTATCCATTTATTCAGCATTCACTAGCACAAAACTTGCACAGTATTCTGGCTACGTCCAGTCTTTATTGAGAATTCGTTCGACCCACACTTGCCAGTAGATTTCCCCATCACTTTCCTAACAGCAAAAAGCTCATTCTTCTAAGTGGGTTTGTTGTGCTAGGGGGACAGAGTGTCATTAACTGTCCAATACTGAATTTCCAATGCACCCTTGAACCGTTCCCACAAAATAGGGCCCCAAGAAAACCTAGCAGAACCCCTGCCCAGAATGACATGCAGAAAGAAGATATAGAAATATTAGGAAATGCGATAGCAAAAACAGGATCAGGAAGTTTGAGTGGTGAATACTGTTATGGGCTTTCCTAGGGACACGGGTGGCGCTGTGGGTTAAAGCCTCAGCGCCTAGGACTTGCCGATCGAAAGGTCGGCGGTTCGAATCCCTGCGGCGGGGTGCGCTCCTGTCGCTCGGTCCCAGCGCCTGCCAACCTAGCAGTTCGAAAGCACCCCCGGGTGCAAGTAGATAAATAGGGACCGCTTACTAGCGGGAAGGTAAACGGCGTTCCGTGTGCTGCGCTGGCTCGCCAGATGCAGCTTGTCACGCTGGCCACGTGACCCGGAAGTGTCTCCGGACAGCGCTGGCCCCCGGCCTCTTGAGTGAGATGGGCGCACAACCCTAGAGTCTGTCAAGACTGGCCCGTACGGGCAGGGGTACCTTTACCTTATCATCAGAGACAGATTTAGGGCAGATTGACTGGATTCGCTTCACTGGGCACTGAGCCTAGGGGGCGCTGCAGGGCACTGCAACTATAACATACCGGATTGAGCAAAACAGAAGGAGAGAAGCAGGGGGCAGCAAATTTTGACCTTGCACGGGGCACTGCTGAAATTTGAAAGACCAAAGTAGACTGCCCTTCCCCTCTTTTCCATGGTTCGCTTTAGTTTTCCTTATCTAACTGCATATTCAAAAAGCCCAACCCCTCTTTAAGTAGACCCTATATCACATTTCATTTTAATTCGTTTTCCTGCTTCTATTATTCAAATGTGGCTCATGTTTACAGTAATTCTTCATATATTCCACCAATATTCTCTCTTAAATCTTTCTTTCTTTTAGTCTCGAATTCTATTTGTTAATTCAGCCATTTCCACATATGCCATCAATTCTATCTGCCACTCCTCTTTCGTCAGTACTACTCCTTCCTTCCATTTCTGTGCATATAAAATCCGGGCCACTGTAGCTGCATACATAAATAAGTTCCTTTGAAAGACCAAAGTCTGCCCCTGCTATTAGATTTCTAGAGCCGGGGCTGTCTGAATGAGAGGACCTAACACAATACCTGGCCAAGGTCTTGAACTTGACAAAATAGTGTTAATAGATGTTAATATTCAGGAGAAATGTCTCCATGGGAGCATTTTGGATATGATGAAAATGCAGAACTGACACGTGCCTCCTCTTTACTGACCTCCACTTCAACCAGCTCCCTGTTGCCGTTGTAGAAATAATTTACAGAATCTCCCACTGGAAGGAGGGATGCACAGCGCAGATTTCAAATAAGGCACAACTAAGTGCAGATAAGCACAAGTGATATATCGCAGTACACTGTGTTTCCTCACCCTCCTTGGTGGGTTCATGAAAAGTATTCCGATTAGGTAGGAAATACTTCTGAACATACATTTTCCTTCAGTCATTCAAGCCAGGAAGAATGATCAGCTACAGTTTTAAAATACAGTGCACCAGAGTGATTCTAGACCAGTGTTTCCCAACCTTGTGCCTCCAGATGTTTTTGGCCTACAACTCCCATCATCCCTGACTAGCAAGACCAGTGGCAAGGGATGATGGGAATTGTAGGCCAAAAACAGCTGGAGGCACAAGGTTGGGAAACACTGTTCTAGACAACGCTAATACAATTTCATATTCTTTGGCCTTAAACATACATAAGTACAAGAAGAGCAAAAGTTTATTCCCTGCAACTTATGGTTAAAGGTTGCACATTTTGCTCCATAAAAGCAGATAGAGACTGTAAGGGAGTATAGCATATTCTAAAACTCAACACACACTCGGAAAACCAGTTAAATAAATAAATAAACCATGGGCATAGATTTACACTACTTGCAACCCAAAACTCTTTGGGATCCATTTCAAACTTCTTTTTCGAATTGTCTCCAGGAACTCTCAGGAAATTCTTTGGTGCTTTACATACACACACACTAAAGATTTAAATTGAGTAGAACTATATTTAAGAGGGACTCGTGAAATTGAAAACATTCAGGTCCCGTTATCTGAAATTCGGGGCAGATGTAAACCAAGATGTTCGCAGTTCAGTCTGACACTACGGCTTTAATAACCAGCGCACTGTGCCAAAACGCTCGTTCTACTGATTTTGAGATCAATGTTACTCATGGAATAAAATAAACATCCATGCCAAATGACAAAAAATTAACTGCTCTGTTTTATTGTTATTTCCACTGATTCAGTAGGTTTAAGGAGAAAAATGTAAAGTGCTTTTCTTTTCAGTTTGCCAAAGCATGGAGAGTTTTTAACAGGCACAAGCCAACACCGAGAATATATGCACAACTTTCCTTATCCTTCTATACAAAGAAGAAGAATTATCTCCCTTCTCAGCCTTCAACGATTCTAATTTTCCGACGTCTCTCATTAAGCCAGTTTTTCCAAAACTTGTTTAATATGGAGAAGACACAGACCTGCCTTTATTGTTGCTGGCAGTAAGGAGCACTGGACAGGAGAGAGGGCTGTTCAATTTATCTGCCCACCCCACTCCCAGTTGCCTTGCCAGGCAGGATGGATGGGAGCTGATTCTTGAGGAGGAGAGTGGAAACAGCTGCAGATAACTGACTTGAATCCCAGCCCACATACTCCAATAAGAGCACCATTGCAATGTAGTGGGTATCACCTGTGTCCTGATGACACCTTGCTCCAAAACTCCTAATGACCACTCCCAATGGCTTCATGCACAGCAATGTGACTTGAGAACACAGAAGCACTCATCCAATGCTGTCTTCTGGAACTGTCCCTGGAAATATCACTGGAACCACTGCAGAACAGTGCCCCCAAAACCCATCTCCCGTAGATGGTCCTGGAGGATGCAATGGTCAATGATATTGAAAGCTGATGAGATCTCTAGTAAGAGCAACAGATTATCCTCCCTTCCTTCACTCTCAGGACAGAGGTCATCCATCAGGGTGACCAAGGCAGATTCAGTCTTGAATCTGGGTCTGAATCCAGTTTAATCAGTTTCCTCCAGGAACACCTGGTGCTGCTCTGCCACAACTAGCTCAAGTTCCTGGCCCCCAAAAGGGGTGACAGGTGGTGGTGGGTTTTTTCCCAGCAGTGGTTGAGCTTCAAGGGGGCCAATATCACCCACTCACACAATGATGTGTTCATGTCCAGAATACACTCAGCCATGCACCACGGCTAGCTTTAATCAGCCAGAAAAGGCAAGGGTCCAGAGTGCACATTGTTGAGCGCATACACACAAGCAACCTGTCAAGGCCTGGATAAAGAGGAATGTTTTTGCCTGGCATCTAAAGACATGTAATGATGGTCCCAGGTGAGCCTCTCTGGGGACAGCATTCTGCAATCGGGGAGCCCGTTCCCTTGCTTCCACCTTCGGAGGCACATAGAGAAGCATTGGAAACCTCATCTAGCTCGCTATGGAGGTAAACAATTTTGTTCTCCAAGTGCCCAGCAAGCAACTCACAGAGGGTCTCTGAGGTGTCCTGAAGAGCTTGGTTGGCCTATTTCTCGAGGATGAAATGGAAGCAGCAAAGTCAGCCTTCTTTGCTGCTTTCACCATCCCACAGTAGGCATACTTATGTGCTCTAGCATGTGTTTGGTCATCTTTGAGGTGGGACTTCTGCCAGCTGTGCTCTAGCCTGGCCTATTTCACTGCATGCAACTTCCCATGATATGAGGGAGCTGAATGTGCTCAGCAGTGTTGGAGAGGGTGCTCAGGAGAAATCCTATCTATAGCCCTCCACATCTCATTACTCCATAGTGAGATGAGTGCCTTGGCAAGATCGCCAGTTCTCTCCACCAGAAAATCCCTCCAAGCATTCAGGAATCAATTGGAGTCTCTGGGGGCAGGTCATCCTAATGCCCCCCTCCCTTGCAGGTGACATTAGCCTAGACTTCACCAGGAAGTAGTCTGACAATGACAATAGGGTCATAGACACACCCATTATTTCCTGACCATATACCTCTTTACCAGGAGCAAGGATCAAATCGAGGATATGTCCTGCATTATGGATTGGCTCAGTTACCACTTGACATAGCTCCGTGGTTGTCGTGGAGGCCACAGAACCCCTAGCCAGACAAGTGAGAGCAGTCTCAGCATGAATATTGAAATCCCCCAAGACAATAGTCCTAAGGTTCTTCAACAACATGCCAGAGACGGCCTCTACCAGCTTGGTCAGGGAGGTTACTGGGCAGCAGGGTGCTTGATAGACCAGCAGCATCTCTTTGGAGCAACATCAGGTGAACGTCCTCAAGGCTAGCCCCAAAATATAAAGGTCTCCTGGTGAACATATATGATGGATCGCAGTAACACATAGAACATGGCCCTCCAGTCTGTGCTGATGCTGCAAAAGAGTACCTGATTGGAAAAAGCTGGGAAAGAGCCACACACCCTGGTCTTGGTGATAGATCAGCTCCCTCTTCCACTATCAAATTGTGGGTGAGCAAGGTCTTATTATGAACTGAACTGACATTCAGTAACGTAACAGTCAGACTTGTATTTGAGCAACCAGGAACCAGCAGCTCCAAGGATGGTGAAAGGGAAACCATGTGGAAGAACACAATATCTTAGGATGGAATCATCTCTCCATAGGGCCACAACCTTCTCCACCCCATCAAGCATTGAGATAGAAGAGGTACTTCCATCCCTATCTAACCCCGTATTTCCCAGACACATATTGAAGACACAAACACTCTCACAAAGCCAGATATTCAGTACCGGTAGGTCTTCTACCAAATGATGCCATGAAACTGGAAGGCACCTAGTGCATGTCAATATCGGGGTTAACCCACCCCTAGCTCTCACCAGAGACAATAGGGATGATGGGAGTTGTAGTCCAACAACACCTGGAGGGTGAGATTGGGGAAGGCTGGCATGCCACATCAGAAGGAAAACTGTTATTTGGGGAACAAGTTGCGGTTATCCTACAATAAAAAATAAACAAACTGAGAGAGACCATGATATATGGACCTCAGGCAGAGGAGAGCTGAAAAGAAGAGAGCCTGGATTTCGTTTTACAATCAGGCTTGCTTTCAACCCCTTTTGCATTTTGTTCCACAATGTTTTCCAACTAATCTCCACAACCGTAAAAAAGGATAGAAATTTAATGGGTGTCTGAAATGAAAATTGGCATTTTCAGGATTCCGGATTTCAGATTTCTGTGCGCTTCCCACTGTTGTAGCAACCTTGGTATTTTCCTTCTTTAAATATGGCTTTTGTTTTGTTTTGAACCTCGCAGACAACTTCTTTCTTTAAAGAAGAAGACGAAGACGAAGACGAAGACGAAGAAGAAGAAGAAGAAGAAGAAGACGACGACTGGCCTGGTTCTCACAGCGATGCTTATTGTTTGATGAACTCAACAACATCAAGCATTGACTTTTATGTATGAAGAGGCCAGCAGCCGAAGAAAGTGTGGTGTTATCTTTCCTCAATCTTGCTCGAAACCTCAACCCAAACCACAAAGAAAATGGTGTTCTGCCCAGGGCTTCATTTCATTCCAGCATACAGCCCAGTATTGACCTGTATACGTCAATGCAGTTCAGAAATATTTGAAGAGAAATGCCTCTGAGCATTTGCAGAAGGAATTTCCCTCCCTACTGAGCAACTTCCTCACACCCTCAGGAATAAAAACAGCCCTTAGATAATCGAAGCATGAAGTTAAAAAAAATGGCAACAGCCCTGCTTGGTTGGCCTAAACCATGAGGGAACTTCTAAGAAGCCATCCACGGCAAATAGCCACTGACAGATCTCTCCTCTGTTAACTGGTCCAGTGTCCACAAGACAAGAATAAATGAATTTTAAAAAGCATAAGGTGAAAGGAAAATGACAGGGGCAAAAGCTTATTCTAATGCTAACTTCAGGAGAGCCTATAGTTCAGTAGTAGAGCGTGTGGTCTCTATGCGAAAGGTCCCAGGTCCAGTCTCCAGCATTTCCTGGTAGGGCAAGGAAGGACTGCCTGAAATCCTTGAGACTTCCTGCCAGTCTGTGTTGGGAATACTGAGCCCAAACCAGATTGCTGGAATGAAGCAGCTTCTTTCTCTTCCTTACCATACACTTACTGAAGTGATAATGCCGGCACTCTGGGTAGCATCTCTCTTACTTACATTTATCAGTGGAATGAGCTACTGAAGAACCACAAGTAGGACTTCCATACCACCACCCAGACAAAGGACTGCACCCAGAGAGCAGCCTTATTCAGGGGTTCTGTGTTTAATATAAACACATTTATCGGAAGAGTGAGGCTGGGAGCATTAGCTGTGCCTGAACCATGTCTCGGTCTCACTCCACAAGTTGGAGAAGTGTTAGAAATTAGCCAGGCACCAGGAGCATTTTGTTGCAACCACACGGAGATCTCTGGATGCCCAGTTGGCAACTAGGGGGAAGCAAAATGTCACTTTAGAGAAGGATCTGAAATACTTCCCTTGAAGTTTGAATTAGTTTTATTCTGGATTGTTTTATGCGATGTTTTGATGTGTTGTGAACTGCTTTGAGATTTGTTCTGCTTTAATTCACAGCTGGATTAACAGACATACATCTGTCATCCAAGATGCTGAACAAAAGCAATGACCGAAGTGACAAACTATCCGTGCTCCTTAATAAAGAAAAAACAACGAGCAAGCAGTTTTCATATAAAACTGCTGGACGTCTTAGCTGAGAGAGGGAGAGAGGTCTTTTTCTGTTTGTTCTTTGCACACTTTTCTCCTCAGCACATTTTACAATTGTGGGGCATTGTACGTAGATTCAATATGCATGTCATAGAAAAGATGTTGCAAAATGAAATCCAGAACCTCACACAGAATTCCCCAAGGATAGGTGAGTATGGAAGGGGAAGAATGTCTAATTCTTTGGAAACCTGAAATTTGCCCTGACTCACAGGCTGCAATGTTCTTCACACTTACTTGGGAGTAGGGCTCACCGGACAAAATGAGACTTACTGCCGAATAAACATCTACAGGATTGGGCTGAATAACAAATATATTTTTAAGACAATGACTCATTTTATTTTTGCATAAGTGCCATAAATATATTAATTTTTTGTACATGACTCTCTGTTTCCTCAACAATAACAGTAGCTACTTTTAAAAAAAGTTTGAACAAGTTTGTTTTTAAAAAGTTTGAATGATATTTTCTGGAGAAGCCCTGGTACCATTAAGTAGCTTCAGATGTGTATACAGATGTAGTCTGCAAATAATTACAGGTGTGCAAAATGTTGTTCAGGTGTCCATTAAATAGTCATTTATTCTTAATATGAGTTGATTATTAAATGAGCAGAAAGACTTCATCCAGCTCACAACCACCCATCCCTTTCTTTTGCTTCTTGTGCCAAGGGGGAAAGACTATTATACCTTTCCATGATAGCAATTATATTTTCTCTCTTTCCCTTTCCTTCTTTTTAACAAAGGAATGTTCAGCTTGGATTCATCAACGTAAATCTCTGCATTTTATTAGCAAGAACTGAATGCAGGAGTTCCAAGGGGCTGCTTGCTGCAATTTAAGAAAAATAACATACATAATTGTGTATGTTCTTCCTCCTGAATATAAAAATACAAACACCCCCCCCCCCAATTTATTCTGCATGTAATGAAATGATTTACTGGTCTTTGTATGTATAACCTTTTTTAAAAAATCTATGGAAACAAGCATAGGAATTCTCTTCGAAAGCAAAAGTAAAAAGAAATAATCATGCAACTAATAATCAAATAATTAATCTCTTTAAATGCTGACACTCGCTACTTCATCCTTCTGTCTTAAAGCTGCATTTTTCGGCATACTAACTTGGAAGCAAGTTCATCTGGGATTAGGTTTTAGCAATACAATACAGTTTTAAAATCCAGTGAATATTAAGCATTGCTAACAGGAATGCCTTTGAAGGGGGAGAAAAACCCTCTCTTCATTTTCGTTTGTTTTTCAACCCAAACCACAGCACTATGAACATTTTCAGAATATTCCTAGGAATATGTTGTCTGGAATTTCTCACACACTCTCTTGTTGATTATTATTACATCAGGCTGGGAAAAGTTCTTATTACTTGAGAAACCCTAGAAACGAAATAAGATGCCAGGACTCAAACATCTCGAGAAAGACCTGCGGGTCTCAGTAAATAGGAAAGAAAAGAGTTATGAGCACAGTAATTCAGAGGCGGTGTGGGGGGTCTGTGTTCTCTCTGTTCTCCAAAGCTGTCATTATATTGTTTTATTTTCTAGCTGAAGTGCTTGGGGTAGCTTAGGAAGCGGGATGCCTTGAAAAGTCAACATGGAGACGAAACGAAACGCAAAACTTCCAAGTTGCTTAAATGCCTCCCACAAACTGGGTGTCTGGAAGGCAAGTTGCCATGCTCAAGATATTCCTTGTGCAAAACTTAGGAAGGAGAAGCCCCTCCCCAAACCCCAAAAGCAATTTCTCACCCCCTTTACCGAGCTGCTATAATAATTAGGAGCGTGTCTATTTGCCCGAGCCCTGCATGTTTTTGCCTCGCTTATCTAGCCCAGTCAAAATAAGCACCCGGTTTGCCTCCTAAACTGGGGGGAAAGAGGGGAGGGAAACAGTCAGGTCTCTGCAAATCTCTGCACCTCTCTGCCAAGACGTAGTGACAGCCCTTTCCCCAAGCCTCTTAACAACCCCCCCTTCTCCCCCCACAAGCTTGCCCTATCAAGTTTCCTCACTTCTAATTCCACCCATATCTCACTTAAAAAATAATAAGATTACTCTTCTGTGATTGACTGTTCCCTCTCCCTATAAGGGAGGGGGCCGGTCAACCCTGTTATTCTAAAAAGGGGTTTCAATAAGGTCTCTCTGCCATTTTCTAACTGCCCAGTCGGCTGGCTTCAGAAACTCAGAGAGAGTGCTGAAAGTTTCATTCCCTCTCTTCCACACGCAAGCAGATCTCCTTTCTTCTCTGAACCCCCTTAAATACACAGGGTTGTGTGTTTTTCTTTTCTTTCCCATACCCTTTTTTGAAATCAGAAGATGGAGAAGGTTCAAGGTTTCCCTCAGAAAGCCAGTCTGCAAACCAAATCCTGCAAAAGATTTACTACCATTTCCCCTTCTTATTCTCCCGCAGTTGAAACATTGGGAGAAGGGAAATGATATTCCAAGCTGGTCCTAATAAAAGCCAAGAAAATATTTAAAAACAATTCTTCTTTTTAAATAAAATAAAATAAAATAAAGTAACAACCCCCAAGCCTATCTGAAATGTACTATCAGTAAGTAGCATCTTTCCCGGCAAGAAGATCTAAAGTAGAACAAAACCGACCAAACCTATCTGTATATCCCCTTCGGTAGCTCAAAAACAAATTAAACCAAAGTAGAGGGGTTGGGGGAGGAAGAAAAGATTTCTTTCTTTTTAAGCCTCGACTTTTCTCCCTGCCGTGTACAATGCCTCAATTGAGCCTGTTTAATTTGACAGAAAGGGGGTTCTTGCCTTTGGGAGGGAGGGGAGACCCCCTCCTACAGCAGGACCGTGGATGAGGAGAGGACTGGATCAGAAGGGAAAGCGTTCCCTGGGGAGTTTCACAAAAGTACCACACATTTATTTTCAACAGCTGCTATTTTTAAACCAGCTCTTGCTATTTTTAGAAACACCAGCGGGGTGTGTGTGTGTGTGTGCTTTTTCTATTTAACAACTGCTGAACTCTGACCTCACCCAGGCAACTCGCTGTTCCTCTTCTCCCTCTCCCACATAAACTCTCCCAGTCACGCATCCCTCCCTCCTGTCCCCCCCCCTAAAAAAAACACCTCTCCCTTTTCTTCTAATCCGTTTCTCACATGACAGGCCTCCCCAGTATCCCACAGAAACTTGGCTTAACTCAGCCTTTGCCAAACTGAAGCCCTCAGGGCATTTTGGGACTACAACTCCCATCAGCCTCAGTCCAAAAGACGTGGAAGGCACCAGGCTGGCAAGGCCTGACTTAACTCTTAACCAGAGTTGGAAGGGACCGTCAGGGACATCTAGTCCAACCTGCTGCGATAAAGGAATATTTTGCCCAACCTGGGGCTCGAACCCGCAACCCAGAGATCTAGAGTCTCTTCCTCTCTCGACTCTCCATCGCATAATGTCTGCATAGACACTGCGAGGACATTGCTTTCCCCCAACGAATGCTGGGTAGTAGTATCAGTCACAGAGCTACAATTCCCAGCACCTTTAAGGATTATTTGGGGGGGGAAATTCCGTCCTTCGAAGGCATGTTGTGTACACAGCCCCTCCCAGCCCCTCAACAATACATACTAGCTGCTCTCTCTTTCTCGGACATTCATGCATATTTTCCTTACAATGCCTCGGCCAAACAAACCACAATTCCAGTTCCACCCCCTCAGAAATACTTTCCCCACACCTAAACATCGCTTTCCTCTCACACGGCCTCTGAAATGGGGATCCGAGGAAGGCGCTTCTTCTCCCTGCCACGTCAGAATCCCTTCAGCCTCAGGAATGGAAACGAGCCCCCTTGAAAAAGGGGGTGTCCGTCTTCCCACATATAGTGACAATAGCTGAAACCGGATTTCTTAAATCCAATTTAGGCAGGGATGGATTTCCCCCCCACTCAGAAACCTGGTCACCCAGCTGCCTTAATAGCAGCATTAGCAGCAGCAGCAGCAACAACAACAACAACAATAACTGTGTTTTCTACTTGCAAGGCTTAAGGGCTGAAGGTTTAGCAGCCGAGCACCTTGCTTGGAATGCAGAAGGGCCCAGGCTCCCTCTCTGGCTGGGAAATATCCTGAAAACATAGGATCACAGAATTGTAGAGTTGGAGGGCACCTCAAATGTCATCTGGTCCAACCCCTCCAATGCAGGAATCCTGCCCACAGGTGGGCTCAAACCACCAGTCTTCAGGTTAACAGCTAGACGCATTTGCCCATTGCACGACGTACAGAGCTACAGTGGTGCCTCGCAAGACGAATGCCTCGCAAGACAAAAAACTCGCTAGACGAAAGGGTTTTTTGTTTTTTGAGCTGCTTCGCAAGACGATTTTCCCTATGGGCTTGCTTCGCAAGACGGAAACGTCTTGCAAGTTTGTTTACTTTTTCTTAACACCGTTAATACAGTTGCGACTTGACTTCGAGGAGCAACTCATAGAACGCGGTGTGGTAGCCTTTTTTGAGGTTTTTAAAGCTTTTTGAGGTTTTTGAAGCTTTTTGAGGTTTTTGAAGCTTTTCCAAAACTTTCCCAACACCGTGCTTCGCAAGACGAAAAAAATCGCAAGACGACAAAACTCGTGGAACGAATTAATTTTGTCTTGCGAGGCACCACTGTACTGCTGAACTAGACATGCCAATGGACTAGGTCCACCTGGGTCCATACATTTAGAAGAAACGTGCTAGGAGGAAGGAACGCTTGGCAAATCCACACCGTGATCAACTCCCACCTGGAAACCAATGTCCCCACTGTGGAAGGACGTGTGGATCCAGAATTGGCCTCCACAGTCACTTACGGACTCATTGTTAAAACCATTTTTATGGAAGACAATCTTACGAGTGATTGAAGAAGAGGAGGAGCTACAGTTAGAGCAGGTATGGCATATGTTTAGAGAAACCTGGGAACCCTAGTTTGTTAAGGGTGCTTGGAATTGTAGCTCTGTGAGGAGCAGACTATAGTTCCCAGGATTTTGTGGGGATAGTCACGCATGGCATGAATGCCATCTATGTTTCTCGCGTTGTGTATGTTACTTGAAGCTCAGCGGTGCAGAGAAAGCAAATGTAGAGACATTTGTAATGTGAAGGAGAACTTCCACAGTAAAATTTCTAATACCAAGACTGAGCAAGAACTGGGTGCATGCAAATATAAATGCAAATCGGGACTCACTTTGTTTTTTTCTCCCACAGCTTGAGCCAAGGGCTTCCATTTTCGCTGTGCCGGATAGACATATCGGCCAGCAATTCAAATGCCAAAACTCAGTAGCATGACTTTCCCCTTCCACATGCTTCAGAAAGGGCAGCTGCCTTATTTCAAGTGTTAAAGCATGCAACTATATTCAATTTGTTGCACAAATGCAAAATTCAATTCCATATGCATTTATCCAGTGCTTTTTTTCTGGGGGGATGCAGGGGTACACAAACCCCTAAACATTTTGTGAATCTTTGTACTTCCGTCCATTTACTGCATTTATTTTTCCCGATTTGAACTATAAAATGGTGATTTTCTTGAGTCAAAACGAGAGTACCCCTAAACATTTTTTTTATAAAAAAGCACTGCATTTATCTCTCTCTTTATAAAAGCAGAATCAAAAAAATTTTAGATGCAAAAAAAAACAAAACACAAATTTCTATACTGCTAAATCTAGAAGGACTTATTCTCAAAGCATTGAAAAAAAAAATCTCAAAATGTTTAAAAATTGCTCCACGGAGAATGCGATGAGAGGGTTAGTGACGTTACTGACCTAGAGGCAATCAGGGCTGTTTGCAGCCAACTTCAGCTAGAAACAAACAGAACCAATTTTCTCCCGAGCCCAATTTCAGAGCAAGGGCTAAGCATCTAAATGGGAAAAAAGGATCCATTTGCTTTCACACTGAGTTTACTGGTCAAATTTGACCCAAGAAATACCAGCTGCCTTGGGGCAGCTGCCTGTGGGCATCCAGTTGCTGGCCCCTAATCTAGATTAATAGGCACATAACAGGAGGCACTGAACCCTTCTCTCCTGCTTTAGAACTATTGACTCTCCATCTTTTCCCCCTTTCCCTTCTACCCGCCAGTTTCTCGCTCTCCCTTTCTCCATCTCCCCCCACCCCAAGCTGGCCCCTTGTACTCCCCTCTCACAAACAGAACTCCCCCCTTCCCTTGGAGGTTTGTTGTTGTTTTTGTTTTAAAAAACCCAGAAACTAAATGAATTCCACCTTGCATCAGAGTTGGCAAGCTACTTTCTCCAAACAATACAGGAAAAACAAACCGTCCCCTTTTCCCCACCCTACACCGTCCCAGGCCGCTTGCGGGCTTAGGATGGGGAAGTTGTGCAGGGTGCAAAGTCCTCTTTTGATCACCCAACAAATCTCCTTTCACTCCAGCTTTCATCCTTCCCTCCGAGCGCATTCCTGCCAAGAAGGGGGACGGGAGGGAAATGAAGCAAACAAACACCACTGTTGCTACGTTTTGCACTTTATACCCTTTTATATTTACAATCCTCTCTTGGGCTAAAAATAGCAACTCATGATCCATTTATAACTGGCCGGACATGCCCTGGAGCGGGCTGGGCAATGGGGAAGGGGAGGGCTCCCTTGCGTTCCATCTACCTGAGCTCATGCTGCATTTAAAGGGGCCACCCAGCCATCCTCGGCCTCGATTCCCTTCTGCTGAAGCACCGCTTCCTACTGGATTTTATAGGACTGAAGGTGGGTCCTCTCGTGGAGAGACTCGCCTGTGAGGAAAGACGACAGCGTTTGGGACTTTTTGGAGAAAAGATGAGAACGAGGTGACAGGGCAGAAGTTCATAAAATTACACATGGCACAGAGAAAGCGAGCCGAGAAAGTTTTTCTCCATCTTTCATAACACCAGAATTTGGGGACATCCACTGAGTGTTGGAAAATTCAGGGCAGATTAAAGAAAGTACAGTCGTACCTTGGATCCCAAACACCTTGCAAGTCAAACGTTTTGGCTCCCGAACACAGCAAACCAGGAAGTGAGTGTTCCAGTTTGCGAATGTTCTTTGGAACCTGAACGTCCGACGCAGCTTCCAATTGGCTGCAGGAGCTGGTGCCTTGATTTCCAAACATTTTGGAAGTCGAACAGACTTCCAGAACGGATTCAGTTCGACTTCCAAGGTACCACCGTACTCCTTTGGGCAGTGACTGATTAAACGATGGAACTCACTGCCACTGGAGGCAGTGATGGGCACCAGCCTAAATGTCTTTGAGAAAGGATTAGACAAATTTGTGGAGGAGAGAGATATCAAGGGCTCCTAGCCATTAGGGCTATGCTCTGCTTCTACAGGCACCAGTCAGTCTTGACAGGCAATGGAGTGCCCCTCTGGGGGTGAAGTCAAATCGCTATGTAAGTAGCACGGAAGTGACCTCCCTGAGGTGCAAGCCTGGGCAGTGTGTATGGGGGCCCTGGGCTGCCGGATGACAAGACCCCGCTCTCAGCTACGCTGATGTGGTCCAAGGAAAGCAGAACAATACATGTGGCACCACCTTGGCTACAGGAGTTGCTGGAAGGAGGCAACTCCCGATATTCCTGTAGGCCAAGGAAGGGGAACCCCTGACCCTCCAGATATTTTTGGACTACAACTCTCATCAGGTGAAGCCAGCATAGCCAATGGCTAGGGATGATGGGAGATGTAGTCTTCGGAGGGCCAGAGGTTCTCCACCCTTGCTATAGGCTGTTTTCAGAAGAAGCGGAAGAGACAGACAGTACAAAGGAGCTACTAACTCGGGAATGCGATCATCAAGAGGGTGAGCAAATGCAGACACAGGGAAGCATCAGGCAGAACACAACAACAAAGTGTGAGTGGCTCACACTTCCTTTACACCACCCATGTGCATCCCATCCAAAGCCCCGAGATGCACAGATCTCCCTTGATCTCCAAAGAAGCACCAATGTGCATTCTGGGAGCGCCTTAATCGTTGATCATGTTGCAATGACAATCCAACTTGCTGTCTTCACCAGCCCTGTGACCTCCAGATACCTTGGGCTACAATTCCTACCAGCCCCCAGTCAGCCTAGCCATGGTTTAGGGCATGGTATTTTGAGATCCAACGGCAGTCGTATCTCTGAAGTTGAACGGAATCCGTTCCGGATGTCCGTACAGTTCGACTTCCAAATTCAGAAACCAAAGCACGGCTGCCGATTGGCTGCAGCAAGCTCCTGCAGCCAATCGGAAGCCGTGGAAGCCCCGTCGGATGTTCGGGTTCCAAAGAACGTTCGCAAACCAGAACACTCACTTCCGGGTTTGCAGCGTTCGGGAGCCAAAACGTCCGAGTACCAAGGCATTCAGGATCCAACTGTTGTCCAAAAGGGTTGGTTTTACCAAGGAAGATTTCCCAAAGCACATACACCGCACTCTGTGATTTTAAAAAAAGGCCCTTACCTGCTGGTGCATTCTTGTAGCAGGATGTTCCACACCTAAAATCGATGTGTGTGTCGCACACAAACACACACGTGTCCGCACAGTTTCCCCACACAGAAGTGACCCCGGATGCTTGCGTCGTCATGTGGCAAAGCCGCATCTCAAGCAGATTAATTAAAACGGGAACACCTTCCTTCTCTGAAAGCTAACGGCAACTAGTTGAGTCAGGGGCTGCATTATAACCCGCGCTTAATTGGCACAAGCAGCAAACACCAATTAGTTGCAGATCACCTGGAGTGCTCAGGCCTATTTTTAGCCCTGAAATGCGGGAGCTTGTCTAAACCGTTTTGGAATATTTTACCGTGGAATTAAGGGTGATGGGGTGACTGGATGTGAACATGAGGTTTTCAATCTTGGCTGGGCACGTTAAGTCAAGTGACAAACAACTACCAATGCGCACACCCACACATATCAAATTGGTCTTAATCCTCACGCTGCAGTTTAAGATTGTTTTTGCCATGGGAGCATATTCACCCAGTGCTTTTCAAGCTGCACTGGCTCCCGGTGAAGTACAGGGTCAGATTTAAGGTGCTGCTTTTGACCTTTAAAGCCCTTCACGGCCTAGGACCCTCGTACCTACGGGACCGCCTCTCCTGGTATGCCCCACAGAGAGCCTCAAGGTCCATAAATAACAACACCCTAGTGGTCCCAGGCCCTAAGGAAGTTAGATTGGCTTCAACCAGAGCCAGGGCCTTTTCAACTCTGGCCCCGGCCTGGTGGAACGCTCTGCCTCATGAGACCAGAACCCTGCAGGATCTGATTTCTTTCCGCAGGGCCTGTAAGACAGAGTTGTTCCGCCTGGCCTTTGGCTTGGAGCCAATTTGATTCCCTCCCTCCCTCTCTTTCTTTTTTCTTTTCCTTCTCCTCCTGCAATGAGGCTACATTTTAATATTTTAATGTTCCATTATTTTAATGTTGTATTTTATTTTTGTTTTTAAGTTGTAATCATTCATCTTGTTTTTATTATTGCTTGTAAGCCGCTCTGAGCCCGGCCTTGGCTGGGGAGGGCGGGGTATAAATAAAAAATTATTATTATTATTATTATTGTTGTTGTTGTTGTTGTTGCTGCTGCTGCTGTTGTTGTTGTACGCCTGCTGCTCTCATAATTTGGTTTTTTTTTAATGTGGGTTTTATTATGGGGTTCAATAGCAACATAACATTTTATAGAGCAAAATACTGTGCATTTTACCTTTTTCTGGCCCACCCTCTCCAGGGGCTGCATGCCATACCAGTG